>NC_052572.1:72420719-72749696 GCF_016699485.2 Gallus gallus
AAGCTGTCTTTAGCATAATCTAAACTGTTGTTGACTGATAATTCTTTTTTGGATCCTAAAGTGGACATTTCCCATCCATGCTTGATAAGACTCTTTATCTCATCCAGTGCTGATGGCTCCCAAAAGACTGCTTCAGATCTAATCAGTGCTGAAACATGAGAAGGGTGGAGCTGACTGCACCAAGTGCCTGCGTCATAGAGATCCCATTCGGGCAGTGGGTATTGCTATTTGTCTGCAGACAGCTGCTGGAGTGAAGTCAGAGAGAGACAGTGGCAGACTCAGTATTGTGCTCCAGTTGTAAAGGTAGCAACTCAGACTTGTATGAAGAGCATGCTAAGGCTAGGAGTCTGCCAGTGCTGCCCTGCTACAAACAGCACCTGTGCAGCCTTACGTTGTGCTGCTCCACGGCCAGCCCCTTCCACAGTACCTGTTTGTAACGCTCTTTCCTATAGACAAGCTTTTATTTCTCTGTGGACAAGGTAGTGGTGGAATTGGAAGTCAAGATCCCAGGGTGAGCATTTTCCCTAACCACATGATGCCAAGTAGGTAAAAGCCATTTCATTCTGGTAGTGTGATTAAAGGCACACTGCTATTCTCTGGTCAGCCTCCAGAGGCTGGTATATGAAACACCTCAGGTTAAAGGTTTCTCTAGCCTTATCTGTCTGCTGCTCTGAGTTGCCTTCAGTCAGAGCTCGTAAGTGATGCAGGACTGAGAAGTTATTCATATTCCTCAGCTGTAAAGACCTGACATTTTTTATCTGGCTCTTTTTCTGATATCAAGTCAAACTCCTGTGCAAACAACAGGTGCTTTTTCCTCTATCGCCAAAACTCATTTTGTCTCAGTATTCTAGAGAAATGTTCAGATAATCTCCATAGTTTGCGGTTGAATAAGATATTCATACTAGTTCACGTATGCTAAGAGATAACAAAAAAGGCATAGCAATGGGATTTTCCTTCCTTTTCCATACAGCTGTGGGAAAAAATTAGAAGAATCTGTATCTGGGCTCATTAGAAAAACGCCCAGAAAAGTTGCCTTTATGCTAGCTGAAGCTGTTGATGACAGAGCCTGCTCAAGAAACTGTTCCTAGGACAAAGTATGACTATGAATTTCAAATTGTCCTTTGCATATGGATTTACTGTGCATCAAGCCTATCAAGGTTTCATACGCAGAAAAAGGCCTCCGGCAGTGAACAGAACAGTAGACCACCAAACCTCCTTACAAATAAAATATTATCTCAAGAAACCCATAAGAAGAAATATTCTAAGCTAAATGCTATGTATGTATTGTGTAGTTTAGTCTCATAGTGGCATTAATGGAAAAACAAGTGGGAAATTAGGTTAGGAAATGCCAAAGTGATTGTTGCCTGGGGGAAAGGAATTCAACTATCTTCCATTTATAAGAGCACATTTATAAGTCACCCTTTGAACCCTGTATATGGTTGTACACTTATATATATTTTCTTTCAGCATGTATGAAACAAGTAATCTTTTTTTCATAGACTCTGCTCAGAAAAATAACTTTGATTAATTTGGAATTGACACTGAAGCTTAGAGATGGTATAGGAAACGTCTTAGTTTCAGCATGGATGAAACTGTTCTCTTCAGAATGCCTGGTATAATGCCATGTTTTGATTCTAGGAGAAAAACAATGTTGATATCATCCCAATGTTTATAGTTACTGCTTAGCAGTGTTGTAGAGAGCCAAGGCCATTCACAGTGAAGCTTTTTATTTTGCTGTACTGTGTGGCCTTGGCTTATGTTATGATAAAATTGCCAGCTGAGAAACTGGTATTTTATGTGCATTTTACATTGCAGTCATCTTTGGGCTATGGAAACCATATCGTTGATAATATTACTAATTACACAATTTGCTTTGTCTCCTTGGGGAGCCCAGCTATGGAGGATCTAGGCGAGGACACTTTCCAGCAGCTCCTCAGCCTCTCTTTCACTTTTCCTTCTTTTCCTAGAGCTGAAGAGCTACTTGCAATAACTCTTGAGAATTTTGAATATCTGTGGAATGTTCATACCAGCATGCTGCCATTGCTTTGTGTTATGAATGTGTTTCAGGTTATATTTAGGATTAAGCAATTATTTAAGAATATCACCCTGAGATCTGCCCCAAGGTGGGATAGTTTTGACTGTCAGGGGGTGTGGGATAACACGGGCAGGTGTCTGGAGCAGTGGGCACCCCCAGTGGTTTGGAACCTCACCTCTGAACAACTGCAGAATCCTGACAAACTAGTAGAATATTTGGAAAAGACCTGCTGTTGCCTTGGCAATCCTAAAGAGACACAAATCCTCGCAGCATGCTGGGGCCTGGTCTATGCCTACTGAGCTCTGTTCAACACTATTCAGCATCCTCAAGAGGAAAAGAATAATTCTGGATCTGATGACAATGCAACACACCTTGCAGCTGCTGTGGTAGACTCTGTGACATCTCCAGTTTCTGCAACCGGGACTACCACAGTCTCATAGTGGCATTAATCAAAAAACAAGTGCGAAATTAAATTAGAAATGTTCTGCAGTCATGCCCACTAATACAATGAGCCCTGTAGTTGCTCCAACTCCTACAACAGATCCTGTGGTTGACCCATCTCCTAAAGTGGACCCTTCCATCCCTCCAACTCCTGTGATGCGCCCAGCTCCTGCAAAATGCCCTGCAATTTCACTAACTTCTGCAACAGACTCTATGGATCCTCCAGCCCCCATGATGAACTCTGTGACTGCTCCAGCCCTCACAACAGACCCTGCGTCTGCCCCAACCCTCATGATAGACCCTGCAGCTGCTACAACACCTGCTATGAGTCCTGCAATTGTTCTGACCTTTTTTGACAGACTCTGCAGTTACTCTAGACCTTCTGGTGGGCCCTGCAGGTGCCATGACCCTCATAACCAGTCCTGTGGCCACTTCAGTCCCTGTTGCAAACCCCGTAGTTCAACCAGAGAACCAGCCACTGCCAGTATCAGTTGCCCTATAAGTAAGATGAAAAATGTCAATGAAAGTCAGAAAGTTTAGCAAAAAGATAAACTTATGAGTTCAGAGAAGAAGATGATGAAGACAGAACAGAGCCATCACAAATGCAGGGGGAATAAGAAGAGACAGAAACCACTGAACTCCTAATATTGGGTAAGCTGCAAGATTTGTAGAGAGATAATGTCCATGGGCCAGGTGAGCACATGGCCACCAGTAAAATGGACTTAGAGGGCAGTGAAGCCAGGTAGCTGGGATCTCTTTCTAGGGATAGTGGCATTGACAAAGCCACTGGAAAAGTCTTTCTCCCTATGGTGGCAACTCTCGTCAGCTGTGAGGGAAAGATTCCCCTCACAGAAGACCTAGTATTTCATCCAGGCAAATGGATCACCATGGAGAAAGGTATCCAAGACATGAGGAAACTAGCTGTAGTAGAGATGATGTATGGAATTAGCTTTTCAGAATTTTGAAAGACCATTGTAAGACTTGAGATGTTTAGTAGCAAAAAATAAAAATGATAATACAGAGATAATTGCACCTCTTGTTCATTAAAATTTCAGTTTTTTTTTTTTTCTTTTTTTTTTTCCCTCCACCCCCCCCCCCAGCCGAGAGAATTATATCTTTACCTCTTTATCTCTCAGGCAGTTGCTAGGTAGGTTATGTTTAATCCTGAATCATTGGGCATGTCTTCAACTTTGTACAAGCAGAAGTAATGACAACACTTTCAAGGACAATTCATGTAGGTGCTATAGATCTCAAAATCAACGAAGTGCTGCAAAATATAATGGAAGCCATAAATGTGATCATAGGGGACGGTATTAATGTCAAATAATGGTCAGGAGACATGACTGTCTGAAATCATATCAAACTGGGGTACCTTGCATGATGAGAGGGCAGTGATATTTTGTTTATTTTTCATGAGCAGTCTTAGTGCCTTGGGCAAGGGATATCATCCAAATCATACACGCATTCCTTTGTATTCATCTAAAATGGCTGAAGTTATGAAATAGTGCACACAGGATCTGATTGAATAAAACATAGATGTGTGGCAGATAATGAAATCTGGTCTGTTGTAAAGACTAGATTATTGTAGAAAGAAAGTGCAGGCTCTCTGTTATGATTTTCCTCCTTTTCCTTCTCCTAGCCATAAAACTTGGACGTGGAAAGTTAAAATATTTTGCAGTTTCTTGTATTGTGTGACATCACTAGCCATCAGCAGTTCTAAGAGCAGGTGTGGAAATCAGTAGCAGTCTAATCATAGGAGTTTTTTGCTTGCACCTTCTAAATCATTTGAAAAAAAAAAAAAAAAAAAAGAGCTGATGTGTTAGCCTGCTCCTCTTGTTTCTCTTTCTCTGAATGTGTGTAGGTTTCTTCATAATTTCCACAGACACAGATACACAGAACCAGGTCAGCTGGTTCCCATTTGCTGAAGATGTTTGATCTGTAGCTTGAGAATGGTCCATGCCAGCCCAGGAAAGAAAACTGCCTGCACTGATGTGGCAAAAGGCATGCTCCTGAGTAGCCATGTGGTGGCTGGACTAGCAGCTCAAGGTGCTGTCTTCTTAGGAAGAAACCCAGAAAGTAAGGAAATGAGATAATTTGTAGAGGAGAGTAAATCTCCCTTATCAGGACCTGGTTTGCAAAGATGGAATGCTTGATTGCACCATGGTTTTCAGTCAAGAAAAGATCGGGGGAATG
This sequence comes from Gallus gallus, assembly GCF_016699485.2. Lineage (NCBI taxonomy): Eukaryota > Metazoa > Chordata > Aves > Galliformes > Phasianidae > Gallus > Gallus gallus. Next base: position 72,425,389 of record NC_052572.1, read on the forward strand.
TCATCAGTGCTTAATAAATATACAAATGGTAGGAGTTAAGTGGTACCCAGCAACTGTACAATGCGTAATGGGCACAAAATAGAAGTTCCATAGGAATATTGGAAAATAACTGAATTTTCAGGGTGACAGAGAACTGGAACATGTTGCCCAGAGAGGTTGTGGAGTCTCCTTCCCTGGAGATATTCAAAAGCCTTCTGGATGCTTTCTTGTGTAACCTACTGTAGGAATCTTGCGTTAGCAGGTTGTAGGACTTGAAACCCCGATGATCCTGTGACTTCAGCAGTGTATTTAAAAAAAAAAAAAAATTAGAGATATTTTGTTAAAATGTAAGCTTTGAATCAGCAGCATCAGAAGCAAAACTGGATTAACATAAATCCTTCCAGGGATAAAACACATTTGCAGATTAACCCTGACCTCTACTGAAAAACTCAGACTCCCAAGCACTCTCTTCTGTATTGATTTACCTAAATAGCACTGCCTGGCTACACAGAATGAAGTGCTTTCTCTGTGGGTCAATTAACAGGTATCTGGATAGGATTCAGATTTTGTTAAGCACAGAAAATCCCATTACTTGTTGCAGGTGGTGGCTGCGTGTTTGCAAACAATATGAATATTGCATTTGGAAACTTGAAGTATGAAAATCCATCAGCTATATATCTTCAATTTGAAGTGGATGACTATTGACTGCTGCTGTCTTTGAGATGGAAAAAAAGGGGGAATCTGTTCTAGTCTTTTGATTTAATAGGAGAGAGATCTATGTAAGGATAATTGATGGTTGAAAAGTGACTTGCCAAATGCTCCACGTGATTGTATTACACTAGATAACAGGTTAAACAGCAAGAAGTGTTTCCTGAATTTAAAGATGGTAAGTATCGTTTTATTGCAAATGAGAAAAATCAATTCTAGACCAAAGTAAAACATTATCTTATTAATTTCCAGGCTAGTTCTGTGCCACCCTGAACTACTGTCTAGTTCACGCTAAATCTCATGCTATTTCAGGTCCTCTAAATAGGTATTCTGAGTCCATTCTGAAGCTGTTCCATATCCATCCAGCCCTGAAATTCAGTGTTACCTCAAAAAAAAAAAAAAAAAAAAAAAAAAAGATTGAAATACTATCAAACTAATCACTCCCATGTGCAAATGTGCAACATCTATCTCGCATCCAATGGAATTTTAATTAGGGAGGTCCTTTGATTTTTTTTTACTTTTTGTCAGGAAGCTTCTTACAAATTGAGAATTAAATTCTGCATCCAAAGTGAAGCAAGTCTGAGACCACCTGAAGCTGAATATGTACAAGTCTATGGGCCCAGATGATATGCATCCCAGAGATCTGAAAGAACTTCCTGATGTAGTTGCCAAGCCACTCACCATCTATTTGAAAAGTCATGGCTGTCAGTCAAAGTCCTGGGTGACTGGAAAAATCGAAACATTATTCTCATATTCAAGACAAGCAGGTGTTTCAAGACAACCAGCAGGACTTTACCAAGGACAGGTCACTCCTAACCAGTCAAGTGGCCTTCTATGATGGTGTGATGATACTGGTGGAGAAATGAAGGGCAAATGACATCATCTGCCTGGACTTGTGCAAGGCCTTTGACATGGTCCTACACCACATCCTTATCTCTAAATTGGAGAGATATGAATTTGAAGGTTGGACCATTAGGTGGATAAAGAGCTGGTTGGATAGTCATAGCCAAGGGGCTGTGGTCAATGACTTTATGTGCAGGTGGAAGCTGGTGACAAGTGGTATCCCCAAGGGGTCCAACTTGGGACTGACTGGTGCTTTGCAACATCTATCAGTGATGATGATGATGGAATCTTGTGCATCCTCAGCAAATTTGCAAATGACACCAAGCTGAGTGGTGTAGTTGATAAGACAGAAGGAAGGGGTGCCATCCAGTTGGACACGAGCAGGCTAGAGAAAAGAACCCCTGGGAACCTAATGAGCTTCAACAAGACCAAGAGCAAGGTGTTGCATTTACGTCAGGGCAAACCCAGATATGTGTGCAGACTGGAAGGAGAACTCCTTGAGAGCAGCTCTGCTGAGAAGGACTTGGTGGATGAAAAATTTAATATAAGCCAGCAGTATGCATTTGCAAACTGGAAGGCACATGGTACCCCAGGCTGCATCAAGAGGGGAGGCCAGAAGGGAGAGGGAGGTGATTGTTCTCCTCCACTCTGCTGTCATGGGGCTCCATCAGTAGCACTGTGTCTAGGCTGGGGACTCCCAGCATTGAAAAGATGTGGAGCTTTAGAGGTAGGTCCAGAGGGTGGCCACTGAGATGCTCAGGGAGCTGGAGTACCTCTCCTATAAAGACAGGCTGAATGAACTTGTTTTGTTCAGCCTGGAGAGGAGAAGGCTCCAGGGAGACCTCATTGCAGCCTTTCAATGCTCAAAATGAGCGTATATGTGGGAGGTAAATCAGCTTTTTACACGGGCAGATAGTAGTAGGACAAAGAGGAATGGTTTTAAAGTAAAAGATGAGAGATTTAGGTTAGGGGTCAGGAGAAAATTTTTAACTGAAAGTGTAGTAAGGTGCTGGAACAGGTTACCCAGAGAAATTGTGGATGGCCCACCCTGAAAATAGGTATTCAAGGCCTGTCCTGGATGGGCCCTGGACAGATCTAGTGCCTAATTTAGTGGCTGGCAACCCTGCCTGCGACAGTGGATGGAACTAGATGATCTTTGTGGTACCTTCCAATTCAAGCCATTCTAGAATAAAGAAATTAGTATTTATAGCTGTTTAACACTAAAGGGATTTGACTAAATCATAGTACTGAAACGTGATAGAGGGCTAAATCTAATCAAAGGCACATATAACACACAGTCCTGCAACTACTTTGCAATGCTAGCCAGCACTGGATGATTATGAAGAGAGCACAAAGCCACACAGTACCAAATGGAGCCTAAAAGCCAGAAAAATGTACATGGGAGATATTTACTGATCCAAACAAATGCCATTTCTTTTTAATCTTTTCAAAACGTGTGTACATGTGCCTTTTTGTTCTGGTGTACATTCATTTTTTCAAGATCAGAATTGGTGTTCTTAGCAGGCCGATTTTACTTCTCTCAGCAAGAGAAGTAACCTTTTTGTTCAAAGTAACACTTCTGCAAAGATGGCATTTATATGCCTCAAAGTGCAAGTGATGGAAAAGAGGAAATGACATCAAAGTACTTAGGTCAATCTGAAAGTAATGTTTCCTTTCTGTTTTCACAGGAAATACAACCAATATAAAGAGCATAACAGAACTATCTGAGAGAGCAAATTCTTAGTTAAAAAACATTACTTTTCAACATAGTTGCCACCATGAGCTATGTATTCTTTGCACCACTCATCACCTCACTATGTTCATACCTTCTCTTTGGTCTCTGGTCCATCTGTAATCCCAGAAAGTGAGAGTAGAGATTGAAATTGGAAATGCTAAGTAGTCTGTCATATTTTTTCCACTGAAAAAAATGTACCTGTAATAGTAATTTTACAGCAGGCAATGATGAACAGTGAGTGTCAAAAATACAGCAGAAATCTAGAAATCTGTGTACTGGAATTTCTGTTTCTAAAGATGATTTAGTAGAAGGGATAACAAAAATATTCACCTGCTGCTGGTCATTTATCTATTCATACCGTACTTCTCTTTATTTCCAACGGAGATAAAAGGGTATGATTTCCCACAGATGCATTCCTCTCTTTTTACTTCTAAGTGCACTTGTCCCCTTAAGCCTCTGAGTACACTTTATCTGGCTGTGGTTGGATGCTGAAATGTATGCTGTACCCAGAAGGATTCTTTGTGGAATACTTAATGAGGAAGACATGAGCAGGATGAATGTGTTAGGCTCTGACATTGAGGAGGAAGCAGGCTAAAGCTTGCAGTGCTGTTTGCATTCCATCTATATTTTTCTTTATATTTCCACTAAGATTTGTTTACTGATAGGAAAAGGGCTACTTGACCCTATGACCTCTAAAGAAACTGAATTTTGAGAAACTTCCTTCAGCAAGCTGAACTTCTTGAGAATGTGCGTGCATCTTGGTCATGCACTTGGGCAATTTTAACAGTTCTTTGCTGTTAAGAAAGAAGGATGCTGTTAAGAAGAATCTGCCAGTTTCAGGGATGATAAGGTAGAGCATAAAGGGAGGTTTAAAAAAAATGAAGATATATTTATAAGATTAGACAGATTAACGTTGTATTAGTGTATTATGAGAAAAGTCGAACAAATTTAAAGGTCTATGTGAGTAGGTATGCGAGTTACGTTTCTTTTAAGTCCTATGAGAGGAAAAAATTGAGTCAAGCAATCAAATTTTCATTATGGGAATTGAATGTCAGTCATTAGTGACATCTTGTAGCGGTGCCTTGCACTCCTCCTATCTCCCTCCACCCCTTTCATCTACTTACAGTGTCATCAGGAAGTATATTTCTATTGAATTAGAAATATGTGATAGGCTGGAATTACAGCAGTACGAAGAATTTGATTTAGTTCTGGGTAGATGAGAAATCCTTCATCTTTCCCTAAAATGATTTTCAAGAAGCTGGTTAAGCTCACGGTATTTACTTGGATAATTCCCCAAACAAGAGCACAACTTACTGTCTTGGACTGCAGGTATATTGCTGACACATTCTTTGATTTAAGCAGCTATTATGTTTCTTACTCTCACTCCCTGAAACATCATCTCTTGAAAGTGGAGCTCTTGGGTATAGCATTCAACACTGGGAATGCTGATCTATTACATACTGCGATCTAGCTCATTCTCAGGGGTCTGAGACCCAAAATATAATAACACTGTACTTAAGACAACAAAACCATGTATGATGTATATACATGTGAGTGTCTCATTTGGTAGAGATCTACACACGTTCCTTAGTGTCTGCTTGGACCTCAGGGTAACTGAGGCATAACTCTCAGACTTTCTAAATCTGTCTGTTGTTAACTTGGCATAACTCTGGAAGTTTGAAAGTATATTTTTCTTGCTGGTACTTTCTAGATTGGTAATATTTTTAGAAAGGCAAGTGCAAAATATTTTGCCTTTCAAGAAGGAAATTTCAGTGAAGAATTTGAGCACGTTTACTCTAGGTAAAAAGAAATATTGCATTAATGTATTTCATCTCTAAATACCTGGGTATTTCTGATAGCCAGGGTTGAATGTTCAACAGTACAGCTCACTTTTCACTCATACCATCAGCAACATTAAGACTTTGAAACTGTATTTTAAAATGAATATGGAGCTTGCAATTTATGCTACTGTTGTGGTTTAAGCTGGCAGGTGGCTCAGAATCACATAGCTGTTTGCTGACTCCCCTCCTTCCTACTGAGACAGGGGAGAGAATGAAAAATAAACTAAGCAGAGCTCATGGGTTGAGGTATACCTATTTACTGAGATAGAGAAAAGGAAAATGATAGTAATTGTGACATATATACATATAAATATATAAATGAAACAACTGATGCACTAGTAATTACCACTTTCTGACTGATGCCCAGCTCTCCCCCCCAGGCAGTGGAGGAGAGCAAGATGAACTCCCATCCCCTTCAGAACTCTCTCCACTTGATATTATATGTCATGGAATACCCTTTTGGTCAGTTTAAGTAAGCTGTCCTTGTTCTGTTTCCTCACAGCTCCTTGGACCCCAGTCCAAGTGTGGCCTTGGTTCTATCCAACACTGTTTAGCAGCAACTATAAACCTAGTGTGTCATCAGTGTTCTTCTCCTAGAACCAAACATAGCATCATACCAGACACTCAGGAGAAAATTCCATCCCAGTTAAAGCTAAAGCAGCTGCATAAGAGAAGGCAAAATCCAGACCACACAAATCTTTAGTCATCACTTTTCTCTAATGGAGTATGAAATAAAGGGCAATGTAACCGAGCTATCACAATGTCTTTGAATTGTAAGATTTTAATTGTATTACATGGAGGGTGTAACACCTTTTTTCCCCAAAGAATAATATATCTTTTAGGTTCATCGTGCTCTTCCAGTTCCATGACATTTTCCTTAATTAAATGCCTATTGCTGTTTAACTGCTCTTAAAGTTGCCAACCAAATTAATGCACTACCCTGAACTGGTGCCTGGAGATTTGTACTGGCTCAATCCCTCAAATGTCATGCAATTTTTGTTTTCTAGCTCAAACACAGGTTTTACAAAACCTGTGCAGTACAATTTGTCTGGTATGTTCTGTCTTACAGTCTTGTGGTTTTGTTTTGCTGAGATGGAAAAGCATTAACTGCTATAAATGTGAGCAGAATGTACAGTCTGTGTGGGAAGCAAGGGAACTTAAAGCAAATATTTGCTCTTACTGCTGAGAAACAGCACAGTGATGGTTTTGAATTTTGTTTTGTTCATATATTTTAGGCAACAATTATAATGTTATTAGTGAGTAAGGCTTCTTTTGTCAGATGCTCAATTAACTTAGCTGATGAACTCCTGACCCATTTTTTCTTAGGTAGTTATTGAATTAAGAGTAATTGTGGGGGAGGCAAGGAAGAAATTCTTGTTTTAGAGTGCTCTTCTGACCCTGATCTGTTGGATTTTTTCCTTCAATAATAATAATAAAATGTTAAAGCAATATCTCAAACCTTCTGATACAAAAAGCTGGGATCTAAACAGAGTTTTGTGCTGCATTTTCTTCAACTTGTTTGGACATTATATGGGAGTATGATCTTAGGATTTATTTGAGCTGAATTGAGCAAACACTGTAAAACGCAACAAATGGATCTCAGAACTCAAACAGAAGATGCTATATTTGTCCTTAAAATGTGCAAGATGATAATTTTACATCTGTAGATTTCACAGGAGAAAAGTGTCATCATGAGTCACCTGCTGCTAATTTGGTTATCTGCTCCAGTGACAACAGCTGTTAAAAATTGAGAAAAGGCAGCTTAGGCCCATTGCTACAAACTTGGTGGCTATATTCAAAAGACAGTCAAAGTCCATCTTTTTCACTTCACAAGGCAAAAGAGAACTTGCTTGTAAGAAAAATGATGTTTTTCTGTCTGAAAACTTTTCTAACTCTGAGATTTGCTTTTGTTGCTGCAATAGAATAGAAAGTCGTGTTCAGTTTTCTGCCACATCTATTGAAAATATTTCCTCTTGGCAAAGGTGTGGGATGAGGAGTTAACATGCTTTTTCTGCTCAGTAGTACTGCATTTCTACTTAGTGTTTATGGGAAGACTAAAGGATTTTAATCAACAAAGAAGGGAAGAACCTTTAGGTCTATTCCACTGTTATTAAATAGGCTCCATGTTAAGATGTTGAAGACAGAACTGTGAAGACATTATGCTTTTAAAATAAAAAGTGGCAAAACAACCATGTGAAATAACATCTTCAACTTGCTCTGGCAGAGATGGACTTAGCACATGTTGCTAAGATAGAGATGAGAGTACCTTCAGCATGCTTGGTGTTTCACTGCTTCCCAGAGGTGCTGCACAATTTTTTCCTATATCCTGTGTTGTGTCCTGCTGACCAGGGGAAGATACAGCAGAACTCTTGAGGTGATTCTTCCCCTACCAGGAAAACTCTCTCTCTCCCTTCCAGAGTAATATGGAGACACCTGAGCTTACATTTTGGAATTCACCTCCAAATCTCTTTCTCATGGGAAAGACCAAGTACTTTGTAGTGGTTGCTATCAGCAGCAGAGGTTTGTTCAAAACTATGTCTTGAAATAGTCAGAGCTTTTGATTGGAGATGCTCTGTGAAAGTTGACCACTAAGTGGTTTATGGAATATTTCCAGTGACTGCTTGGAACACAAGATTTGGCCACGGGTTATTATTATTTTTTCTGCCCACTGCTCTAGCTGAGTTGTCAAGAAGCTGCTGAGATAGTTCTCTATTTTTGCAAACAAGAGAACACGGATGAGATTCAAATAAAGGCTTATACATTCCTAAGACTTTCTTGTGCTCTCAGTTCAAAAATTTGCCTGCCCTGTTTGGACTTTGTGCTGACATTTGGGCATGTTCAGCTCAGCTTACTTCAAAGGAATGGAGGATGAAATTGAAACTTAGTGAAGGACATTGTAGATGAGACCTTTACAGAGGATCATTATTGCTCTGCCAGGTGACTGGAGTTCTCCTCTCAAGCTGCAATGGTGATGTGTTCATGGCCTTAATGGAAAATTAATCGTGTGGAGGGTCCTGCTCTGCAGATCTTACCTTCTGACCTCAACATGTATATGCTAATTTCTAAGCTTAGATTCATATGCCATCTACACTGAACTGACTGTGTGGAAAAAAGAGTTTTCTGCTTTAATGAATGTATGATTAACCTACTTTTCTCTTGTATGAATTTCAGGATGCACACACTTGGATGAGCTGTGGTCTCCATGGTAAAGATAATAGCAAAAAATAAACAAACAACAACAAAAAAAACACTGAAAAATCATCTCCTATGACTTTCTTTTCCCCTGGGTCTCTTGATAAGAGTGATATACTATTTTAATATAGAGAAGGTTTTGGTATGTTGATTCTGGTCACTTCAGCAATTTTCTTCAGGGATATTGCCAAACTTTTATCAGCTTTTATTTATACTTAGCATTGTTGTTTATGTGCTTTTACTTAAACAAACATTGATGCTGACATTTCTATTCCAGTTTTTTTTTTTTTTTTGTATCATTGGATAAACATGCAAGTTTCTGCAAGTATTAATTTCATAAAGTTTCCTCACTTTCTTTGTGCACCCCGTAGTGACCTTACAGTGTTTTTTTCTTTATCTGTTGTAAAGAAGACTGTTAATACTGTCTGCATCTAGAAAATAAACAATCACTGGGCGCTGCTACTGCAGCCTAGTTAAGCACATCTTGAAAAACTGGTATTTTAGCTGTCACAGAGGTGACAGCTGGAAAGAACTGCGGTTTCCAGGAGGGACTGGCTTTGGTGCAAGCCTCATGTTGACCTCAGAGAAACTGCAAAGTGTAGATAAGAACTGCAAGGTTATTTTCAACACGCTTTTTCTGCTCTGTTGTGTTAACCTGATAGCATAGCAATAACACACTAGATGAAGATGGGACTTTCATCCTATCAGTCTGTTTATAGGGAAGCATCATGACAAGTGGAGAACTCTTCTAAATTTGTAATCTTAATTATGATAAACAAGCTATTCAATACTAGAAAGTAAAATTACTATAAGTGATAGTGATTAAAGATAGCATCACTCAGTCTTATTGTTTAGCCTTGCTAATACTTCAGTTTCCAATTTCCTTTCAGCTAGACAGAGTATAGACACAGAGAGATATCTTGATACTTAGCAAAATGCCTGCTTGGGTTTAGCTGACCTTTCCTATAAATCAGAGGAGAAGTTGCCAACTGGTATTTTGTCATATGCAGGCAGCAAGAAAATGAGTTGAAGAGCCCTCTGAAGCAAAACATTACCACACATTTCAACACCCTTCCCCCTGTCATCTACCACTTGCACTATGATAATGCAAAGAGCTATTACTAGAAGATGTATCAGCATCAGGATCTCTTCATTCCTTTGCGGAAAACACTACAGTTATGTGTGAGATCTTATTAACAGCTATTTATTTTCAAAGTATGCTTCTCCTTGTCTGGTATGAAGGGGAAAATGTAAAATGATACAGAATAATAAATACTGTTATTTCATTCTTTGATCTAATTTCTACTCCTGCTCTGTTGCTCTATATAATAATGATTTTCCTTTCATGCATCAAAATAAAGTCCTCTGTCTTTACTAGAACTGTTCCTGTTACAGACGTGACAACAGGGTCAGTTCCCAGTTACTGAACTTTTTATATAATATTAACCACATTCAGGTTCAAGGCAAGGAAGTACCACTGTCACACTGTGACACGGGAAATCTCTACATTTAACTGAAGGATGGACTTAATCTTTCCACTGCACTACATTAAATTTCTGTGGAAACACACCTATAAGCAGCTGCTCATGAGCCAGATTTCATGAGAAACAGCACACATATACAGAAGTTTTTTGTTTGTTTATTTGGTTGATTGACCTTCCCCACAGGCTCAGGGAAAGTCAACTCACTAACAGAGTTGTTGAATATATACAAAACATTAAATAAAATTTGATGTTGAGAGAATATATTTTCCACTAACTTCATTCTTTTAGGAAACATCAGCTTTCATTCTAATCTCTGTGGGATTACTCATGTTCTGCACAGTGTATTTTCAGAATCAGGCAACAGTTTCATTCTGGGCTACACTTCAAAGAAATGATAAAACATGCATTTTTCTTCTTTGTTTTGTCACTGATAATGAGCGCAGAAAAGACTCCTTCTTGGGCTTTATGAGTGAAAGTGTAATGTTTTTCAGTAAGCTGCTGACTGAAAAGCAGCATGATGTAGCTTTATCTTGATAACAGCCAAATTTTATTTGCACCCACTTTTAGTAGTTATGTTTGTCTTCTTTTCTTGGAAGTTTTGAAGTATCATGAATGTATGTCTGTTTCATGTTCCCCATGTGCTTTATTGTGCTTTCTGTGCAAAGGCACATTCCAGTCATGATCCTTCTGGCAACAGCCAATCTTCTGCTACCAGAACATCTCCTGTTTTCCTCTGACTTCTTACGGTCTTCCTTGACTGCCTCAGGAGACTCACACTTCCTGAGGCCCTTAATGTATCTGTGCTTGATATGACACAGTGTACAGCAGGATGCTACATGCTTCTTCAGAATCTGAGTGTATTTACATCCTCTGCTGGGGCTGACTGAGAACGTAGGGATTTGGTCTGAGTCATGTTGTTGGCTGAAGTACTTCAACTGGGTTATTTGCTGTAAAGTTTATGATATGTTTTGTGAATGTCTGACTAAGTATTACCCATACAAGCTGAATTAATAAACTGCCTTGTGCCTTCAGCTTTTCTGATTTGATCCTGAGAACTGGCTCCATTCTCATTTCTAACCATTAACATTAGTGAATCTACTTGAACAGTTTGATCTTTCTCTGGGCTTTCACACGGACTGCTGTGAAAGGAGAGGAAACACGGAAGTAGATGAATGGTGCAGGTAGGTCAGTGTCTGAAGATCTTTTAGCCAACTGAAAGTCTTTGGCAGTAAGAGAGTTCTCTGCTTTGTAAGTGTCTTGAAAGATAAGTACTACAGGGCTTTGTCTGGTCAACATTTTAGCAAAGTGTGACTAGCTGCCTTTTGTCATTGTTGGCTGGGACACTGGACTAATAGCTGTAGTTACTTTCAAGGAAGTACAGTCAGAATACTACTGTCAATCATTTCAAAATTGGTTTGTAGTCCCTAACCCAAAATTTTAAGGAACTTTCAATTTATTTTGCACAAGAGAATTGAGAGCAATCAACAATCAAGGTATTATTGCAAATCATAAGCAACCTCAAATTTGCCCATCTACATTAACAGCTGAGAAGACCTCTGCAAGTCTGTGTCACACCGACAGTCACCCTAGTAATTATAATGACAGCTCTGTATGAAGTTAATATCCTCTTGCTTCACCGTTTTTATTGTTCTGGAAAGAGCTCAGGAATAATTGGATTACTGTTAGCTATTCTAATGAAGAACACTAAGCAGAGTATCATTACAGTATCAAATGGTATGGAAGGATCATTTCTTGATAGCATATGTAAGTGGGGTGATCCAGATTACAACAGGAAAGCATACAGGGTGTTGAGTAAAATGGCTCAGGTGTCTTAATACAAGACTCATAAAATTAATAATAAACAGCCCTAAAGGTGTAATGAAGTTCAAAGGCCTCTTAATATCATAGTTTGTAAGTTACTGGTAGAAAGCATTATGCATTTAATCTCATAGTATCAAGTATAGACAGAAGAGGGAACTAAATGGCTTGACCTTTGGTGACCTGATATTACTCAAGGCTGTACTCAAGCCTTTGGAACATAAGCTTTCTGACTTTTTAACGTAGTTAACTATCTCTTACTTCTGAAGATAATCTTCAAAATATGAATCAAGTCCAAACTGAAAGCTGCTCAAGACTGCGACCAGTTGGACTGATACCATGTCTCCTTTTTGAATTGTGGTGTTTCTGTACATGGGATTGTGAAGTGTTGTAGAAGAAAGAGACTTTACAGAACTTTGTACAAACAAAATATCAACAGGTGAGTTTTGCTGTTGTATGCATTAGTGGTGTTTTCTTTGATCCATAGCACTATCAAACTCAGGCTAAGATTGAAAACCACAGCAGATATTCTTTAGTATACACAATGTCAGTGTATTGCTAAAATCTATTTTACAAACTTAGCCCCTAATAGAAATTCAGCAGTATCCAGCTGCTGTATCCAGAATTTTCTAAATTAATATCATGTAAGAATATTTCTCCAGATTTGCAGCATGTAAAATAATAAAGCTGTAAGATACGGTGATGGTGCATTATTGAACCATAAGTACATGCTTGAGATACATTGTATATATGAGGCTGAAAGCCAAGAAAGTTTGATCACCTGAAATGGTTGCAATGCTAGTGATCCATTAGGATCTAACTACATATATATAACTTCTGTATTAGCAAGAATAAATATGATGACTTTGGGAAAAGAAAAACATTATGTGGCAGTGATAACTGTAAATCTGTTAGCTAAGAAAGAATAAAGAAGTAATACCTCTGGAAATGTTTTTTAAAAGTTTGCTAAATGTGCTCATTCCTCATGGTCCTGTCTATATTTTCATTCTTCCACAGGAAATGCTTGAAGATGCAATTAAGTGCACAAAACTACCCTGTTCTCAGACTCAGGAGGGATGGAAGTTGTCATCTAAATTCAATGCTCTAGTAATATCCACTCATATTAATTCAGAGTGGTTTGGCATTCTGAAGATGATCATATCACTGCCATGAGTTAGATTCTTGACTGTCAGTACTTCACATGAATAAATTTATGTCTACTTTGCTTAGATTTGCTGAACCACAAGTATAAGTAGTGCTGATCATAAAAATGACTCTTCCAGTGGTAGTTGTTTCCAATTAATTTAGATTTAAAAGAATTCAATCTAAAAATTTGGAACCCCAAACTTCTTTATTAACATTCTTTTGGAAGTAAAATGAGTCTGTCCATAACAAGAAGAATGCTGTGACAGAAATCTGTTTCCAATGTCTCTGAAAGTGATAAAGTAAAAGATGATAACATAGTAAGGTGAAATCAGAATATAAATGTAAGTAAAGTCTACAAGAATAGGCAAACAAAATATCAGTTAAGGGCTTCCTTTCTCTTATATTTTTTCAGTTTGTTGTGTAAGGAAAACAATCTGGTTATCTGCTTTTTAACAACAACAAAAAAGTATACTACCAGAAAAACCCTACAGAAATTAAGCAGTGAAACTGAGAAAACAAGGCAAATTTGCTGTGGATGGACCAAAGAATGGAGTTAGAAGTTGATTAGTACTGTTGAAAGTCAAGCAATCAATCTCTGAAAATTGAACTGAACTTCAACCTTGAATTTATTTTTCATGTCTATGTTTTGTTAATTTTGAGGTTCACGTGGAGGCCTGGAAAAGAAAGACCTGAACAGGACATGAAAAACGTTCTTGAAAAGCTACTACTAAAAGCTCGACTGCCAGCAAAAAGAATAGAAAAGCTTGTGAGAAAATTGTTTTTCTTTCCATGATTTGTGGGTGGAATAGTTTGGATTACCTGTACCTAGCACACGTATCTGGAATGGAATTCATGGGTGCCCGAGATATTTAATCTGCAATTAAGGACAAGACTAGTATATTCATAATTTGGAATCTATGCTTATGATCAAATGAATCAAGTGCAGTTTCTGCAGGGCAGTTATGGACCTAGATATTATTACAGTGAAATTTTGTTTAAACGCATTATGCTTTCCCATGTCTCCCAGTTCTGTGGTTTCCAGGTATACATCATGTCCTACATGCAGATTGTTGCAGTGTTCTGGTAAGGTCTCCTCCTCCACTGAGAGAGCTGTGATGCTGCTGTACAAGAGATAAGCAGAAGCAGACAGAAACACACTGCTGAAGGTGAGGTCTTGGTACATTAATAGCTTTTACATCTCCGAACCCTCTGCAGTGAGGCAGTCTTGGTGTTGAGGCTAAATACATTTTCAGGCCAGAGGCAGAAAATCCTTTCTCCAACCCCTGCTTGTGAAGGTGCACTTTTCCTCTGGATATAAAAGACTTTACTGGCAGTTTCATTTCATCACAAGTAGCAATTTTGTTGTCAATAGCAAAAGTGTAAGAACCTTTTCTTAGTTTGTCCTGGACAGTTTCTCTGCCCACGAACATGGTTAATTTAGGGAAAATAATGTTGTTATGGCTTGTGCCTGGTAATTACTAACTTTTATTCTACTTTATATTAGTTTTCTGAAACTGCTTTTTCTGTGCCTGATCCATATGTGTGCGTTTATTTTTATTTTTATTTTTTTTAATGTTATTCAGATTTTCTCTGTGTAAGTCTTCGGAAAAATACATCTGGAACACAAATCACATACGACAGTAACTCATTTTGCATGTGGAAAATCTTCTGTGCCTTATTTGGCCATTCTCTAGAACTTAAAAGGGAATCAGTCAAGACAGAAAAACAAAATACGCGCACTGCATTTCAGTCAACTGAAACTCAGTGTTTAATGTATTTGAATGACTCCTGAAATAGCTAAACACCATGTGTCTGACAAGATATAGTAGACTGCGTTGTCCCAGCCAGCTGCACTCATCTGATAGCCAGCTAGGTTATGTTTTTTTCCCCATTTGACACTATCATTTGGGAAATCCCTTTATATCTATGACATGTTTTTAAGTTTTAGTATACTGCTGTTAAGGATGTAGTACATGTACTTTTCCCATATTATGATAACAAAAAGAGCATTGTTGTAATCTTGACCTAAGTTATGCCTCAAGCTGGCTGCGCACTGAAAAGTAAGTGAAATGTTTTGACAGCTAAAAGTAAATTGAAATTATGATTTAACAGTGTTCTAACATTGATGACGTTCTTCTTTATACTTTCTACTTTTTTTTTCTCCAGCGAAATGCACACTTAAATGGATGACATTTGTGTTTGAAGGAAATCTTTAAAATAATGTAAAAAGTGACAGTTAAAAAAACAAAATTTTCATCATAAAGGTCAGAAGATATGGGCAGTACAAACCGAATGGTTTCTGTAGCTGAGTGTTAGTATCAGATCACTTACGTATATAGTTATCGTATGTCATAATCAATTGCAGTGAAGAAACATTTTTGCAAGAATCCCGAGGTTTATCGCATCACAGTTCCATGGGTCCCTTGTCAAGAGCAGACAGAAAGGGTGACTGCATGCCCAATTTTTACAAAACTTGCAGTTTCTACATTTCTCTGCCTTCTGACTTATTACTGTCAGGAGATCACTCCCCTGTCAAGATCACTCCTATTGCACAATTTTTAGTATTATCTGCAGATTCTCTTTGGCTTTATGCAACCATAAAGGATTTTAAGAAAATTATCTAAAAAGAAAAGCATTCACTGTCTTGCCTTGGAGCCTCTTTCTGAAACTTCTGCTGGTGATTTCCTGAAATGAAACTTTGCTTCAAACACAACACAGAATAATTCTTGGGGCTGGAATTATGACTTGAATATATTTGTTTTGGAAAGTTTTGTTCAGTTCACATGTCCAGCTTTATTCACTTCCTCCTAAATGCAAACCATTTTAATATTCCTCTCTTGGATCCTTTTCCTATTTCTCAAAACCATTCTGGACCACAGCCAAGGGGTTTCAAACTAGATGCAGAATTTTGGGTACTTTCTTACTCAGGATGAGTATGTGTAATTAACTTTCCTTACGATGCTCGTTGCAATTATATGTAAAGCAACTGCTAGTGGTTCACCTTGCAGAGAAAACAAAAAGTAATTAGCCGCAACTGAAGTATTAAGTACCAGATTCTGGGTTCAGACACTTAAGCTATAGAAATACATTTAAAACAATGTTAAATAATGAACAGATCCATATTCATGAACATATTGATATCCAAGTACAGGCATCTTTTCTAAATAATTTGCGTTTATTGTCAGATCTACCTGCCAGGGGCTATTCATTATTCCTCTGCTATTTCACATGGAGTAATTTATAGTATCGTGCATTTTCTTTAAGTTTTTTCACTTGTTGTAGTTGTTCACTTGTAGTAAAAAGATTTAATACAAATGGGAAATGCCTCCAAATATTTAGTGTGTGTTTGAATCCAATATCTGACTATTAATTCATTTTTCTCTGTAACTGAAATAGTATACACAAGGGACTTTCTCAGGCTTTTCATCCTGACTTCATTTTAGGTAATCTCTATATATCCTATTAGCCTTAATTTGCTTTTGATGAATTTATTTAGAAAAGGAAAGAACAGACTTTTCTCTCCGAGTGAAAGTAAAAGATGAGTTTTATCTAAAACAAATGCACTCATGCTACGTATCATAAGTTTACACAAATATGTTCATTTTTTCACCACTGAAATACTGAGAATCTCAGTACTCTTAGGGGTAAGAATACTCTTCTTAAGAGGATCTGCAGCTTTTTAGCAGCCAGTAATCTCTCCTCTGATGCTAAATTGTTTTCCCTTTTGCTTTGGTCAACATCCTGTTTCTTTCTAGTTTCAAATCTCATTCTTAGCTTGCTTTTTACCTGGCAAGATGAAAATTTTTATTTCCTATTTTTCCTGGAATTCTATGAGGTCAAGAATAGTAAGATAATTATGTGGCTCGGAGTATCAACACTTTTCCCTGTAACAAAAATATTCCATGGTCTATGATTTCAGGTGAAATATTTTGGACAAACACTTGACTTGGTTCACTATCCTATCCCTTTTCTGTCGCTCCAGAGAAATGGTCCTTTCTTTAACAGACTTTAGCATCTCTAATTTTGGGCTGTACCACAGAGAAATTTTAAATTAAAGTATTAATGAAATTAAATTAATGTAAGCAAACTAATGGTCAGGAAAATGCTGTCATTCAAGAAATAAAGAAACTTTGCTGTAGTTGACATGGTTCTCCACCTGATGTGGTTTGATAAATGTAGCTGTTATGGGGAAAGTGATATACACCCTGTAAAATCTTTGGTGATCTCCTGTCTCTCTTTATTCTTCCCTGCAATCCAAGTGCTTATCCACCACCTGTACATTCATTATTTCCTCCATGATTTAGGAGTATTTTGCCTTCTCTAGTTAGATAAATTGAATGCTCTGAACAATACTTCGCCTTGCATGCATGTAAAAAAAGACTGCATATCTACAAAGACTATAAATTACTATTTAATATTTTTCATATCAGAAAAATCTGATAAATCTTGATCTGAAGATCTCAATGAGATCAGAAGAAACAAAGTGAAAAATCAAGATATCATATGATGAATGATTTGTAGCACAACTTACCTAATTCAAACAGATCATCCATATTTCATCTTAGATTATCTACGATGTTTGAATTTGGGTCAAGAAATGTCACAACAGCACCTTGTTCCAGCTATAATCTTGTCTGGTAGCATAAATGACGGTGTTCAGAGTGTATGAAAATAGCTCTAGTGATAAAATCATTCTGATAGTGAAAAATATAAGAAACCTGTAGCTGACATCTGGAAACAATTAGCATGGACTGTCAACAAGAATGAGAAAATAAATATATAATAAGATTAACCATGAGCATAGTGCTCTTGTGGATAAGGGGAGATCTAATACCGTGCAAAACCAGGCTATCAAAATGAAGTACTGCACTTAGTACTAAATGTATACACAGAATACAGCAAATATATTTTGAAAGGTAGGAAAAGCTTTAGGGCTTAGTGGTGTAAAAATCCCCTGCTTTATCAAGATCAATGCCATGTCTGGTTGTTTTTCTAGTTTGAAGAGATACTGATAGGAAGCTTTTCCAACAATATGAGAGTCCAGTCCTAAAATGTTCTGAAATCTCTCTCTAACACAGACTTTTCAGGTAGTGCTTTTTATTATTTTTCTTATTTTTCTTTTTCTTTTTTTTTTCCCTAGAAGCAGCACTACATGGATTATTTGGCCTAGCTATATAGTTGTATATCCCTCACTTTACTGTTGGCTACTTAGCATTTGCTTTGTAGACAAAGCAGTCTACAGCGCCTACAGAAGACAAAGCTTACATCAAAGACAAACCAAATTTATTTATTATATTTTTAATTATATCTCGTTATTATTTATTTTTATGTATTTATTTATTTAATTTAAGCTATTCAGGCAGAGCTATCTTCCCAGAAATAAGGCCACTATCATGACACATGGGAAGATCTCCCCCAAGAACAAAATCTCAGATCTATGTTTCACATAGGTGTGTCTCAGAAACAAAGTGGGAAGAAAAAATATTGCTCCTTATTGCACCCTGATTTCTGGAAAACTGGATTTTTTGTGACCCATTATTTTTCTTTCTGTATCACTAAATTTGAACAACAGCCTACTTTTGTGAATTACAAGATTCAGATATGTTATGACACTGGTGATATTCCCAAAGAAAAGTAAATAGGTTAAGAGGTACAGAAATAGAGGACTAATATTATATTGTAGGAATTAAATACAACGTATTGTTATAATAGATAGACATCCTCATTGCAGGTAAAGTAATTAACCGGTGTGTGACAGATGTACAACAGAAATTTATAACCAAGGGGGAAATACATACAAGATAGTGCTCACAAAGGAAAGATCAAATATCTAACATGCAGAAGCAGTGGGAAAGTTTAAAGCAGAGCTTACAACAAGGCCTGGGGTGCAAAATTCAAGTGGTCATCACTGTTACCCACAGAGTGCTAAGTCCCATGGGGGACACACGTCCCTCCTCATCCTTGGAAGTAGAAACTTCATCCATTAGACCATCAAATGTCAGAAATATACAGCTGTGCTCTAGGGATGAGTATGATGGGTATGTACAACCGTACATCTCTTCAACTTTCTTAGGCTAACTTTTAGGATTATGTTTTCTGAGAAGGAGTTTACTGGTTGGCAGCTATGTTTTTGCAAGGCTGCCATCTGGGGAATGATGAATTTAGGGATATCTACGTCTGTTATGCTTTACCTCCTTTATACCTAAGGATTCCATCGAGTAAATGGGGAGCACATTGGAAGATTCAGCTTTATTTCCAAATTAGCATTCTGGTTTGCCCTGTTGTGCATACTGGATAACAATATAAGAAGGACCTGCTCTGTGCTTGTTATTTGTTAATCAGAATAATTTCCAGGAGATTTTCATGTATTATCATCAACACATCTAATTGCTTATTGCTAGTTTTTCTTTTAATACAAGAATAAACACTCTTTTAATTAATTTTTGTCCCTTTAACATTGATGTTAACTGCCAGCAGAGAATCATATTCCTATGAAGATATATATGTTTATTATATGGTTTTAGGCAGGTTAATATGTTTTTGCATTTTACAACAAGAATGTTTATTACTGTGGTGACATTAATACATGTAGAGTAATGTTCTCCAAATCAGATGTCACCAACAGATAAAGGCTGATATGGTAATTGCTAATCTAAGGCAGGATTAAAGGGGTATTATTGCACTGAAACCATTGATGGCAGAAAGGATGGTCAGGGCCAAAATATTATGTTACTAAAGGAGCACTTTGCATAGCTGAGACTTAATATTAGACCCTGTTAATATGCTGTGCAAAGACCCTTTCTATCACTATCTTGGATATGTAAAAGAAACAGATTACTGCAAGGTCTTTAGTTAAGTGTCTACTAATCTCACTCTTACATATCTTTCCTTGAATGCTGACTGATTGATAAACACCTTTTTTTTGCTGAAGAAAGTATTACCTATTCAGAAGGAGTGATCAACTATAATATTGCAACCTCAAATCTCACGTACTACACAGCTTAGGGACAGAAGTTGTGAAGTACATACAGAGAAGTTTCTAGATTCCTTTTGCCCTGAGCTGATGGACTGAACATCACCGATGTTAATCAAGATTCAATCATTTTACATCAGAGCATGTTTCCTATTGTGAGTCAGACAGAATGTGCAGCAAGGACAGAGCAAGTGAACATACCTCAGCTGAACTCTTTCCTTTGAATCTTTTTCTGTGCCAAATCAAAATGCACTACACAGCCTCATCACAGGAGGTACAGATTTTTATTTCATTTCAATCTGACTATGTTCTGAAGCATCCTAAGACTCCTTTAATTTTATCATGGGAACTCTACCCAAATACTGCTACAAAAGCTTAGTTGTTTGCTGACAAATTGTCCAAGGTTAGGTGATTTTTACAAGTTTTTCGCTGCAAGTAAATTTTTCACTGAGATCTGTACAATTCTCTGAAAGAATTATATCTGGAATGTTGTGATGAATGAGTAATAAAAAGAAACAAAGAAACTACGGTAAAAAAAAATCATACCATTTATTTCAAAGAAGACTTGCACAAATGCTGGTCACGTTATAGTTTGATTTGTTTCAGTTTGTTTGGTTCAGCCAATATAAGATCTAGCAATCCACCTGTAGTCACTGCACCTGCCTGCTTCTAACTCTCCATCTCAGTGTTGTGGAGAGGGAGGGAAGGATCTGGATTTGAACTCTTTCTTCTAGGAAGAGGAGGGGAAAGCTGGAGATGCTGGGAGAAAGTGTCCATGGGACTGCTACCCATGTGATGGTGTGAGAGTCAAGAGCACCTCCTGCCTTTGACCAAAGCAGTGGCACTGGATTTCCTCCCAGCTGGTCTTTGTCCTCTTGCCCTTGAGTGTTGTGGCTTCGGTAATGTGGAGAGGATGCATGAAGACTGGAATGAAGCTTTGGCTGAAAATAAGGCACACCAGCAGTGTGCTGTGGCAGACAGTCCTGGCTGCTTGATGGTGCTCTGCTCTGCATTGCTGCAAATTTCTTCTGCAAGTAGAAGTTGAAACTGGAACTGAAATCGCTCCTAATGAGTGGATTTACACTACAGGATTCATAATTGCAGTTCTCTCTAGTGAACTTGCAGTTCATTCTTGTGAAATAAAAGTATGGCTCTACAGGGAGCTAATAGACCTAAAATGAACTAATTGCTGCATTAAAATGAACTTGAGGAAAAATTTCTTCAGCTCTCACTTAAGAGCTTCCCTAGCTTTTTTTCTCCACAGAGCATTAATTGTTCAATTCTGCTTTGGTCATCATGTGTAATTTTTATCCAGGAAAATATTTTTCTTTCCATTTTTACTCACTGCATCTACTTTGCTGTAGTTTGTGAAGGGCTTGTCCCTTCAAAAAAATTGAAAGTCTCATCCATATTAGGCAGATGAAACAAGAAGACTATAGACTTGGAGGGTCCTACCAGTCACTCTGCATCCAGATAATGTCTAGGAATTGTGAGCCTGAGCCCAATATACTCAGAAGTTCCCTCAGAGATAGGGCTTAATGCCTGAGTAGTTTAAGTTAATACAATTTCCATGGTCCTTCTATCCAGTTCTTTAATGCTTTGTGTTTCACAACACTTCGCCTTTAATATCTTTAAAGATAAGCACTAACCTAGATATTTCCTCTCTGTTCTCCCTGTGAAAACACGTACAAATAAATCACTTAGCTTCTTTACTGTCTCTTTAGTCTAGTCACTGTGCTGTTTTTAATCATTTTGACCTTGTGATCCGAACAACTTTCAAAAAGATAGTGAGGTATACTTAGGAGAATCCTCTGTATCAGCAGTGTCTTTTAAATAAAGTTATATCATTTTAATATACATTGGCTTATTTATTTGTTTGTTTGTTTGTTTGTTTGTTTATCTGAAGGGGACATATGTTTAAAAGTCACAATTCTCATTCCTCTCATGAGAATGACTGTCTGTTAAATGTTTTTCTAACCCTGAGACGTCAATGACAGCTCATACCACTGGGACAGCAGAGGCAGTTTGCAGTCTGTTGATCCTCCAGGAGGTGTAGGTAGGTATGAATTGCTCAGTGCCTTTACATAATGAACATGCCACAGTACTTCCTCTTTGTGTCTGATAGAGTTGTTTATCTTGATGTGGTTATGCATCTACCAAATCCTATAAAAAGAAAATAACTCACAACTCCATGTGCAGCACTTATCCAGGATCACAGCAGTTTCATTGCTGCATTCTTCACACCTTCTTGGCTTTCAAACTTTTATTCCCTGGCAGAAGACAACACATACTTTTACAAAGGAGATGTAGTATTATGACTTCCAATTTACTGTTCTGATATTATGAATATATTTTCATGCTAGTGAACTGAGGTTAACAACACATGCAAGCTCTGGATCCACTTTAAAAAGCTCTCCCTGAAGAATATGAGTTTTCTGAAACAGAAAGGGTTGTAAAGTTGGAGTAATAAAATAAATCCCTGACTCATCTCTAATTAAGAGTGCAATTTATGAAAGGAATCAATATTTAACAATGAAGAATAGGAAGGAAGCAGCAGTTGTAAGTTTTTAAAATTACCTATCACTAAGCATCTTGAGCAAACTGATTCACTACTTCTGCTTGGTCAAATCTTTAACAAACAGGACAATTGTTAAAGTAATTATCTGGAAAAAATATTGCTATTATAAAACATGGCCACTGCTTTACAACACCAAAAATATATCTTTTGTTTTAACCAACACACATTCAGTTTAGAATTGTAAAGTCACGGAATCACCAAGATTGGAAAAGGCCTCCAATGTTACCCAGTCCAACCATGCACTTATCACCAATATTTCCCACTAAGCATGTCCTTCAATAAAACATCTAAGCACTTGTTGAGTACCTCCAGGAATGGTGACTCTACCACCTCCCTGGGCAGTGCCTGACCTCTCTCTCAGAAAATAAGTATTTCCCAATAGCCAACCTGAATCTCCCCTGGAGCAACATGGAAGAAGAGGCCAACTCCCACCTTACCACAACCTCCTTTCAAATAGTTGTAGAGGGTTATGACTTCTCCCTTCTTTAGTGTTCTTTGTTTCAGAAAGGGAAGACAACTTCAGTATTTTGAGAGGAAAGGGAGAAGATTGTAGTCTTCATTTACGTCTTTCTGGGAACGAGGAGAATTTTTCTTAAACACATGTTTTGTAGCTGTCTTTGAATGCCTTTGTGGAAAATACCCACTTTGGTTTTGACTAAGATTAGCCTCAGGTAGTACAGATGCACTATGTTTGTATGTAAAGAAATAGTCAATTTTTATCGTGCATTTGGGCAAAAATAGAATTAAACTTGCTCATAGTTAGTAGCAATCTAATTTGGATTTTATAGGTGCTGTTTTAGCTATAGGGAGGAAAGACTGACTGTACTTAGATTGTAGGCCAGCAATTGCAGGATATACTTTTTGAAGGAAAAATAATTGGCAACAGTTGTGTATAGCCTCAGGAGTCACCACTGCTCAGCTGTTATTTTTAAGCTTTTGTCAGAGTCTCCCTTGGAAAAAGTCTTCTGTAGGTATTTACCAGTCAGTGTGGAATAGGAGCAAAGCTTACAGCTTACAAATTAAGGGGCTAAAACAGATTGTAAGCAATAGGAAACTGTAAGGAAGAACTTCCAGTACAACAAAGAACCAAAAATGGGACAGGAAGTAATTAATAGGAGTCTGAAGTAAGGGAATGTGTTCAGCAGCTACTGAAAAAGAGAAGGTAGTCACTCAAGGTAAAAGAATGCTGGAAAACATCAATGAGAAAAAGTGAAGGCTATCACAAAAACCTTCGCAAATATGAATGAAAGAATAAGCAATAAGCTAATTATTAAAGTATACCAATTTTCTATTAAATAACCTTTGAGAAAATAATTTAAAATAGTGTGGTTCAGAGCAATTTCAGTCATTTGACACGAGCACAGTTCTTGCTATTAACATGCATAAAAAGATATGATCTCAGTCAAAGCTTCACATTTTTTGGAGGGACCTTGATCTACTCAAACTTCATACAAAAGTTAACAAGATGTTTCTTCATCTGTTAGAAACCCTCAGAACTTTCCTGCATTTCACAGGAGGCCATAACAGCCTCTGAGGATTATATTTTTCTCCCTCTTAACAAAGAGGAGTGATTAAATACTTCCATTATTTCAGTGTCAGATCAGTTTTGGTCTACTTTGCACCTTGGTATTTTTATCCTCTGTCCTTACAAGAAAATCTGTTCCAAGTCAGTGCAGAGTTAGATCTTCTAAAGGCCAAGTGGTCTTAACATATCCCTCAAAATTCCTTTTAAACTGGAAAGCAGTCTGTAGGTGAAGAAGACTGAGCCCTTTTCTGCAGCCTTTAGAACTGTGTACTTGTTTTCCAAAATGCTCTAATCATAAAGGTATTACAGCTCAAGTTTCTCTGAACATATTGAAATAATGACTTCCGAGTTTCTCTCAATCTGCAACTCGGCTCAGAAATCAGCATGAGAAAACTGGAGTGTTATTGGTAGAAAAGGACCTGGATGCTCTTTTGAGCACAAAAAATTTAGGTCTTGCCCGTACTGAAAATTCTAATGCATCTGATAAATAAGGACAGAAACTGAAAATGTCCAAGACATACCTTTTTCTTTTTTTTTCCTCTCTTCTCCCCCCCCCCCCCCCCCATCTTCCCAAAAAAAGAATCAAGCAGAATTTCTTCCAGCACTGAATGACATCCTTTTTAAGGATTTAGCTCCCACAGCTTTTCTTCTTTGCTTTTCTTACCTTTTCTTTTACTCCTGTTTCCCTTTCAGAAGAGTAAAGAATATTTTCACATGTGGATAACAAGCAAACAAACCCCAAACCAAACCTGATTGCTTTAACATTAAGATGATTTCTAGTATGAACAGTTAGGCACAGTAATGGATAATGCCAATGAAAAAGAGCAGTATTGTTCTAAAACACATGACAAGAGCATGCATTACCTTTGTCAAAATGCTGGTGCCAAATACTTGGTTGTTATGTTCTCTGTAATATGAACTGTCTGATTCTGTCAGTTAAGTCCTGAGGCTTGAGTGAGAGTACCACAAATCTGTTATCAGTTCTGCCAAAAAACTGCTTTAAATACAGGCTATAATTGAGCAGTCGGATTTGTGAGGAAATGTGACCACTTAACCTATCACTGAAGCTTTTTTTCAGTTCATACTGACTGATCTACAGCCATGCAAATATTCAAATACAAGAAAAGGATGCTATTTTTTCAATGCCTGACCAAAGAACTGATTTAGATTTATTCAGATTCATTCACTTAATACTAGCTCTAAACAGCATGTCAATTATTATGCAAGAGTACTTTGAATGCAAGCAAGTGCTATGTTGCTTATTTTGTAATCTATTGGAGAAGTTTGCCTTCTTTAGTAATGAAACTGAGCCACGCAATACCTTTAAAGTTTATTTTTGGCACTACTGGGCAAATTGTGCCTAACAAACTTGGTGGCCTTTTATGATGGAGTTACAGTTTCAATGAATAAAGAAAGAGCAATTGACATTTTACCTGTACTTGAGCAAAGTTTTTTACACTATCCTGCATGACATCCTGGTTGCCAAATTGGGGAAACAAGATAGGGAGCCAATCTGTGCAGTCCCAAGCACAGATACAGGCTGGGTGGAGAATGGCTGGAGAGTAGCTCTGAGAAGGATTTTGGGATGTTGGTTGACAAAAGACTCAAGATGAGCTGGCACTGTGTGCGTGCGGCCCAGAAGGTCAACCATATCCTGGGCTGCATCAAGACAAGTGTGACCAGCAGGTCCAGGGAGGTGATTCTGCCCCTCTTCTCTGCTCTTGTGAGACCCCACGTGGAGTACTGCATCCAGTTCTGGAGCCCCCAACACAAGAAGGACATGGAGCTGTTGGAGCAGGTCCAGAGGAGGGCCATGAAGATGATCAGAGGGCTGGAGCACATCCCCTACAGGAACAGACAGAGAGAGCTGGGGCTCTTCAGCCTGGAGAAAAGAAAGCTCTAAGGAGACCTATAGTGGCCTTCTAGTACCTACAGGGATAGCTGGGGAGGGATTTTTTATAAGGACATGTAACGATTAGACAAGGGGAAATGGTTTTAAATCAAAAAGGGTAGATTTAGACTAAATATGAGGAAGAAATTCTTTCCTGTGAGGGTGGTGAGACACTGGAACAGGTTGTCCAGCAAGGTTATGAATGCCCCCTCCCTGGAGGCATTCAAAGCCAGGCTGGATGGGGCTGTGAGCAACCTGGTCTAGTGGGAGGTATCCCTGTCCATAGCATGGGGTTGGACCTAGGTGATCATAAATGTCACTTCCAACCCAAACCATTCTATGAACCTATGACTCTAATGTCACAGGTACTGTATACCATTTCTGTTACTTTATGCTTTCTTCAGGTACTGAACTTATTTTATTATTCTGTATCTTGCTGTATAACCTGATAAAAGATTTATTGCAGTGGTCTTGCACTGCCTCAAAGGCCAAACCATAATGTACAAAAAGTGTCATCTCTGGAGAACAGGTAAAATAAATACAAATGTCTGTCTTTTTCAAAACAAAAGTAGAGAATATGTGGAAGAAACAGCTTGGTGTTAGCAGCAAGGCTGCTTTCTATTGTGAGCTATAGCCTTAGTAGAGGTTACAATGCCTACATTCTTCAGTGCCCACTAACTTGCCATGAAAACCTTGAAGAAAAGGAAACAACATTTTTCTTTGCGAGCACGCAAGTAGTGTCTGTGTGCAGCAGCATTATCCCCTCCATCCTCCCTCCTGGCACCTCCCAAAAGAAAACAAAACAAAACAAAACAAACATATCAGAAACAATTCCAAGATGGGAAAAGGCAATGTCTGTAGCTGGCAGCTGGTTGAGTCTCACCCACTGGCCACTCAGTCACTACCTGGGCCTTGGTATTATTTATCTTGCATTTATCTGTGAGGGAGAGAGGAAAATGCTGTTTCATGGGAAGTGTTAGAATACTGTTTTATACAACAGAAGACAAGGAGCTGTAGTGGTCTGCCTGTGTCCTATTTTTAGCACATCAAATATTTATTTGCTGACTTCATATGAAAAATTGTTCGTCCGCTGGAGTCCTGATTAACACGCTATGTTCTGCTCCCTCTGCTATTGTCTTGCTTGCTCAACTATGCCTTAATTGGCTTGTAAGCTACTCTGAGGCAGCAACCATATTATTTTATGTATTGATGCAATATTTAACCCAATAGAATATCAAGCTTTTATTTGACTTATTTTATTCCTTTATATGAAGGAGTATATTTACACACATAAAGAATACAAATAAATTGGCACTCACCAATGCAGAGATCATTAAAGAGGTTAAGACTGGAGGCAACGTGGGCTGCAGCAACCATGCCCTGGTTGAGTTTGTGATTATTGAGGAATATGGGCCTGTCAATGAGCAAAGTGAGGAGACCCTGAACTTCAGGGCAGAAAACTTCATCTAATGAATTATTGAATATTATCCCCTGTGAAGATGTCCTTAGCAACACAGGAGCTGACTAGAGGCAGCAGCTCTTTAAAGGCACATCTCCAATAGCATTCCATCCCGCACCAGGAGATAGCAAGCCTGACATGCCCAACCCACAGCCTGTGGATCACATGCAGTGCAGCCCAGCTCTCACTGTGACCCAACCCCTGTTCCATGCCATCATGATAGTATGGCTCTTCACCACAGAGTGGCTCAGCCTGGCCCCACATGTGCAACCACCACTCAGCAATGAGCAAGCAGTGGTGCACTATTAACTAAATCTAGGCTGAGACAAGGACACTGAGCACAGGGCAGTGCTAAGTCCAGTTATGACAAATCCAGTTATGGCTAAGTCCAGTTATGATGAATAATTTTATGAATTTGATACATTGCTTAAACACAGTCCCGTGAACAGCAAAAAGTATGCAGCTGTGCTTTCCATTTTGATAAAGGAATTTTGAAAACAAGTTTCATGATTGTCTAATATTATCCTCATTATTATTATTTTTTTTTTTGTACATTTGTGACTTCATTTTCAGTCAACACAAACACATGACCTGAAGATTTTCAAATGGATTGTACAGAGTTGCAATCAGACATCCAACTAAAAAAATCTACCGTATCTCCTTACTTGACATTTATAAGCCCTGTGTTAACAGAGGGAAATATCACAGAATCACAGGAGCTGAAAAGCCCATCAAGAGGTAATCCAATCCAGCCCACCTGCCAAAGCAGGCACCCTACAACAGTTTGCACATGTAAGCGTCCAGACATGTCTTGAATATCTCCATAGACTTCACAACTTCTCTGGGCAGCCTGTTCCTGTGCTCTGTTACTCTTACCATAAAGAAGTTCTTCTGCATGTTAGTACAGAACTTATGGTCAAATTTTGTGTCTTTGCTCTTTATCCTATTGATACACACCACTGAGAAGAGCGTGGCCTCATCCATGGCATCCCACCTCTCTTTAGATACCTACAAGCATTTATCAGATCCCCTCACAGTCTCCTTTTCCATAGGCTGAAGAGTGCAAGGTTACTCAACCTTTCCTCATACAGGAGACACTCCAGGCCCTTAATCATTTTTGTGTCCCTCTGCTATACATCTTCTTGGAGATCCTTGTCTTCTTTGAACTATGGAGCCCAGAACTGGACACAGTATTCTAAATGTGGCTTCACTAGGGCAGAGCTGATGAAGAGGATCACCTCACTTTACCTGCTGGTCATGCTTTTTAATGCACTCTGGGATACAATTTGTCTTCGTGGCCCCAAGAGCACACTGCTGGCTCATGGCCAGCCTTTTCTCCACCAGAATCCCCAGATCTTTCTCTGCAGAGCTCATCTCCAGCAAGTCATCCCCTAACCTGTACTGATGTATATGGATATTCCTCTCCAGATGCTTATTCTTGTAAAACCCCATCAGGTTTCTCCCTGATCAGCTCTCCAGTTTGCCCAGATCTTGCAGCCTGGTATCACAGCCTTCCGATGTGTCAGCCACTCCTTCCAGATTTGTATCATCAACAAACTTGCTAAGGGTGGACTCCATCCTGTCATCCAGTTCACTGATGAAGATGATGAACAAGGCCAGATCCAGCACCTACCTCTGAGGAACACCATTAGTTACCAGCCTCCAACCAGACTCTTCACCACTGATGACAACACCCTGAGCTCTGCCAGTCAGCCAGCTGTCAATCCACTTCACTGTCCACTGATTTATCCCACACTTTCTAAGTTTCATAACAAGGCTGTTGTGGGAGATGGAGTGGGAGATGGTGAAATGCCTTACTAGAGTCCAGGTAGGAAACATGCATTGCTCTCCCCACATCTACCTGGCCAATGATGACATGGTGGAAGGCTACTAGAGTGGTAAGACATAATTTCCCTTTGATGAATCCATGCAGCTGACTACTCCAGATAACCTTCTTCTCTTCCAATTGCTTGGAGATGCCATCCAGAACAAATTGTTTCACTACCTTTCCAGGGACTGAGTTGAGGCTGACTGACCTGTAGTTCCCCAGATCCTCTTTCTTACCTTATTTAAAGACTGGAGTGACATTAGCTATCCTCCAGTCTTCAGGCACATCTCCTGTTTGCTAAGACCTTGCAAAGATGGTAGAGAGCATTTCAGCAACCACCTCTGCCAGTCTTTTCAGCACACATGGATGCATCACAATGGGGCTCATGGATTTGTGTGCATCAGTTTTGTCTAGACAATTTTTGTTGACAATTCCCCCATGTCTACAATTTTGAAGGCTGTGGTAGGTAGTGGATCATATCTGTCATTACATGCATACTCTACAACTGAAGAAAGGAATTTGCACCAAAATTTGAAACTACTGGCAAGATAACATTTTTACTATGAATTCAGTAATTTCGGGGAGACTTAAGTGAAAGGAAAACTAATTAGCAGTTCTATGTAAAAAACCCACATTTTACATTTGTCTTAGGTTTTAGCTGTGTGTCCTTGAAATACACAGAATGTGTGTTTGTTTAGGTTTGGCACTCTATGTTGACAGCTGTAAAGTCTGGCTAATAAATGAATTACACAGGTAACGAAAACAAACACTGTCTCCTCAGAGGTTGTATATACAAGCCACATATCTAATCAAGAAAACACTAATCAAACACTAACTGATTGATTTTCCCCTTACACAGGTTTTAAACTATGCAGCTGATGAAACTGTAACTGTTTGTGTTTCTTTAGCCTTTATTTTTCATTTTATTATAGTTTGTCTATTTTGCCATACAGGATATTGCCTGCAAAACGAGGCTCTTAGGTAAAACCAGGAAAAATCCTTCCTTTCTATCCACTGACCTCAGGGAAAGACACTAAAATTCCTTCAAAATCTTTGCTTTTGCTTGGTGGGAGCATTCCCAACTGAATGGTGCTGCAAGGCTGCGATAACTGTGGATTTTTGTGCCGACTGCCCTGCCCCAATTCATCAGCACACTCAT
This sequence comes from Gallus gallus, assembly GCF_016699485.2. Lineage (NCBI taxonomy): Eukaryota > Metazoa > Chordata > Aves > Galliformes > Phasianidae > Gallus > Gallus gallus. The sequence continues at coordinate 72,455,548 of NC_052572.1, forward strand.
GTTTGATGCTGGTGTAAGTTAGGCTGCCATGTCTTATAAGAAGGAAATTCTGTGTAGGGTAGTAGCCATAAATCATCCTATGAGCATGCAGTAATTAAGGGAGACTTGAGGGACTGTCAAAGGTATAATGAGCTGCATGGAAGGAAAAATCAAACAGCAAAGCTAAAGACTAGCCCAGGCATGTTTACCTATGGCCTGTGGGCTGCATGCAGCCCGACAGGACTTGCAATGTGGCCCGCCCACTGTCCTGTGCTATAAAGGCAGCAGCTCTTCATTGCAGAATGGCCCTGGGCATGCACACATTGCTCAGCAACAACCAGTCATTGTGCTGTGTCAACTAAAACCAGCACATGGGGAAGGCAGTGCTGTGTGGTGCTGACTCAAGTGATGGCACATCACTGTGTGCATCTTGATACATTGGTTAAACACAAGGCTTTGAACAGCAAAGAATACGTAGCCATGTTTCTGTTTTGGTAAAGAAGTTTAGGAATAGGTTTCAAGATTGGAAAAAATAATAATAATAATAATAATAAAAAAAATCGTCCATTTATGTTTATGACACCATTTTCAGTTGATAGAAATATATTGCCTGCAAATCTTCAAATGGAATGTATTGAGTTGGAATTAGATGTTCAATTCAAAAATCTGTTGATGTATGTTTGACGGACTTTTGTAAAATCTCTCTTACAGGAGAAAATCTCCTTTGCTTCACAACTACACCTCATTCATGTCATTGCTTTTTGGCAATGCATACATTTGTGAACAATTGTCAAGGATGAAATACAGGGGGAGGAAAATTTCATCTAAAATCTCTGATGAATGTCTTGAAAACTCACTGAGAACTGCAGCCATTACCACCGAACCAGGTTGACATGGTAGTTTCAGAAAAATGAGATCAATATCCCAATAGTTCTGTGTTTTTATTTCTCTCTTTTTTTAATGCTTTAAGAAAAATATTAAAATTTAAAACATTTTGTTACTTTCATAGTAGTGATATTGTATATTTTGCGAGGACTGCTCTGAAAGTAATGCTTCCTATTATGTTAGCCCATGACATCAGAGGTAGATGGTGGTGGTATGGCAGAGGTTGATTTTCCCCTCATGTCCCATTACACGTTGTTGCTGTGCAACAAGTGACAGCAGAAATGAAGTCTGACAAAATGGTGTCTGACATGGAAGAGCATCTGAAGTAACAGTGTGTCACTGAATTCCTCCATGAAGAAAAAATGGCATGCATTGACATTCATTGATGCTTGCTGGATGTTTATAGAGATCAAACAGTAGATGTGAGCACAGTGAGGTGGTGGGTGATGCTCTTGTTCATCCCTGGTGAAAATGCATAGCTATTGGTGGTGCCTAAATAGTGTTTCATAGCAGAGTATTTGCTCTATCAAATTCTTATTTTACTCTGCTTTATCTTATATTATTGTACTCTTTGTATTGGCTGTAGTATCCATGGAAATAAATACAAGGCCTTACTTTTGGAGCAGCATATACATATGAGACCCAAGACAATTCCAATTTGCTCATTGCAGCCCAGGCAAACCCAAAGATTGGACACCCATGGACTGGCCTAAGAGCAGCAGATGGCACTAGTGATTTATAGTTATCCTGACAAACCTCCGAGGCTGCTGGATGCTCTGCTGAGTTTGTTTTCTGTAACACTGTTTTGCCTTGAGTCTCACCTGGAATCACAGCTGCCAGTGAGAATGTGTATCTAATGGGCCTAATTTTCATCTTTTTTTCCTAACTGAAAATTAAGAGCGGCTCCAGTGAGGGCAAGGCATTAAAGAAGAAGTGGGAGTGAGTTAAAATGTATTATCTGGAAATGAGAATGAGGGAAAAGAAACACAGAATTTTTTGTGCTTGTTTAGGGAAGCCAAAGGGTTCACAAAATGGATTACCTTAGGGAAATTGATTCTTATGCTGTCTGTGAAACATACCAGATGCTGCAAGTATTTTTTTTTCAAAGTATAATGCAAGTTAGTATGTACTGGGGGCTGAGGAGTGGAAACTGGCAGTTTTTAATGTATTTTGCAGTTCCATAATAGTATATTCTTCGCGGAAGGCAGGAAAAACGTGCATGATACCTTACAAACTGCTCTGTGCTTTACTAAATCTTAACTGATGCTTTTAATTTGACATTACTTAATTTGATTTTTTTTTTGTTTTTTTTTTTTTTGTTTTAATGGGCTATGTGACTCTTCTAAGTGTTCCGAAGCTCTGCACCTTTCAGTATTTCATTTAACCTGGCCTTTTTGACATGTCTTCCTTTAGCTGATGTGTGACTACACAGTTGATAGGGCACATACTGAATTTTGTAAAGCTAGCAATAAGTGTTAATTTCTACCTGTAGTTAGTACTACAACCTCTTGTTTTCTCCTATTGGTCTTTCATTTATTTATCTGTCTGTCGATCCATCTGTCGACCCCTCCTCATTTCATATGTCTGGTTCTGTCCTAAACTACAATTTCAGCCAGCTTCTGATTAGGGCTCAACCTAAATAAAGGATAATATACATGACATTAGAGATTGTAGGCATCTGGAGACAGAGCTACCAAATGATTATTGGTAAAGCAATGTCTAATCTCTCCATCAAGGTGGAGATCTCTGCACTATTTGGTTGGCATTCAACATTTTCATACTGCAGCTTCATAATAAGCTTTCCTTCTAATTTCCTTATGCCAAGTAAAGGCATTAATTTGCTTCTGACATGTTTATAAATCCAGACGTCCAGATCCTCATGATACCCTAAAACAGAGGTATCAGGGTTTGCACTTCCACTACTGGCTTATGCAGTTGGATGCCCAGAGTAAGAGCATGTTAACAAGCTATACTGAAGCCATTGTTCATACCATTTACCTGCAACTAATGACCAGAGGAAAAGGTAAACTTTTGGTGAGGTGTTGCAACAAAGTTATCTCCAGGCAAATAACAGGAAGATGATCTGCATACAACATGTACATCTTGTAAAGAGCAGATGTTCAGATTTGCATATCACAAAATCACAGAATTGCAGGGGTTGGAAGGGACTTCAAGAGATCATTGAGTCCAACTGCCTTATTAAAGCAGGTTCCCTACAGTAAATTGCACAGGTAGGCATCCAGATGGGTCTTGGATATTTCCATATAAGACTCCACAACCTCTCTGGCAACCTGTGCCAGTGCACCATCACCCTTACAATAAAGTTCCTTTTAGTTCCAGAAGGAATCAAATTAACATAATCTGTGTTATATCCACACTAAACCTTTTTTTTTTTTTTTTTTTTTTTTTTTTTTTTAAGATTTGTTAAGCTGACTGTATAAAAGCTCATACATTTTCTAGCTACTGTTGGGATTTTACAGATTTCAGCTGGTCTAAAATCAGTCGTTTCAATTTGATAAGTTTTTTTTTGGTTGGAGGGAAATCTGGATAACTCCAAGAAAAACCCAGCTTGACTGTGGTATATAGTGAATGAATAATGTTAGCAAGATATATTATTATTATTATTTGTAAGTTAGCAAGGTGATTAAGAAAATAAACAAAAGCCTTGCAATCATCTTAATGGTGTCTCAAGGCAACTTGAAAATTTTGCCGTCAAATCTGTTTGGCTGCAAATATGAGAAAAATAACATGCTTGTGATGGTCTTCCAGCTCCAACAGATTTATTTGAAGAGAGATGTTGGTTTTAATTTTTTTGCTAATCTAGAAGCATAAATGTCTGCCACTCAGTGTACTGTATTTTGTATGTAAAAAGAAATTCTCACTATAAAGTCATGTTAATAACTACTTATCTCTTCACTGTTCAATAATTCATTCTGGCTGGTGAGAACAGTAACTACCATTCTTACCATGCACTGGCCTGGAAGATACTGTGTGAAGTGCTTTTTTAGCTGTCAAAACCCAAAACTATGTAAGTTATATGTGTGGCTTGTAACTTTCCTCTGTTGCTGTTAAGTGACAAATTGAGGCTGATATGGTTTGCAATGACTAAATGCAATACCTACCTGAAATTGGTCCCAAAATGCCTTATAATGTCAAAATTAGTGGTTTATTGATTTAGATTGTTCTCTTTAATTTCATACAGTAGTTTCTGTGGGATGGCATCTGACAGCTGTTTTACTTTCTCCTTTTGTATCTACTTCTGCTTATAACATTTTAAGAAAGTGTTTTCATAATGTCTAAAATTGATACAGCCTGTTCAGTAGATCTGGCTGTCATTTATCTAAACCCACTGTTTCACACATCTAGAAGGAGATAAATTGGAGTCTCTTGCTGTCTGCATTTTCATTAGTTTTGGTTATATTAGGTTTCCTGTGGTTTACAAAGCCATATAGCTTTAGTGCTCAGAGACTTGATTCTGTTTGTGGAATTGTATGTTAAATATACCCTTATTTCTAGGTGACTGTATATAATTTGAAAGTTAAGGAGAATATAATAGCTCTCTATGTGTCAATCTTAAAGTCTTTTTTTTTTTCTTTTTTTCTTTTTTTCTTTTTTTTTAACACAATAACTCCCATTTAGAACAATTTGTTCTTTTTTTTTTTTTTTTTTTTCCCCAGGTCTTAAGTATTTGCTCCATTAGTTTGCTTTCTGAACTTGATTAGAATCTTCTGAAACACACAACAGTACATTTGATGCAGAATTACCTAACATAAACCTGGTAACAATTTGAAGTTGTGTCTACAGCTCTTACTAATTTGTTCACAATTTACATTAAAATAAGTCTGGATATCTGAGTACTGTGATGTTTAAAAGCCAGTAGTATTTGCTGTTTTCTAAGAAATTGGTATCTCCCTAACCTCCCTTAAAAATATTGATATGAAGATTCATTTTCAATTATTGACACATTCTAGGACATGTTTTCTGACTTTAGTCTACTGACCCTTAGAGCTGTTCAGAATCCGTTAGGTTTTATATGTTTACATTTGCAAGCCAAACAAAATACATGAAAAGTGTGGACATACTGACTAATAAGTACCAAAAAAAAAAAAAAAACAGTTAATCTATTACCTATTCATGTGCACTGTGATTAACTTTGCTCCCATAATGTCCAGCTTATTAAATATTCGGAAGGTTGTTTTGGCCATTAATTTAGCACATAAACACTAAGTGTATTTGATTACTTCCAGAAATGAAAACATTTTAAATCTTTCTTTACATATGTCGGGCTTTATCTTATTTTACGTACTGGGCTTCTTTTGTTCTATTTGTGTGATTCTGATTTACCTTCCCACTCACCTTTTCCCCCTTTTTTGAGCAAGGCTATCTCCAGGAGTTCTTTACCTTCTTGGATGATATCTCAGTCCATCCTTATTTCACACAGACACATAGCGTACACTCTTGTTTTTCATTCTCTTCATCCCTCACATAGTATCTTGCATTTTCCATCGCAAACCTCAGTTTCCATGCAGAATTTATAGCTGATAACTCAGTTATGTGCCTCTTTACTCTCACCACTTCCATTGACCTTGATTTGAAGTGTTGGACTTTTCCTACTTCGCCATGTGTCTTCTTACTTTGTTACCCATCGAGTACCAATTTACCCATTTTCAAGTTGAAGTCATTGCCATGGCTATCATCTTTCACTCAAAAGTAGAAAACTGACCTGCTTCTAGTTGACTCAGACTTCATCACTATTTATAAATATTCATATTTTTCACCTAGATTGACTTGTAAAACCCTTGTATAACCCTCTTTAACTCCTCTCCGAGACTCCCAGTTTTATGCAGTGTCTAAAAAAATCCCCTTGAAAACAGTTTGTTAGTATGCTCTGACAGTTTCAGAAATTCAGCCTTTCATTTTCTCTTGCTTTAAACATCCATTTTGATCTGATGGAAGGGAAGAATCATTTATTTTCTGTCTTTCTAAAACATCAAACAGTCCATAATTAGGGCTACTAGATGGAATGATAATGCACTGTACCCATGTGTATTTCTCATATTAATAACATTTAAAACATCATTAAAGATAATGAGATAAAAATAGTGAGATAAGAGATCTGTTGAAGTAAGTCCTTTGATTTACTGTATTAGCTGAAGTTTTGATTAACCAACAGAATAGAAAGACCTAAGGGATCTTCTCTACTTTCTTTAAGCCATTCACTGTGAATTAATGGTGACTTTCATTTATGCTGGATCTGGGCAAATATTTAACATAACTGAAATACCTGCAGAGTTATTGTAATGTATCAAACTTGCTATTGTAGAAAACTAACAAAAAGCAAAATCTTTTTTTTTTTGCTATATTTATTTCCCTATAGATTACATCCTTTTTGATTCGAAATAAAGCTAATGATGAAAGCAAATAGTTTGAATGCACAAATTAAGATTCTTAAAAGATAATATTCATCAATACTAGTTTAATATTTGGAGTTTCTAATATGACCCTTGTTTCTGCTAGCTTTGTTAAACTTAGAAATGCCAGTATTAAGCAGGTGTTCTTTATGTTCTATATTTTTTCAGTGTTTGAAGTATGAAAACTCAATTTAGTCTTAATATAAAATACATAGATTAATCTATAGAAGTTTGGGTTTTCATTTAGTACCATGGAAAATATAATTCAAGCAAAAATCTATCAAATTATATTAGAAAAACTGTTCTGTAACTTAAATATGGAAAGATTTCTTTGATTAATATCAAGACCCTTCGCAATACTATTTAGTACTAACAGTTTAATTTTCTACATTTTTGATTTTTGAAACTTAAAGTATCTAATTTTTTTGCCACCAATTATAACATCTAAAGTAGTTATTGGAATATCTAGTCAGGCTCTATCTGTATAAAATTACCTTCTGATGAGTATAATTGAATTTTTCCTTAAGCTAAAGAATTTAATGTTTCTTTTCTATCTCACTTATAATCTGCTGCTTGCTTTACATTTAATTTGCACATTAAAAGAATATTTTTTTAAAAATTGCACTTTGTGTAAAATTCTTTTGTATACTTTTCCAGCCACTCCTTCAGATCCTGTGTGGAGGTCATGAAAGAATAGCAGCCTTTCTTTCGTACATTCATTAAGAGTTATAATACTGTTATCAGCAGAATGCAATAGTTAAAGAAAGAGCTTACTATTGAGTGTCCATTTTATAACATACTCTTTATAACATACAAATATGTGTCAGTGGAATGAAGACATGATTAATATTGTAGAATTTATAGATAACTGTAACTTAGCATGCAGTACATCAGAAAGAAGAAAGAGAGCTTTGCTGCATTACATTATATCACTTGAAAATGTATAACTAGATCTATGAAGGTCTGGGGAACACATTTTTGAAATACCAAAAGCTCCATCAGTTACAGATCTGGTGTAATTAGTGGTGACATATAATGCATTTTGGTGCTCCTCAGCAAGAAAAAAAGGAGACAGACAGTGACTTATAAGGTACAACTATACCTGTAGAATAATAGGAGTGAATTGGAATAAGCAGACCAAGTTGCAAAAGTTGACTTTAATCTTTTAACCTGGTTTTAGAAAAGGCAAAAAACATTTTTTCATAGATAGAAACACTTTTAAATAGATTTTAATAGCTTTTATAATCACTAAAGTACTCAGGATAATAATAAGGAAACCACAGGTTATCCTTCAGCCGCCAATGCTGCCCTGAACTAGCACACAGGTATATTAAGTAAGGTGAGAGGAGTAAATACAAAACATGACTATGTGCAAAGTGAGAAAAAGTCAACTGCTCTAGTGGCTTTTGCATAGTAAGTAGAAAATAAAATACTGTGTAATGATCTGGTATTATGCATTTCAAATCCAGAAGTAGTTTGAGGAAATGTAAAACCTGTGAAGATTGGAGGCAGCCTTGGATGCAGTGACCATGAGATAGCGGAGTTCAGGATCTTACTGGGGAGAAACAAAGCAATAAGTAGGATTGCAATCCTGGACTTTATGACAAACAACTTTGACTTCTATGAGGACTTATTTAAAGGTATTCATTGGTTAGAGCACTGGGAGGTAAGGGGGCCCAAGGCAGCTGGTTTAGATTCAAGCACCATTTCTTCCAACCTCAAAATTGGTACATCCCCAAAAGTGAGAAATTAGACATAGCTGGCATGAGACAGCATGGATGACCAAGAAGCTCATGAAAAAACTCAAATGGAAGAAAAAATTCTATAGAATACGGAAAAAGGTCTAGCCACATGGGAGGAATAAAGGATTGCTGCTAAAGCCAAGGAATTAAATCAGGTGAGAGAGGTCAAGAACAACAAGAAATGCTTCTTAAGTATGTCAGTATCAAAATGACATCTAGAAAAAATGTGGTCTGCTAAATGAGATGGATGCCCTGCTTATGGAGGAAAAGGCAGAGTTACTGAATGATTTCTTTGCTTTCATCTCTTCTGCTAAGACTGCCCCTTGGGGATCCCAGACCCTTGTGGTAAGAGAGAGAGTCTGGGGAAAGGAAGACATCCCCTTGGTCAGGCAGGATATGATCAGAGATCGTCTAGGCAATCATGGAACACACAAATCATAGAATCATAGAATCATAGAACAGCCTGGTTTGAAAAGGACCTTAAAGATCATCTAGTTTCAACACCCTTGCTGTGGGCAAGGTTGCCAACCACTAGACCAGGTCCATAGATCCTGATAGGAGACACCCACGAGTGCTGAGGGAGCTGGCAGAAGTGATTGCCAAGCCACTCTCTATCACCTGTGAAAGGCCATGGAGGACAGGAGAGACACTTGAGGACTGGAGGAAAGCCAATATCACTCCAGTCTTCATAAAAGGCAAGAAGGGGGACCTGGGAAACTCCAGGCCAGTCAGCCTCACCACTGTTCCTGGGAAAGCAATGGAGCAGCTTATTCTGGATGCCGTCTCCAAGTAAGTCAAAGAAGGCTACCAGGAGTAGTCAACATAGATTCACAAAGGGGAAATCAATTATGATCAACCTGGTAGCCTTTTATGATGCCATGACTGGAGGGTTAGCTGGGGGTAGAGCAGTAGATGTTGTGTACCTTGGCTTCAGCAAGGCATTTGACACTATGTCCCAGGACATCCCCAAGATGTCCTGGTTTAAACACGTTGATCATGAGCCATCAGTGTGCCCTTGCAGCCAAGAAAGCCAACAGTATCCTGGAATGCATTAATAAGAGTGCGGCCAGCAGGTTAAGGGAGGTAGTCCTTCCCCTCTACTCTGCCATGATAAGACCACATCTGGAGTACTGTGTCCAGCTCTGGGCTCCCCACTTCAAGAAAGGCAGGGAACAACTGGAAAGAGTCCAATGGAGGGCCACAAAGATGGTGAGAATCTGAAGAATCTTCTTATAATGTAAGGCTGAGTGTCTGGTCATCATCCAGGAGAAGAAAAGACTGAGAAGGGATCTTATTAATGCTGTGACATAGTAGTGGAACAAGCTTCCCGGAGAGGCAAAGTCTTCTCTGAAGATATTCAAAACCTGCTTGGATAGCTTCCTGTGCAATGTACACATGTGCTTTAGTAGGGAAGTTGGAGCAGTTGGTCTCCACTTGTCATTCTAGCCTCTACGATTCTGTGATTCTCTGACATAATTTTGATATACTCTACCATTGAGTAAGTCCTTAGAACAGAAAGTTATTGAAGTAGCAAAACAATCTTCTGTGTGATCATTAAGCTGTGGTTACCTGTATCTAATACTATGTAGTTCTGTGGATGAGCTAGGCATAGCGCTGCCTTCTTGTACATGTCTATGTGCCATTAGTCAATGGTGGTTTGGTAGCCCATAAAGGGTGTAAGTTTTATAAACATCCATCTTCTGGCTACTATTGTGCAAATAATGGTTTGAAGTATTATCTTGTACCCTAATTGCACTGAATTGGCTGGCGTTATACATTCACAATATTAAAGATAAGAACCCATTGCATTAATAGCAGTAGTGAAGGAAGATTGATGAGAAATTTCCTATTTTAATTGTGGGACTGTGTGGAGTGAGGTTAGTGCCATTACATTAAAACTGATGACATCTACCAAGCCTGAGAAGACAGCAACCATCTACACTGTACATTAGTAAAACTTTTTTCACGTTTCCATGATATTCTTACAGCAGGTTTTAATTTGTTCTTCAAGTGCCATGTTGATCTCACTTTTTATTTTAAGTGAAATATTTTCTTCTGTCCACAGCATGAATAGCAACTCTTGCCTTCAGTTTTGGCTATGGTAATACCTGGATTTAAAATCATATGTATATGGGGTTTATCTTCTCTCTCTCTAAGTGCCGTTCTGCATTTGAGCTCAGTATCATATTAGGGAAGGTTGTCCTCTGATGTCTGTAATTTGTGAATGGCTGCTTGTTAAGGTCTGAAAAGCTGGTTTTATTCAACCCTAATGGGATGTTTACCTTTTGCAGACATACAATATGAGCACTGTAAGTTGTAAGTTTAGTGTTAAAATGCGTATTTGAGACATGGCAACTTGCATTATCTGAGGGCATTAGCCTGTCTGCAAATTCTTATTCATGGTAGTGTGACTCCTACCCAGAGCAAACTTTTCATTCCCCAGTTCATTTGTTGACGATGCTTGGCGTTTTATGCAGTCTTTGTGGCGTGCCCCTTTTGCTGTCACATCTTGGCTCAGACTTGTCAGAGCTAACTCTCCTTTATCCTGTTCTCCCAAATAAACCACTACACTTCTTTAGTGCACTGTAAAAGGAGAGAGTAAAGAGGGGTGGATGCAGCACATGTTTCTGTGTTCCCAATGCTTTCTCTGTCCCTTTAGAGAAGCTCTCAAGAAGTGCATTGTTCTATCTTGGCATAAAGTGCAGATTAATGCCTTCCTGTGAATGCTGCATTTTATAACAGCTCCTTGATTGTTATTTAAAGGTGTCTCTTTCTATAGCGGTCCTGTTTGATTCAAAGCTGGCTGTGGCATGGGAGCATCCATTGATCACCACCTTTTCCTTTATGGGCTCAGATGGGAAATGGTTCCCATGACTCTGAAGCTGGAGTCTGTTTGAGAGGTCTGGAGGTGCGTGTGAGGCTTTCCCTGAATGAACTCCAACTCTTTGCTGCACCAAAAGGCCTTGCACCTTTGTTAACATATTTTTAATGGAGAGAGTTTTGCTGACATTTTTAGAACTGTTCCTGTACAACCTTTTTGTTCTGGTGAAAGTGTGGTGAATATCTTCAGTCTACTGTATGAAGACACCCTTGGATGGGTCAGACATATTCTAAATGTTGATAACTTGCATTTTTATTTTTCAGTGTGTTACTTTAAATGTGTCAGTTTGAGACATAAAGTGTTCTACATTCCCACTACATAACATTTCCACTAGAGAATCACAGAATGGCTTGAGTTGGAAGGGACCTCAAATATCATGTCATTACAACCCCTCTGCCATGGGCAACATTGTTGTATTTCCATACACACTGATGCTTTTTAATACCCTGACAGATGAGGACTCCGCTTATATCCTGTATTAGCATGTTCTTGTTTACTTTGAATCTACAAAAAGCCATTTTCAACAGTTAAGTGACCTGGGATATCTTTTATTGTGTTTTCTCCAAGAAATCTGTACATGAAGTATCTCTGAGCATTTGTAATCAAATAATTATTTTTCACGAAAACCCAGATTTTTAGTAAACTAGGACAATTAAATTGTAATCTCATTATGTGATATAAATTCTATTAAATTAAGTTACATATACTTCTGTACTTTTTATATACATACACATTTGTATCTTTGTCCTGCCTCTTAAATCTACTGCTATATTTATGTATTTCCTTACGGTGTAACTCTTTTAATTGGAGCTGTGCTTAATGAAGAGCCAGCTAATCTATAAGTTTGCACACAAGACTGTAAAATGACTACTCATCAATCCTGAGTGACAGATCTCACCATTACACCCATTCTTTTTGCAATTTCTATAAATCTTTCATACACTTTTCTAAGGTGCACTGCATCTTCTATCCATTGTATCTCCAAGGGAACAACATCCTGTTTAACCATCTGCATTTGTTACTGTCTGCACTAGGCAACTGTGCAGCATGTGCTGGTCCTTGTGCAGGAGGAAGCCTTTATTCTCCTTCATTTCAAATTGCCTAGCAGTGTCTTGCTGGTAAGAATATGGAATGACTTTAGATGTATCACTTAGAATCTCTAGAATTTGTAATGTTCTTAACATGTTACATTGCAGACAGATAGAAAAATAGAAAGTAGGGACATACAGTCCAAACAGTTACACTGACAGTGAGAATGTTTCATTTTCTATCCTTGAAATGATATAGTTGAAAAAATATATATAAAGAAACAGATGAAGAATTTGTAACTTCTACTCCTAGGGAACATTACAGAAAATGGGGAAAATATTTGAATAGACTGAATGAAAAACTGGAATACATTATAGTGATAGAAATGAATTTTATGTTTCACAATCACAGATGGGAAGTACACATCCTCAACTAGGCAGATATATAATAAGTAGTTCATTGACCAAAATGATATATATTTAAGAAGCTATTTAAGGACACATTTATGGACTTCAGATGTCTATCACAGATTAGATTAAGGCTCTGAGAGTGGGCAGGACTGACATATCCTTTGCTGGATTTTATACCCCCTGTGGAATATCTGGGTATTGGAGTTCAAAGGACATGCTTTCTGATTTGACAGCAATTCTTCTATTCCTAAGGGAAAATATAGATATGTGGCTAGGGGCTTGTTTCTGAGTTTCATAGGAGAGGTGAATTATGCTGTGCTCTGCAGACAGCTTTCAATTCAGTAACTTGACTCTCAAGTTACTTTTTTCACCCTCTGGATACCTCTTTTGCATGTGTGCCAGCAGCTGCATCTCTGCAGAAGCTGTTCTCAGAAATGACTTGCCAGCACTTTAAAGACTGACTATCTTTGTGGTGAAGCAGAAGATGTACAAAACTGTAGTTCAATACTGAGTCCTTTTTCTTTCTCTTTCTTTTTAACTTCTCTCTCTTTTTTTATGCAGTTCCTAATGTTTTTCCCAGATATTTCAGTTCAAGGTAATAATCTTTTCATGAAATGAAGGCAGTTGGCCTTTATATATATATGTATATAATTATTGTTATTTTTAGTTAAAAACCATCACAATACTTTGTAGAAAACTATTCACTGCTTTTAGAAGTTGTCAAACACATTGAAAATTTCCACTGCAGTGCAAGAGCAAGGACCTGAAAGATAATTGGTTTTGTGTTTGCCTGTATTCCAACAGAAAATAAAGGAAAAATATTTAATTGCACTCCTCCAGAGCTCTTCAGTAAAAATCTGTTTCTAATTACAGTGGTGAACACACAGCAGGAACACTAGGAAGAGGAGTTATCTTTATACCCTACATACTCGTGGAGGCCTTTCGACAGCAAATATGATTCAAGTTATTAAAACAGTCTCCTGACAAGTTATACCCCAATAAAGTTGTCACTGAAGAGTAAGTTGTGCATGAAGCATTCATCACAACATACATATTCTGCCTAATTAATTGAAAGAGTAGTTTCTCTCAGTTGTTTTCTTGTACTAATTAACATTCATCTATATTTTAAGGCTTTGCATGACAATTCAAATACTCAGGATAACAACATGTTCCATATCCGATATGAGTTCAGATGAACCACCCAGTTAATGTAACTGACTCTGGACTTCTACAGTGTGCCCCAAATTTTGCACAGGATATTTTTCTTCCCTGTTATGCATTTGCTATGTGATTCTGTGACCGTGGAACAAATGTGCTGCTATAAAAATGTTCGCCTGTATGTCTCGTATTCTGGGAAGTGTAACTCAAAGTGGCTACAAGGAATATATAGCATTAGAACAAAATAGTCTTTATAGCAACCGCCCTAAAATTCTCAGAATTCTCTGTCACAAGAATCAAACTTGCACACAGAATCACAGAATCACAGAATGGCCTGGGTTGGAAGGGACCTCAAGGATCATGAATCTCCAACCCCCCTTCCGGGCAGGGCCACCAACCTCCACATTTACTAGACCAGGCTGCCCAGGGCCCCATCCAACCTGGCCTTGAACACCTCCAGGGATGGGGCATCCACAAGCTCTCTGGGCGGCCCATTCCAGCACCTCACCACTCTCCTGGTAAAGAACTTCCCCCTAACATCCAACCTAAATCTTCCCTCTTTCAACTTAAAATTTTGACCTGATAGAGTTGACCACCATTATGCAGCTAACACAAATGCATAAATACTAACCAACAAGCTGTAAATATATATTTGCAGACTCATTTTTTAAGGCAAGCTTTTATTATTATTATTATAATTTTGTTTTCCCCGTTTGAAAACTTAATAATTTTTTTTTCTAAACTCTCATGAGATAGATTGTATTGTTGTTCTGAGCATTTGGGATCTAAATACAGATCTGCGCATTTGTGAAATTTTATGCAACATCTATGAATGAAAACCGTTGAGATACGATTTCTGGAACTGTAGTGAAAGTCTCTTAGTTTCAGGCATGGACTGACTTCCTGGTACTCACAAAAAAGAAGGGCATGAATGTATGTGGGAAGGAGAAATACTGCTGGATTTTAAAAAAACTTGCTAAAATTTCAGTATCATAGTATCCTTCTGATGGTCTTGGGAGGCACTGCATTGAAGAACAGGGTCTCAGCAGGTCCTGAGACTTAAGTTACTTTTGGAAATAACTGTAAGCATGTTGTTCAGGTGTTGATTTTGCACGATGGATAGAATTAACTGCCACATATTTTGTCTTGATGGGCTTTGATCATAGGTATGAACAAACATCCCACATTTGGGGAAGTTCCCTCTTATCTCACGTTTTCAGATTTTTATTCTGTGCTGTTAGACTTCTCCTGTGCATGACAAATGCAGTGATTTTAACTTTTCTCACCAAATACACATTCCAGACATTGGTACATATGTATGCAAACACACAAACACATCTCTGCGCTTACCTGTCTGCTTGTTTGTCGATCTATCAACCTATCCATACACAGTAAGGTAATGAGAAACAATATAAAATTAATGCATACATTTTATCTTATGATTTTTAAACCCATGTATTCTTTTGAAAGTCTTGTCTCATTATTTCTTAAATCATTCTAATTCTATTTCTGACTGACTGTTTACAAAGAAGATAGAAAATTAATGTACCTTTAAAGACAAGGAGGATAGAAGAGATTATTTACACTTCAGGTAGCGCTGTCTTTCTTTAGCTTAGACAGTTTCTGAAATGCTGACAGACTTTATTGGAAAGTTAGAATGAGAAAACAATGCTAATACATCCAAGTGCTCTGAAATTATAGTAATTAAGTATAGTAATGTACACGGATAATTCTTTGGAAAGACAATCCTAAAACCAGGTTATATTATCAAACTGCTATTACAAATGTGAAGCACCATGAGCCATTCCCTTTCCCACACTTTCTCCTTCCCATTCCCCTTCCCTTTCCCCTTCTCTTTCCTGATCTCCTCTCCCTTATTTTGTTACTTACATATTAATGATATTGTACATTTTTCAAGGACTGCACGGAGAGTTATGTGTCCTATTATGTTGGCCCATAGCATCAGAGGCAGATGTTGGTGGTGCAACAGTAGAGGTTGAACTTTTTGCCCAGTATCCCATTACCTTTTGTTGCCCTGCAACAGATGACATCAGAGGAGCAGTCTGACAAAATGGCATCTGACCTGGAAGAGCATATGAAGCAAACTGAATTCCTGACTGAACTGAAGATAATGAATTCCTCCATGCAGGAAAAATGGCACCCAGTGACATTCACTGAAAGTTTATGGAAACCAGACAGTGGATGAGAGCACAGTGAGGTGATGGGTTATGCATTTCATCAGTGGTGATGGCAACATGAATGACAAGCCAAATTTTGGATGGCCATGCAGGTCTATATGATCATGACATGTAGGATCTTATTCATGGCTGGTGAAAATTCATAGCTAATGGTGGTGCCTATGCTGAAAAGAAGTGAATGGTAGCTGAGAATTTGCTCTTTCAAATAGTGTTGTCTTTGTGTCTATTGTTGTTTCCATGAAAATAAATAGGAGAAATTACTTTCAAAGAGAACCATAATATATAATATTTATGTTTTTGCTAATTGAGGGTTCTTTATTATTAATATTATTATTATTAATTATTATTATTTTGTAGTCAGACAAATGGAAACTGTCTCTTTACACACAGGTGACTCTCTAGAGGTGATTGAGGTGGGAATATGTTTACAAGGCTGTTACTTTAACTGTGTATATCTTCAGGGTTGAGAAACTCAGACTACCATAGTTCAGATTAAAAAAGAAATTTATATTCCAAAACAAAGCCTTGGCACTGAAGATGACTGAAATTAAGGAGGATAGACTGCAGGCTCAAAGAAATTAAGAGGACTAGATATAAGACTGTCATCACATCCAGGTTCATGGGAATTACTGTTGTTGGATCTATTGCTTGGATGGTTTTCCCTGCAGCAATTGATTTAATCTGCAAAGATTGAAAGGAAAATGTAGAAATTTTCATAGAAAATCACAGCTAGCTTTACTGAAATGACTGTTTCATTCAGTTATAGCTGTTCTTCATATCATAAGGCTAATTATTTTAACTATCTACCATGAATGTGTCAACATTTTCTCAGGTTTAGAATGAAAATTTTTGTGTGTGAAGATTTAGTACTTTCTCAGTACATAAGGAGATGCATGAATGACCATACCACTGGAAAAGTCATGTAAATATGACTAACTTCATTAGAAATTTATATGCCTTTAGCAGATATGGACTACTATAACAATATTCCAAGCTGAGGATTCCTGCTGGCCGAGGTGGGATGCATTTTAAATGATCAAACTCATTTCCCACTTGGGAACTACAAAGCGATTATGAAAAAAAAAGTCTTCCTAACCACAGCATTCCAGTGAAAAGATTAAGTCCCTTATTATATAAAGACAGAGGAAAACATCAAAGCTGATCACGTACGGTTATCATAAAGAAATGGTGTGGAACAGAATGTGTGTCATCAGATGCAGCCTGTTTTCCTTTCCAAGATACCAGGACAGAGATCAGGTGCTAGTACTCAGGAAATCTCTGTAGTGGCAACAGTGGCTGTGGGCTTTGTCACCAGTGGATGATTTTGTTATCCTGACATCTGAAACCGCCAAATGCGCAATTTGCCCCATTGTGTCCTTTTCACAGGGCAGTCATAGAACGGCCTGGGTTGAAAAAGACCTCAAAGATCATCTAAGATCATCAGGAAAAGTCAGGTTCTGTGTCATGCTCAGAGAACTTGAGGAGAAGATGTGCTTGGACTAGAGCTGCTCCAGCAACAGGATAAAAAAGTGCATCATGATGAGCCAAAAAGACACATTAGATATTTCTGTTATGGTAATACACTTGTGCTTTTCCATGAAACTGAAGCATACTAATTTCATGCATGCCTACCAAATCACATTTTCGGCTAACAGAAATAACCATAGATAATGTCAGCTTACTAATGGGCATGTGGTAGAATTTCTTTTGACTGTTTGACAAGCCTCAAACACATGTCTTGCACAAACTCATGTCTTGCCCAGCTGTGCTTGGAGACATAGCTGTGAGCTTCTTCAGTTCTGTTGATGGATTCCGTGCTGCCAACACATTAATCTGTTTCTGTAGATAAATCAGGCACAAATAAAAGAGCATATGTTAAGTCATAATAGTGCTTAAGCATAGATCAGTGAGTATTGCTAAAATAATATCCCCTTCCCTCCTACACTGCATCTTCAGATACAATTTGAGATTGAAGCTGTTACATATTTTCACTTTGACAAATATTTCTGAAGGGAGAGCCAGCCATTTCCTCATTTCTTTAATTTTAATTGCTGCAGCAAGCTTTTCTGAGGAAAGGCATCAAAACAAGCTATTCCTGCTGGCATCCCACAGCAGCTGGTGCTTCTGATCACAGAAGAATGCAAAGGTCTTGGGTACTGGTGTGCTGAAGCTTGCTCTGCCCTATGCAGAAAGTGCTGGCAGGTCTATATGAACTTGCAAAGGCTGACCAACTGGTTCTCTGAAAAAGCAGAACTGGGCAAAAGCCCAGCAGCACCCTTGGAGAGACAACTGACATGTCAAGCTGGCTGTAGAAGATAAAAAAGGACATAGTAATGTGCTGAGCTGCATCAGTAAAGCTTTCCAAATCGGTTTGTAGTGGTTCTAAGTGGTGTTGGCAGGTATCATCCTTTTATACCTAAAACAAATTACCAACAGATAAGAAAATATAATGATTTGCCCCCTACTCTTGTTCTTATTAAACCCTGTTCCCAGCAGTGGACTTGAAGCCTTGCTCCAGATGTAAAGGTGGATCTGGCAAGAAAGCCCTCCCGACCCTCTCCATGCCTTGGATCTGTTGCAGACACACAAGTCATGTGGCCTTTTTAGTTTGTTTTCCTGAAGTCAGATCACAGAGGCCCCTACCTCACAGACTTAGCAATATATAAAGACTTTACGGTTGAGGTGTCAAAAATTTTGCTTCAGATGAAACAGCAAGTGACAATTTCTCTTACTTCTCTTGTAAAATTTTCACACATGAAAGATATGGAAAACATCTGATGAGGCATTGTAGTGCAGCTGAGATAAGATAACGTCATTGTACTCAGATGAACACTGAAAAAAAGGCAAAAGCTAAAAGATAAAACAATCCAAAATTTTGGACAGGTCATGTTTTCTGTAAGAACTTGTTCTAGAGCCCATTGTTGTCTCTCTGTTCTCTACAGTGAACTTCATTAAATCATCTGGGATGCTGTGGTTATGTAAATAGAAACTGTTCAAGTTCTTTTCCCTTTTCTTCCTTGTGAAAATCTGTATTTCATCTGCATCTTTCTGTTTTCCAAAGTCTGGAAGGGTATTGCTTTTTGTTTTTTAATTATTTTTCACATAACAGCTTTAAAAATTTGAAGAATTTCAGCTTCTGCATGTTTGCAGTAGGTGACTAAGTTCACTGGAGAAATAGGTTAAAATTATGCTACATAAAAAATCTGTTTTAATCTCATAGAACATCCTATATCCCGTGTCTTTTTGTATTTCATAAAGTGTCTATCTCCTCATGCTTTAAAAGCTAGCATTGTTTTTCTTAGCTTTGATCAAGACACGCTCATTCATACCATGACAGCCTTAATTACATCCAGGCATACAGTAACAAGGCAGTCTTTTTCCTGCCTGATGTACTCAGTATCTTATTGTTGGTCCAGATTTTTAAATATCACGTATTCCTTGTTCGTAAATGATTATTTATCTGATCAGACTGAAAGTTTTGTTGCATTTTGCCCTTTAGCACTGCATGTTCTAACATTCTGAGGCTAAAATAAACTGTGTTTCAGAGTTTATGGTTAAAAATTGCACATGGACTGTAAAAAGTCTCAGCTGAAAATTCCTGACTGCCCCATTTGGCTTTTTGTGACACAGAACTTGATAATATCATTTACGCTCATCATATTCATGACTGCACAGTATTCCACAACTGCTATGGCTAAGCCTTATTTTTTTGTAGAGTTTGTAATAATAATACAGTGTTTTCTTTATTCCTATTTTTTTAGGAAAGTTTTAACTGTAGGGGGGAAGAATTTGTATGCTTATTTGTTTGAATTTGTTTGAACAATTTGAACAAAAAGAATTTGTTTGCTTATGCAAACACAATTGCCTGAGAACTGTCTGAGCCATGTCAGAAACCAAAATAATTACTGTTTTTCACTAGTTCAGATTTCAACATAGGTATAACTCTCTCCACTTGGTCCAATGGTATGCTGGGGATGGAAAATACACTTCTACTCTTTACACAATCACGGTAAAAAAATGTTATTGCTTTGAATTGTGTAAGTCCAGATGTACAAAATTTCATGGACTATCATTTGTATATTTGTGAAGAAGTCCTTCCTCTTGAACAAAGACTGCTGTTCATCCTTTGGGTTTGGAACTAGGTGATCTTTGAGGCTCCTTCCAACTCAAGCCATTCTACAACTCTATGATTGTATGATTCTGTGCCTTTGAGCAGTACGTGGGCCACTGCCCAAAACTGCATTTTGTTTTGCAACTCTCTCCTGGAATGTCTCACAAGCTGCATTGTTTTTTTCCATAAGTAGCCACCATGTTTCAGAGAATATGTGGATTTTGTGGTCATGTGATTTGATCTCAGTCACATCCTCCTGTAGGTGGGCAGGATCGGGCACAGCCTTAGTGCTGCAAGAGAACAGATGGCAGACAGAGAGCCTGATCTGTGCTTAGAAATTATTAATCCCAATTGTTTACCCCTTGAGGAGGCAAAACAGAGGGTAGTTTTCTCCAAGGCACAGAACCTTTATGCGGAGTGTTAAAGATTACTCTCTGCATTTGCCCAGAAAGAAGAAGAAAATTATCATTTTTCCCCTGTCTCTTTACTGGATAGGATACAGTGGTCCAGCACTTGCATTTATGGTACAAAAACCTCACCTTCTTACTCCCCTTAAGGGTTATATCCTTACAACCATTAATTCTGTGGTAACACCCAGAGGCCTCACAACTAGTTAAGGTCTGTTTTTCTAGGCATTATACAAATAGTTAAGGAAGGAATGAGGACATTGTTAAAAGAAGTAGAAAGTTTGCAGGGTCTAATTTTTTTTTAATTATTATTTTTTAGTCACAAAAAGATGGAGGGCACATATGCAGGCTGTATTGATAAAAAAAACTTGAAAGTTTAAGATCCACATTGAACTCAGTTCCATGAAAGGATATGGCAGGGGATTTTGAGAAATTTCTTTCCTCTGTGGTTTGATTTATTGCTTCCGACCCATATGATATAGAGCAAATGCATTAATTGATAGAATGACATCTGTTATCCCAGTACTTCACATAAAATAATTACAAGTACAAGACTGCTAGCTGTGTTCAGGATGTTATGTTTCTCTCTGGGCTTCCTGGAGGTGTTAGAAGAAATGGGGCCTTTACCTAACCTGCTGTACCATTGTCTCATGGCACACAGCATGTACTCCAGCTTGTCAAAACTGTTGGGTTGTAGGTAGGAAAATGTGCTTTATTTTATGTTTGGGAAATTTAGGATTTTAAGATACCATTACTTTCAGGGACAACACAGAAACATTCTAGGACAGGACTGCACTGCAATGGTGGCTGTTGAACTTACTGTTAAATCTAACATTACTGAAGAAATTAAGATACAGTGAGGTAAAATGAGCTTTTCCTCAGATACTCTCTAGAGGAGAGGTTTGGAATGAGACTTGGTGCTACTTTAGATAGAATTTTAAGAACAAGAAAGACCTTCATGTACACCTTTTTGTTGTTGTTGTCATTAGACAAGGCATTATTTGGACCTTTAAAAAAATCCTTTAATTCTCAGGTAGAGTTGGGAAAGTTGGGATGTTTTACACAATGTGAAGTGCTTCTGGCATTAAACTTTTAGGGAGACCAGGATTGGATTTTCCACTAGATCATGGTAAATGAATGCAGATGCAAAGACCATGTCAATTGTATCAGTGGTGAAGGCAGTGCCATATAGATTGTAAAGAATTAGAGTAGGTCAGGAAATAATTTATTTTTCTAACAACTGCTTCCTATTTACTTGTTGTATCTGTTGAAACTGAAAATTCTCCCCTTGTTTTGTCCTCTCCCTGTTGGCTGTCTCTCTTTTATAATTGACAGATATTCAACATGTCAGGCCTAAAATTCAGATGAGCATTATTAACAGCCACCATTACAGTCCCCTGGGGATTAATTTCACTTTATGTATGTGTGTTTTTTCAATACTTTCAAGATGCTGGAATGCAGATGTATTTCTAGTAAAAAAGTAGTTTAGAAAGTTTGATTCATTTAGCTACCCAGCAGGATCTGATTACTTTTCTAAAGTTAATTCCCTTTGAGTCTTTTTTTTTTTTATCCAACAAAAGGATACGACAGTAACTATTGCTATGAATGAAAATAATTGTTTTCTTACAAAGACTTGAGTGAAAATTGAACTTTTTTTCTATATTCCCTTGCGAGACAATTTTTTTTCAAGACACTCAAAGTAGGATACATTAATCAAACAAACATTTCCAAGACACTATTTATGCTATGTCCTGTTTTTCAAGACGTAAATCTTCTGCATGTTTTGAGGAAATTAAAAGATTGTTTGCCTTATTCAGAGGCAGTTGTTTTTTTTGTTCGGGTTTGTTGAGTTTGGAGGGGGGTAGGGGGATTTGAGGGGCTTGCTTACTTGATTGCAGCTGACAAAGCAAAAAGAGCTCTTTCTCCCTCTCTTCAAGCTGTGTGTGAACTTCAGTGGAATTCTGAGTAGGTAAAACAACATGTTATATGTGTTGCAGATGTGCAAAAAACAAGTTTTTCTGTGGTTATGGACTTTCCGAGCAGCAAGTATGAAACAGAGATGACAAGTAAATACTTATACTGGTAGCAGAATTTAAACTGAGTTAGGTGCTCTCAAAGTATAGGAAAAAGTGTTTTATTTTTATATTCTCACTGAGAACCAAAGTCCAGTTTAGTGTTTATTCTGTGTTTTTGGGATGAACATAGGCAGATACTAACAGACTGACTGAGAAACACTACATATCCTATCCTACCCTCAGCAGACCCATGTTGAGTGTTGCTAAGGAGAGAAATATGTACACTTTAATAGTCTTATCTCTTTATATTTGAGGAAAAGTTGATGTAGTCTTGATAAAAATATTAAAGTAGCACCTTCGGGCAAAGATAGTGCATTTTAGAAGCCTTAATTATCATTGCATAAAGATTTCTTCAAATAAATTGCCTGGTACTGCTATGGAAATTACTTCAGATAGTTAATTTGCTCTCAATTTCGACGGCAAATAAAATAGCTGAGGAGGAAAACAGAAACAAGACTTTACAGTAGTTTTAGAAGTAAATGTCACTTTAAGGTTGGTGAAAGAATAGCTTTGTGTAATAACGAGAGAGTATATTATCCATGAAGAAACCTGGAAGTGTTTTGTATATACAGGATTAAACTGAAATTTAATACTGTGGGAAGCCTTATGAAAAACAAAATAGCCTACACTGGTTTCTAAATGTTAGCTAATTGTTTTATTATTTGGTACTAAATCATAATCTTATTTCAAATTGATTGATAGAGTTTTGTTGTTTTTCTTCAGTTTTCATTTTCTTATGGATACAGAATTACGGAGTTACTTTGGGAATTTCACCCAAGAAAGCAATTTAGAAAGGTATAGTGAATGAAGTTGGACTCTTGTTGTAAAAAAGAATTCTGTATTTAAGTGAATAAGTCTGATCATGGAGAGAAACAAAATCCAGTATCTGGAAATCATTGGTAGACATAGCAATCAGGAAATAAAGTGTTGGCTGTGCATCATTTTCCAGCATTTGCATATGCTTTTTTTTCTGTATGCTCTTGACATTATCTTCATTTCAGAGGTACTGTAGAGAGCAGTGTCATATTGGACCTTAAAGTTCTTTCTTTTCCTAAACAGCTTATGTGAAGGTAAAAATAACATGAAAAATATGTATTTTCATCATGTATGAAGATAAACAGAAGTTTAAACTGCTTGAACATAACTGTAGAGTTACTTAGTGGACATGGAATCAAACTTGGGGTACTCATAAGGGTATCCCATAAGTTCAATGTTGGTTCAACAGTTCAACTATTCCCAGCCCTGTAACTAGAAATATCTATACACCAAATGTCTGTTGGCATAGTTAGATTTTATCAAAGTACAAACTGAGAGCATGCATTAATTTCATGACTGTTAAGATCATGTGACAGTTTATATTTTTTTAAGCAATATCGGTCAACACATGAAAAACTTGCACTTGTGATGTAAGTAGCCATGGCTGCAAAGTGGCCCACAAAATTAGAAAGAATGATAGTAAAATTGCTTTATTAATCTTTATTGAGCACAAACAAACAACCAGATAGATGGCTCCTTGCCTTAAAAAAATATCAAATATAATTCAATTTAATCATAAAATATCATTTCTTATTTATTTTAGATAGTGCAATGAAGATTCGTTAGTTGGGTAGTCAGGTCGTCAGGGCCCAGAAATAGAGAAAAGATACTCTTGAAAGTGGTGGCCTACAAGTCAATTAGTAAAAATGTGATAAATAAACTGGAAAAGAAGCTTACTGAATTTTGGTCAAGAGTTCAGTGCAGAGACAAATTTAAGACTGAGTCTCAATTCATCAGCTTCTTGATTGCATACATTTTTGAAATAAAGCTTCAGACTGTGGTAGTGCCACTACATATCGTCCAATGTGTTCTTCATACATTCTGCATGTGATTAAGTTCACTTATCAGACAACAACTTACACATTTTGCCTAATGATAAATAGCTTCTAAAATTTTTGTCTGTATGCTATGTCTTACAGAAATTTTATAATTCATTTGTTGAGAGTTTTTAACAGAAGTTCAACTCTGTATCTGCTGAGCCACTCTCCATTATATTTCAGAAGTCATGGCTGTTGGGCACATGACTGAATAAAGGGAAATCACTCCCATTTTTAAAAAGGGAGAAAGGAAGACCTGGGAAACTTACAGACCACTGAGGCTCAACTCTGTGCCTGGGCAGGCTTGTTGATGAAGTTCAAACATGTTTGTCTTTTTATCTTTCTAGTCTAGGAAGATCTAAATGAACTTGAAATGCTCTGATATTTGTTTGAAACTTATCACAAGATTATGAAACATCCAGAAAGTGGTATACATGTTACTCCATGCCATTAAGTTTTTACAGCTAGCACACCACTGACTTATTTTCTTGGTATTTGCTTTCTTTAAGGCTTTTAAAGAACTTGAAGCTGAACTTCTGTTTGTTAAGTACATTGAAGTATAAAAAATTATGGTTATTGCCACAGCTAATTCCTAAAAGCTTCCAATGAAATTTTATTTTTAAATCGCAAAACTTTCTTATTGATGTATCTGTCCTGTAAACCAAACTACAAGATTTTCTCTTCTATTTGGAATGAATAAAATGCAACTTAACAAGAAACATTTTCAGGAAAATAAAGGAAGTATATTCATCAGATACTTCACAAATAAATAATGTAATAATTTTAAAGCAACATAAAACCATAGGCATACTGCAGCTTTTGAATTTCCTGTGGTAGAGAGAAAACATGTAAGTTGAGAGTGAACTCAATCTTTTATAATGATAGAGAGTTAATTCATTTTGTCATTATTTAACTGCTACCTGTATTTAGCAGATTGATGCAAGATTGCAAATGCACAATCCGAGGATTCAGTGTCACTTATCTTTTATTTTTTGAAGGATTGCCTATGGAAGATATTGAATTCAATATTACTGGATTATATTTTCTATTATTCACCATTATGGTACAAAACAGGAAAAGAAAAATAAAAAACAGGAAAAGAAAAATAAACATGCTAATTGGACATGTAAAACGGTTTATATTTTTTAATTGTGTTATATACTAATCTTAGGCAAACTTCTTTTAATTTGTTTTTCTGTAGGTCAAACACAAAACCTATTTTTCACTGTACTTATTGCTTAAGCTTTCTGATATTTTGTTCTGATCATTCTTTTTATCAAGGCAGTGACTAACAAAAAGTGATGAGAAAATTGGAATGGAACACTCTATTTTTATGAGATTCCTTTAAACCAAATTAATAAATACCACCTTCAAGAGCTAATGCATGTACTAGCAGATTTGCTTGTCAACTGAATTGGATACAAACATTTTGTTCCCTCTTTCTTGTGGAACATGAATTTTTGTGGTTTCTTTCTTAGCATGAGGTGTAATCAGTTTCCAAAACCTGCCCTCCAAGCTTTGATTCATTCATAAATTCAAGCTAATGACTTATTTGTACTTAGAAAATCAAAAGTACATTTGAATGATAATTAAACAGTGGCAATTTTGACAGTACACAGCTCAGGTTTTTTCATTTTTCTTCTTTAAGTATACTGAATAGGTGGATGAGCTCTCCACTTCTTACAGCAACATCTCTGGGCATGAAGACTGATAAAAGATGTCTGTAAATATTTTTATAAATTTACTATGACTCCTCTAATTTGGTAATTTCATTTGTTATGACATGCAAGTTCAAAAGACTTGGCACTTTATACTGGCAACAACTCTAGAAAAGTCAGTTGGTTAAAGTAAAAGTATGTGAGATCACCTTCTTTTTCTTCTACATTACTGTGTTATTGGTAAGTTTGTTTTTTTTTTCCAGGTTGGAAATAGATGGAAGATTGTTACGTAGAGCTGTTTATAAATGGAGAAAAACTGCTGACTTTACTAGTAAACGAAACAGACCTGTGCCTGAATTTGTAAAAGATTTTTAAGAAATGTTTGGTTAGGAAAGGTACAATCAGTTGGAAGAATCTTAATTGTGCAATGCAGAATTAAAGTTCATTGTGAATTTCCAAAATTGTAATAATTGTTGGTCTGTGAATAGGACATATAGATCTACATACGTTTGAGGGTAAATACAGTAATAGCTTTATTAGCTAAGTCTTGGCTATGCATACGCATGGCTTACTCCTAGCTTTTTGAATTCTCAGAGCCTATTTGCTTAAACTTTATAATATTTCATAGATGAGTCACTCCTCTAATTTTATGACAGACGTTTTTGAAATCTGATGCAACTTTCATATTTTCCTGTAACTTGTTTGCAGAGTGAACGTAGACAGACATTAAAACTGTATTTGTAAGAGAGCCTCAAAAACTTACACAGAGCAGCCTAATTACCGCAGTCTGTGGGCAAGTGATGTAGTCGTCAAGAGATTAAAGACATCTTTGTTTTTACTATTTCGTCTTCACTTTCTTGATTCCATGGTAAAGAAATTTAATAATCTGTTCTCACCTGCTTTGATAGTGGTGGAAAATCACTTACAAACAGGAGCTTAAAAGCAGGAGTAAGACAAGTTTTACACCATCTGATAGCAATGGGAGAAGTGGAATGACTTTAAACTAAAAGAGAGAAGATTTCAATTAGGTGTTAGGAGGAAATTCTTTACTCAGATGGTGGTGAGCTACTAGAATTTGATTCCCTGTCCCTGGAGACATTCAAGGCCAGGTTGGATGGAGCCCTGGGTACCGTGATCTAGTTAAGTGGCGTGTGCAATAATGTCCATGGCCAAGGCCACCCCTTGATCCCAAGCCTAGCTGTTTCATCTCTTCCTTGATGACCTGAGGTATCATGGTCCCACACACCTAGAAATAATTCATCCTTACGTTGCCAGTACAGATGTACCTGAGCCAGTTCAATCCTAGCAGATTGATCCACTTGCTCCATTTCTGACCTGAGCCTATCCACTGCTCCTTAGGCAACCTTGTATGACCCTGCTCCCGGGGACTCACCTTATTGATGCTGATCCTAGCATGGATGCCTGCTTGACACAGCAAACTGCAGCCAAGATGTCCCAGGATCAGACATTCCGGCAGGCTCAGCTTCCTGAGCAGCCGGTACTACAGGTGTCCTCCACACCAGTGGGGGCTGAACCTTCCCACCAATGTTCTGTTACATTTTGTTGTCATGCCACAGATGGCAGCAGAGGGGCAGTTGGGCAAAATGACCTCTGACCTGGAAGTTCATATGGAGCAAAACTGTGCTGTTGAATTATTTTGTGCAGAAAAAATTGCACTCATTGACATTCATCAACGCTTGCTGAATGTTTATGGAGACCAAACAGTAGATGTCAGCACAATGAGATGGAGGGTGGTGTGTTTCTGCAGAGCTGACAGCAACAGTGTGTCCCCTCTGCTAGTGTAGGGTTTTACGAGTGTGGAGTGCAGGCTCTTTCTTGTTCACTGGTAGTGAAAATGCACAGGTACAATGGTAGTGACAATGTTGAAGAATAGTATTTTGTAGCAGAGTATTTTCTCTATCAAATAGTGTTACTGTGCTCTTTGAATCTGTTGCAATTTTGATGAAAATAAGTAAAAGGCATTACTTTTGGAGAGACCACACCAGTAGGTCTCTCCAAATGTCATTTAAAAATGATTTCCAAAAGTCATTTTCCAAAATGCTATTTCATTATCCTTCGTAGGGTCAACTGTCTGTGGTTTGCTATTAACAATTCATTCTCATTATGAAGTGGAGAAGTTAAAACACAGGTAATCTATCTAAAGGCATATCCTGCATATATTTTATATATATATAATAGGTTGTATACACATATCTGTATCTATCTATATATTCATACATATGTCTAAATACGCAGCCTACATATGACAGTTCTCACCCTGGAAAAGCCTATTTATGTTTTCCTCCTCTGTTCAAGACAGTTTCTAGAACATGTGCAAGGGCTTCAGATACTGAAGCATATGACCCCCATTAGGGAGACCGTGTGATGCATTTGAAGCAGACAGAAGACATATTGCTCATTTCTAACCAGTGATGTACAATCTATCCAGGAAATGATGTTAAATATTAAATAGATGTATGTGCAAGCTATTAAAGTAATAGTTGAATCTTTCAAGTTGTGCTCTTGCAACCTGGAACGTCAACTGCATCCAAGGCTGCATCAACAGAGGAGTGGCCAGCATCTTGAGGGAGGAGATTGTTCCTTTCTGCTCTGTACTCTGAAGACTCATGTGGAGTACTATGTCCAGGCCTGGTGCCGTTGGCAAAAGAAATACATGAAGCTATTGGAGCAGGTCCTGAAGAGGGTTATGAAGATGATTAGAGGGCTGGAGCACTATGCGGAAAAGATGAGGGAGATTTGCTTGTTCATCCTGGAGAAGAGAAGGCTCTGGGGACACCTCATTGCAGTCTTCCAGTATTTGAAGAGATATTATAAGCAGGAGGGAAATCTACTTTTTATACATGTATATGGTGATATGACAATTACATCGATGCCTGACAGCCCACAGCTACTGAAGATCAGTGGCTGAACTACGAACCACACTGGACCCATGGTGGTGACTACCTCCCTCTTGCTTCCTACAAAGACTCTTTGCTTTTATTTGCTATCTTTTCTATCACCCATCTTCCATTCTCCATCTCCCTAAACGACTAGGATTTGTAATAAACTGGCCAGGATAACATTTGACCCGTTGTGTCTTAATCTCGCTGTCAGGTATACATATATTAAAAGAACCTCCTTTCCCTCCTGTATATTGGAGTGAGACAGATGGTTGTGAGTATGACTTCTAGTGACAGAGTGGAGAGAATTATTTTATATTAGTTATTGCATACTGGTACTCTGTAGGAGTTGTCAGAGCTGAAATAACAGTCATACTTTTTAATTGAGATTATGGGTGCCTAGAGGCTTACAGATGAGCTGATGCAGCTTCAGATATTCAAACAGTGAGATATTTTTAGCACATGCAGGGCTTCCCAGGGAATTGTTCATGTAAAGAAAATGTTTTCTTTTATCACTGACTTAGACTAAAGCATAGGGTTTGTTTGCAAAACAAGCTGTGTATGAGAGGTGAATATATTGCTTTTCTCACCACTGAGAACCTATGTAGGAGAGAGTTATTTTCTTCTCTGCCAGAAAAGACACATTTAGAAAAGGTAACTTACTGTTTCACATTTAAACCTCTGAGGTTTAACACTATGTTATGATCAAATTACATGCTTGTGCCTGGGTGTTAAAACAGATGCAGGCTTGTCATCAGGCCAAACATCATTTAAAGGTGCTTCCAGCCAAGATACATGGTGTATTTGGAATGAGTGATTGCAGTACAAGAGTAGAAGACTATGGTTGTGGGTCAGAGATGTGTTACCCTTGTCATAGCTGTATTTCCAACATATAATCACAGAATCAAAGAATATTTAAAAAGGGATCCACGAGGATCACTGAGTCCCGCTCCCGTCATCACTCAGGACAACCTAAAAGATAAACGATATATTTTATAAGAGTGCTGGGCAAATACATCTTTAATGCCGAGAGGCTTGGGACCATGACCATGAACCTGGGGTGCCTGTTCCAGTTCCCAAACACCCTCTCAGTGACGGGCTTTTTCCTAATACACACTTTATGGCATGGCATGCAACACTTGCACTGCTTTCTTCTTCACTAGGTGGGTAACTTTGTCATAAAAAGAAAACTGAATTAGTAAGGTAAGGAAAGTATATGTTAGGTCTCTGTGAAACTCAGATACACTAATGAGATCTTTTCTTCATCACAACAAAATTTCTCAGCTTGATATTTACATTAGAGTTAGTTGATCATTTTCTGCTTCTAACTGTTTGCATTAAGTGCACTGTGTCCTTCTGTGGGGTTTGGTCATCATGAAGGGAAGACATCGGGCAACTTTCCAGTCAGTTTCCAATCAGTTCTTTTCTTAAGTTACAAACAATGCATGTCTCACATTGCAGAAGATACCATCTTTCAAATAAAATCCATTTTCCTTTTGCTTCTTTTTGAGTTTAGCCACATTTTGTGACCCAAGACATCTCCTGTCTTCCTTAATTCAACAATATGGGGAAGGAATATTTCTTTTCCTTGCTGTAGACTGATTGAATTCACCTAGTATTTATATTGTGTACATTCCCTCTGTTCCTTACTATGAGACAGAAAGATTTATTTGAAGCCATAATCTATAAAGATAATCAGAGACATTTTAATAATAGTTTTATGTTCGAACTACTGATTTGGGAGTAAATATTGACAAAGGAACATATAATAGGATCAACATAAAACGTTCTGAACACAACAAATAAAATGAACAGTCCGACTGAAAAGATGCATGGCATCGTTCTGGTGCATAAGTCATTGAGCTTGAGTTTAAGACCTTAATTTACAGGCACACCATGAGATATGCAGAGTATAGCTGTTCTGAGCACACCAATATTTGAAGATGGAAAAGGTTTGGGGAGGTGAAATATTTCTGATTGTGGTTTTTAAAATCCAACTGAGATAATAATACATGTTTAATGATGGTGACCACAAATGATAGCCTCTGCTGGAAAGGATTTTAAGACCAAACTAATTATATCACTGACTACCCTAGAAATCATTCATATTGTGGATCTTCTAGAGATTTTAGCATACTGCATGTTCAAAATAGAATATATATTATACATTTTCGCTTCCCTTTCCTGCCCTGCACTCCATTCACCTCTCTTCTCCTCCCCTTCCTTTCTCTTTCCCTTTTTTTTTCTTTTTATGTCATTTCTACAAATGGTGAAAAAATATACAGAGTTTTTGAAAGTAAGCTGTTTATTTTCATAAAATTTTGATACACGAATAATCTCATTACACTTAAGTAGCATCCAGAAATGAAAATTAGAATACGTCATAAATGCAAGTCATTATTTGACTTTTTTCCTTGAAAAAATTCAAAATGTCTGCAGATGGTTTTTTTAATTCCTGATTAATGAATCTAACACATGGGGAGAATTGCTGGCCACAGACTACAGATTTTGACTAATATAAAGTTGACATGTGAAACATGAAAATGAATTGGAGAAATTTTCTAGTTTCTTGTTAATTAAAACAGTCAAGAAAATGCACAAGAACAGTCCTCCTAACCACGGCCTTTGAAGTCTGTTCTGTTGTGTTGCAATCTTTAGTCATGCACAGTACTGTAATTAAAATCCAGAGAATGAAATCCAATTTGAGGCAATATTGATTTGTTTATTAATATAATCTCATTATGCTCACTGTATTCTCAACACTAAATTTACAAATATTAGTTCACCTGATATAAATGCAACCATGTCCCAGTTTCAGCTTGGATCGAGCTCATTCTTCCTTCATAGTGTCTTGTACAATTCTGTGTTTTGATTATAGGAGAAAATTAATGTTGCTAAGGCACCAATGTTTCTCGTTGTTGCTGAACAGAGTGTTGCAGTACAGAGCCAAGGACATTTCAGTTTCTCATCTTCTTGTACTCTCCTGCCAGTGAGGGGGACTGGGAGGGCACCAGGAGTTGGGAGGGTACAGAATGAGAACATCCAAACTAAGCTGTCCAAAGAGTTATTCCATACCACATAATATAATGTGGAAAAGGCGTGGAAATGGCAGGGAGTTGATTAGGCAGGCCAACAATGCTGGAAGACTAGACATTAGTCAGTGGGTGATGAGCAATTGCTCGTGCATCACTTGCTTTGTATGTATGTTTTATATTATTATCATAACTGTTATCATTTTTTTTCCTTTTCCTGTATTAGCAAGTAATTTTAAGATTAACCCATGAGTTCTACTTTTTTTTTCTGATTCTCTCCACCACCCCACTGGGAAGGGAGGAGTGAGCAAACAACTGTGTTGTGCTCAGCTAGCTTCAGGATTAAACCACAACTGTACTTTTGGTGCCTAATGGGGTGCACAAAATGGTGAGATAAAAGCAGATTTGACCTGAGTGATTGCTTTGGGAATAGCAGTAGTTTGATAACTGCAAGTCATGATTATATTATTTTTATTATTTGCAGAGATCTTTCAGTCTTTTCTTGGAACTATATTATTTAGCACCTTACTTGTTATTTATTTTCCCTGATGAGTTGTTTACCATTTTTAGATGTCGGATTAAGGTTGTTATTTTGCTTTGCTGTGTGACCTTGGCTTAAAATATGTTAAAACTGCTGCTTAGGAAACCAGTCTGGTGTTTGCACTTGGCACTGCAGCCATCTTTGTGCTTTGGGAACCGTACTGTGGAAACCATTATTAATTACATTCTTTGCTTTGTCTCTCCAGGACCCAGGCTTTGGGGGAATCAAGGGTGGATATTTTCCACTGGTTCCTCAGCCTCCTTTTATCTTTCTCTTTCCATTCTTTCCCTAAACTAGTTACAATAGCTCTTGAGAATTTTAATTTTTCCTTGTGATGTTCAAACCAGCACTCTCCTACTGCTTTTTCATGAATATGTTTCAGATTTTCTTTAAGATTAAACTTTTTTTTTTTTTTAAAGAATATCACATAGAGATCTGCCCTGAGGCTCAGTAATTCTGAGTCACAGGGAGCATGAGATAGTATGGGCAGGTGCCTGGAGCAGTGGGCACACACCATGGTATGGAACTTTACCACTGAATAATTGCAGAATCCTGCAAAACTCATAGAATATTTGGAAAAGGTCTGCTGTTGCCCTGGCAATTCTTTAGAGGCACAAATCACTGCAGTGTACTGGGGCCTGGCCCATGTCTATGAAGCCCTGCTCAACAATATTTAGCACTGTTAAGGGGAAGAGAATGTCGCTGGATCTGCTGACAACACAACAGGTTCTGCAACTACTCCAGTTCCCATGATAGACTTTGCAACTGTTCCAGTTCTCGCAACAGGTCCTGCAATTGCTCCAAGCACTGCAACAGGCCCTGCTATTACTTCAGTCCTTGTGACAGACCCTGTGGTAGCTCCAGCTCTTTCGTTAGGCTCTGCGGTTGCTCTGAACCTTCTGACTTGCCCTGCCGTTGTCTTGAGTCTTGCAACCAGCCTGAGATCACTCTGATCTCTGATACAGGCCCTGTGGTTTCTCCAGTCATTGTGACAAGCTCTGCAGTTCAACCAGAGAACAGAACAGAGCTAGTATCTGTTGCCAGTAAAGGAAAAAACGTCTATGACAATCAGATTGTTTAGTGAGGAAAGAAACTCCTACTAAAACAGAAGAACAAGATGAATCTGAAGCAGAACCATCATGAGAATGGAAGGAGGAAAGAGAGACAGAACTCTAAAAGGGGAAAATCATCCAACCCCTAATGCTGTGTGAGCTTCAAGATATGCAAAAAGATTTCAGTCATTGTCCAGGCATGCACTGGATGCTTTAGTGATGGTTAATGGGACCAGTAGCCTGAACTTAGTGGACAGAAAAGCCAGGCATCTGAAATCTCTTTCTTGAACAGGTGATATGGACAAGGCAATTGGAAAAGTGGCATAGGCCTTCAGCCTATGGAGATGGCTCTTGTTGGCTGCCATGAAGGAAAGATATCTCTTCAAGGAAGATCCGATATGTTGCTCATGCAAATGAAGAACTATAAAGAGAGGTATCCAGTACCTGAGGGAATTAGCTGTGCTGGAGGTGATGTATGATGTTGACTTGGATTATATCAGTTATCCCAAGATACATATGATGTTACGTGCTTGTGATGTATATGGTGGAGATCAGTATAGAGTGTATCATAATTGTATTTAGCCTCCCTGGCAGCAGTGGCTTGGAAATGGTGGATGAAATGGATAGCCTACTTTGACATTATGAAGTAAATCTCTCTTCTTCGCTATGGGTCTGTGTGTCAGCTATGGTGAAACTGTTCTGATGGCTTGAAGAGCAGAGTATGTTTTCTTCCTCACCTGTACAAACAAATATCTCATCTATTAGAAATAATTGTTCCTCTGTTTGTGAGAGAGGATATTGTGGGTACACACCACATGCCATCCTGTTGTTTTACCTCCACAACCATAGAGAGGACATGAGGAACAGTTGCAAGGGAAAGTAATCACAAGGAAGGGTTCTTCCAGGAAAAGTTTGCTTCAGTTTCCAGTGGACAGTTTTCCAGACAAAGTGTTTGATCTGATCTCATTTCTAGGTTTGATAATGGGCCTATTGGTTTGCATTCATGAGAAGTGAGTGAGAAATACAATAAACAGAACTAGAGGGGCCCTGTCTTCAGACAGTTGGAGGAAAAGGACAATCACGTCTATTGGACTGTGTGGATTTAATGGCCTGGCACATCAGAACTGCAGAAGTATAATTTTCAGAGGATGCTAGTGCACAGTGTATTCAAACATCACAAAGATAAAAAGGGGCACAACCCATGTGTATTTCTAGAATGGCAGGAGTATCTCAAGAGCATGCTAGCTGAAGTAAGTCTAACTGCAAAAGCACCTCACTGTTATCAGCCCAGAGGTATGGGCCATCCCTGGCATAGATTATCTCAGGAAAGATAATCTATATAATTCAAGGACCCAAAAGAATATCAGTGGGCTTTTGATATAGCTGCCTTGGAGATGGAGGACATTAAGCAGCTGTCTACCTTAAAGGAGCTCTACATAAAGGTCTTTTAGAGAACACTTCTACTGTGGGGTTGCAAAAAGTAGAATGGCAGGTGCTAATAGCTAGCACAACAGTGCACTGGAGGCAATACTGCATTAATTGAGACTCCTTACTTGCCATTCATAAGCTGATTCGTCTACTGGAGAGCCAAAGAGTTAACAGAAGACTCCACACCAGTGAGAAAGTGGAGGCTAATAGTGGAATATTGTGGCCTGAATTGTAGAAACATTAAGGTTTCATGTTCAAACATTGGGACACATATTTGCTAAAAGCCTCCTGTTTGCTCAACACTCAGGGATCTGCCAATCACTTTGGCCCTGTGCAATCAAGCCAGTCACATACTACAAAAGAAGCTAAAGTCTCTGTAGTACAGATGAGAAATATGCTGGGCAAGACAGTTTTGGTTATTCAAGATGTCAAGGAGGAGAAGGTTGGTGTGTACATAAAGGGGATTTGATGTTGGGTGAAAACAGACATTAATTTGAATTTCATGATATCAGTTGGTATATAATACTTCTTATTATCATTTCCATGATTGCTATATGCTTTATTAATGGTATTACAGTAGGAATTACCTAGATTAAGGACGAAAGAATTATAATAGAATCAGAATTGGATACAGCATGAAACAATCTAACAAACACCATGCATCATCTTACCTGCCTAGAAAGACTGTTATGATAGATGGAGCCCAAAGTCATGGACTAAATAAACTCCACAGATAATTAAGAGGTATGGTCCTTATGCTCTGGGAGTGATATCTATATGTGTATATCAAGAAGCAGGAAATGTGATGGTGGTTAATGGGAATGTATGGAAAAGTATGGAATCTGAGCGTGATGTAAACAATACAGAATAAGGGTTGGAGCATCATTTACTTCTCTGGATTTCCATGCTATTAGAGAGTCTGACACAAACAATAAGTTGGGAAAAAAAAAAGACAGAAGAAAATAAGGTCAAATAGAGATAATAATTTATTGAAGTGTTTTCTTCTAAAACAGACATGATTTTATTTGACTGTGCATTTCATTACAAGACAAACACTTAAGTACAATCTTCTAAAGCACTGCTGAGTCATTACATCACCTGTGCTTTGCCTCAGGCCTCTTTTCACACACACAGAAAAATGCACGGGGAAAGCTAAAACATTAGAAAATTTGACATAGCTATAAGAAAGGACATGAATGACAATGCTTGTTCTATTAAAGAGAACATTGCACTGTGTGTACCCTGCAGGTCCATTTCCTTACACAAAATCTGACTTGAAAATGAACAAGAAATTCCAGAAAGGAACTTCTTAATCTTATTTATTTATTTATTTATCTACCTACCTATCTATCCATTTATTTATTTATTTATTATTGTGAACATGTTATTATTTTTTCATGAGCATTTGCCTATTAGAAAAGAAACGACCTTTTCTGTGGCTAGTATTCGCAACATGAAGCCGTTCTTATTTAAAAGGCAGAAAAATGAACATTTTGAAAGGGTTGTTATATTCTAGTGGCTGAAAGTCAATGTTTTTAAAAGTACACTTTAAAATGTTTTATATCAAATTGAGTCTTATCTTGATACATTTCATTAAATCTGCAAGACTTTTCTTCTGGCCCCATTAAATTCTATTATCAAAACTACCAGTCTGTGGCTTAAAGTCTTAAATTATATCACTAATAATTGAGCAGTTTCTTTCAAAACCAAGTATAATTTAAAATGAAACATAGCTATTTTCTCTGCCAATTCTGAATCTTGTATCTGGAAATGGTCCCAAAATAACAAAATTCCTTTCCATTTGACTAACATTGACATTCATGATGTGATCCATCTAAGAAATAAAAGCAAAACTACACAGAAGAAGTAAAATACCAAAAAGTGGCATTTATAAGATTAATCAGAGGCAAGCATACCAGTTCAGTTTA
Organism: Gallus gallus; assembly: GCF_016699485.2. Classification (NCBI taxonomy): domain Eukaryota; kingdom Metazoa; phylum Chordata; class Aves; order Galliformes; family Phasianidae; genus Gallus; species Gallus gallus. The sequence continues at coordinate 72,492,226 of NC_052572.1, forward strand.
CTCTCATAAGTGAATAAAATTGTATTCTGAAGTATATTCAGCTTTCAGTCAAACAAAAATATACTTCCAATTTTTATTTGTATTAAACCTTGTTTTCACTTTCAACTACACAGTTACAGAGTAAGGATAACACGTACAGAATTTAAGGAATCACACTCTGACATATCGTTTTTTGTTCCCAACTTAATAATGTTTTTATCTCTTTCCATCTACTGAGAAAAAGGATTAATTTCTCTATCTAGGAAATCTCACAAATTAGCTTCACGTTCAACTACAAAATAGGCCATATGGTATTTCAAAATGGATTTTAAAATTTGTGTAAGCCAACTTATCCAAATAGATAGTAACTATCTAGTCTTCTCAATAAATCAATATGCATCAAACAACAGAGAGAATTCTAAAAGCAAAGGAACGTACTTGCAGTTGCTATGCTTCTTGACACCTTTTAGTCAAATGGCACTGAGTTGTAATGTCTTTTATGTTTGCAGTTACCCTGGAACTGATTTGTTCTAGTTTTGATATAGACCTGAAAGCTCCTTCCAGTCAAGCAAATCGGACTTTGTAGTCAGTACGGTATCCATTGGTACTAGCACTGTTACAGCCTTATTGATTCTTGTGCTGAAGTGAGAGAGTTTTCTCTTGAGTGATACTGCAGCACCTAATCTTAAGGCGTTAAAACTGATCTCTCTGAGGATGATGGACATTTAATATCCTTTACAGGTTTTTAGAGATCCACTTCTTCAATGCCATGATGGTTGAACAAGAAATTGAATCATAGAATCATAGGATCATTAAGGTTGGAAAAGACCTCCAAGGTCATCTGGTCCAACCGTCCAACTACAACTAATATTGTCCACTAAACCACGTCCCTCAGTACAATATCTACCCTATCCTTAAACATCTCCAGGGATGGTGACTCTACTACTTCCCAGGGCAACTTGTTCCAATGCCTAAATGCTCTGTCTAAGAAATTCTTCTTAGAAATTCTTAGAAGGAAAACTTAGAAATATCAGTTTGAACCTCCATTCTTGCAACTTGAACCATTTTCTCCTGTCCTGTCTCTAGTTACCTGTGAGAACAACTTCCACAACCTCGTTTCAGAGTGCTGCAGAGTGATGAAGCCTCTCTCAAGTCTCCTCCTGAATAAACAATCCTAGTTCCCACAGCAACTCTTTATAAGACTTGTGTTCCAGTCCCGTCACCATCTTTGCTGCTCTTCTCTAAACACATTCCAGGGCCTCAATGTCTTTCTTACAGTGAGAGGCCAAAACAACACAGCATTTGATGTGTGGCATCACCATTGCTGAGCACAGTGAGATGGTCACCTTCCTGGTCTTGATGACTTCACTACTTCTGATACAAGCTAGAATGCCACTGTCCTTCTTGGCTATCTGGGAGCACTACTGGCTCATGTTCAGCTGACCAACATCCACAGATTCTTTTCCCCGATACAACTTTTCAGTCACTTAGCCACAAGCCAAGTGCAGAACTTGATACTTGGTCTTGTTGAACTTTATCCCATAGGCTTCAGCCTATAATCCCTATGTAGGGCTTTCCTACCACCAGGCAGTATGACTTTTCCTCCCAACTTGGTATCGTCTGCAAACTTACTGCGAGTACACCCAATTCCTTCTTCCAAATCATCAGTAAAGATACTGAGCAGGTCAGGCCCCAAAACCAATCCCTGGGGGGCACCACTCATGACTGGTTGCAAGCTGGATTTAACTTCATTCACCACCACTTGCAAGTGGACCTGGACATGCAGACAGTATTTTACTCAGCAAAGAGTAAAGCCGAGGTCTGCCAGCTTCTCCAGGATAATAATGTGGGAAACAGTGTCAAAAGCTTTGCTGAAGTCTAGGTAGACTACATCAACAGCCTTTCTCTCACTCTCTATCTGTGTTGCCTGGTCATAGAAGGAGATGAGGTTGATCAGGCAGAACCTACCTTCCATGAATCCATACTGGCTGCGCTTGATCCCCTGGTTGTCCCACAAAAGATGACACAACTAGGATGAGAAAAGTAATGTCTGTACCACACAGCACAGAAACTGATGCTAGTATTTTGACTCAGTACTCTGTGGTTGTTAGAAGGAAATGTACTGAAGGGTGATGGTGCTAACTATGGTCCCAAAACCTACATGAATTTCATTGAGTCATTGAGTGCTGCACCTCATTAAGAAATCCTACCTTTTCTTATAGTTCAATCTTTTGAAAACTAAGGGCAAAACCCTTTTTTTGCGCTCATGAGTGATAAATGTGAATATTAAGGAAACTTTGGGCCCAGAATCCAGTAAATCTCAATGAGTAGATCATAGGATTATTTTGGGTTATTTCCTGAGATACTGCTTTTTATTCAGTTCCACACTTTAAATTTTAATTGCTAGCTTTTGCTTAGACAAAATTTAATGTATTAGATAAAGCCCTCCTTAATGTCTTCCCGGCCTGCACTTTGGTTAATTACCTATTTATGGTCTCATCATTCTGCCTGCTCTGCTATTGCAACACAAGTATTGCACTGTACAATAATGGTCATTCTAAGTGGAAGAAAAAAGTTTATTTACAGAGAAATGCAGCAGAGTATTAGGTAACCAGTGAACAGTGAGCAGAACTTCCCCACCTTCAAACTCTTGGCAATCAGTTAAATGAAATGGAATTTCACATGCCTCTGGTAAATTATACCTGAGCTTATGTTGGCAATATATATATATATATGGAGTAATGTATGAATGTAGAATTCTTAAGTACGGGGACTTTGTGATCTATTCTACTCTAATAATAGATTCTATGATTCTATGGTTCAATTTTATTTGATCTACACCAAGTAAAAAGGGCAAGTTCCCAAAATAGGCTGAACAAGAATGAATACAAATGAATTATTTGCATTTTTTTTTTCCACCAGGACACTGTATAGCCCTTTTCTGATCAATGTGGATTCCTTGTGTGTCTTGAAAATGAAGGATGCTCCAAATGATTTTATGTATCATCTTGAAGCAAAATATTCTTTGTGGGATGTTATAGACCCTCATCTACTATACGCTGTGAAAATGTTTAACTTGTTGATGAAAAGCTCTACATTGTTTCAGTCATGTTCTCCGTATTAACAAACTGCATACTATAGCTACAATTTTGCCAACTTTGTAGTTTTTGCTGTTTTCATAACATGTCTTTGAAAATTAGAAGTTTTGCCCAGTGAAAACTAAGGGTGAATCCTGGACTGCAAACACAGAATCCACTTTACCTGAAAAGATGAACTATGGTAGCAGCACAGACTAAAACTTTCAAGGAAGTCTTATGGATTTTCCCTTGTAGGCTGTTGACAGCACAGTGAGCTGACACATTTCAGATTCACAATGAAGTGATATCTATTATTTATTAAATAACTCTTTTTAAAGGCAAAGAAATAAATACTAAAAAGGCACAAATAGTTTCTCTTCCTTGTTTTTATAGTTCATTAAGCCTTTAAACTGAGGGTAGGTCATTCCATATGCTGGTGATTTGGAAGGTATACATCTGTGGGGTTTAAGTATTTTTCCACTTGCAAAATGGACAACCAGTAAGTTGATACAAGCCATTTCCATTCATTTTATCACAGATATAAAAGCCAAAGTATGCCTACAGGTGTTTTGGAAAGTAGTTTCATAGGGACGTAGAGTCTGAAGTAGAATTCAAGGGGAATAAAGTTACATAGTCTGAGCTATATTCATGACAGAACTAGTAGGTTAAAAGCAACTTTTCAATATCATTTACAACTTTATGGGAAATCAGTTTAATGATTCACATTAAATAAGATAATGTTTTGTGTTGGTGACTAGTTTCTGTATTGTGAACCTTCACGTGGCTCAATGTGAAAACTGTGTTCTTAGAATCATAGAATTGCTCAGGTCGGAAAAGACCTCAAAGAGCATCAGGTCCAACCACAACCTAACCGTACTACCCTAACTAGCAGCCCCCTGCTCAGGTGTCCCTGAGCACCACATCCAAACAGTTTTTAAACACATTCAGGGATGGTGACTCTACCACCTCCCTGGGGAGCCTATTCCAGAGCTTAATAATCATTTCTGTAAAGAAGTGTTTCCTGATATCCAATCTAAACTTTCCCTGGCACAACTTTAGGCCATTTCCCCTCGTCCTTTCACCTGTCAGCAGGGAGAAGAGACCAACCCCGCTCTCACTGTAAGCACCTTTCAGGTATTGGAAGAGAGCAATAAGGTCTCCCTTCAGCCTCCTTTACGCCAGAATAAACAGCCCTGGTTCCTTCAGTCTCTCCAGTTCCTTCAGTTGCTAAGTAGTATTAACTACTTGTACTGGACTTCTACTCATTTGTCTTGCATCTGCAGATAATCAAGCAAATTGTTAATGGTTCTTTTTCTTCGTTCTTTGTATGGCCTGGATTTATTTAAAATGAGATCTTTGGTGTCTTTTTCTAATTCTCTCCAATCTCCAGAAGCCATTGCTAGTCAGCCAGAGTTTTGCTTCAATTTATATTACTGGGTGGGATGTATGAAATGAGGGTATCCTGCTCCAAAGGGAGGCTCAAATTAGCATACCATGAGTTTGATGCTTTTCCACATAATTTCCATGCTAATGTGTTCAGCTTACAGATGAAAGTATATTTCTTCTATTTCTTCTGTTTTCCAGTTACTGAAGGGAGATGAGCCTTAGATTGGAAATGGTAAAACAGATTTAATGCAGTAAAGCGCAAAACAGAATTATCTTTTTTTTTTTTTTTTTTTTTTTTTCCCCCTCATAGTATAGTAGACTCCATAGGACTACACAGAGTGAAAAGTAAAATAAACTCATGTGTGTCAGTGCAACTATTGGTGGTCACAGGAAACATTCTCCTGGAATGTAAAAAGAGTATTTTCATTGGAGACTTCTGTGATATCTAGGCCCACATTTTCCATTGCCTGTCACATTGGCAGGGCTCAGTAAGATCCCTGTGATCAAATATGCTTTGTAGCGGGGAGGGATGATAGTCTAATTAATTTGGTGTTTTCTTTTTTTTCTTTGTTTGGGAGCCAGTTAGACCTAGAACTATGGCAGAACCGACAAAAGGGAATTAAACTGTGAAATATTCATATGTCCTTCTTCTAGTTTCAACTGATCTCAACAGATGTGCCTTCTGTTGTGCTTTAGGGAGATATTGCTTCCTTCTTTAGAGGGGGAGTAGTTAACCAGGATTCTCAAAAGGCCTGACACAAGGTATGCCTGTTGCTACATTACATCTTGATAGTTACTCCAAACCTGGAGAAAGTAAAAGGCATCAAGAAGTCAGGCAAATACCAGGACAACAGTTTACGTACTAATGAACTGTTTACCATAGCTGTTGAGATCTCCTTCTATCAGTTGTGATTAAATGTCTCATAGGAGTGACAAGATCTGACAACTGTGTAGGTGATCACAACACAGAATGTGCAAACATTAAATACGGTTGAAACAGTTATATTGTCTTACTTCTAAAAGGTAAATCTTTGAGTGCCTGGACTGAGGGCCACAGGATGGTTGATTTTCTCTCCCTCCTAGGAGATCTGGTGACTGGTTGTCAGGTAAGTAAATGGGCTGTGAAAGTTGCTGTAGAAGAGCTCTGGAGTAGGCATGAAATCAAATACTATTGATTGAGTTTCCATTAGGCAGAGAAGGCAGAGTAAACAAGAGGGATGGATGATTCTTTGTACAAACTACAGTGGTGTAAATTTGTGTTTTGCTATGTTCAGATTTGAAATTGAGGAAGAACAGGTAGGTACCTATGTGTAATTGTCTTAGTTTGGAGTCTTTTTTTGATGACATATAGTGTTGCTGGTGTCCCAGTATTTAGATCAAGATTATTCTTGCGTATGCTCTAGAGAATGATTATGTTAACAAATGGTAGAGTGGCACTGGAGAGTGATTGTGACTTAGGTCAACTAATTAGTAATTATATTGAATTCTTATCACTGAAAAGTAAAGTTGAAGAATAAAGGGTGTAACCACACTGAAGTCAACCACACTGAAGCACTATGATAAACATACAAAAAAAAAAAAAAAAAAAAAGATTTTCATTTCAATATAGTCTATCTGACCTTTTCCAAGGTACATTGTTTATTCAGAGTATTTATTCCTCTCTGATGGGTGTTAGAAAAGAAGTGATCAGATAGATTGCAGACCATTCTTCCAAATAGCTTGCTTTCAGACACTGAAAAGGCAGTGTTAACTGAAGGCTTGATTACTTCAACTCAGCATGGCTCTAGTGTTTGTTCAACAGTTTTACAAACCAACTTCATAGCAACACAGCCCTCAGAGTGTCAAAGTAACAATTTAAATCCAAATCTCTGTATTTAAATGCAGCTATAAGATGGTGTTTATCAAAGCCAACTGAGATGACCAGAATCACAGGCAGACCTTAAACTTCACAGATAATGTAAGGAATTAAAAGACAGTGCTTTTTGAATACAGCAGAGAATAGTAGAGTCTGCCTGCTGCTGAGGTTTTATTGTCTCACATGTTGTGATAGGAAGTTTTTAGCTTCCAGGTTTATTTAAATATTATGGAGTTATCTTTCCTGCAAACAAGGAAGTTACATTAATATGATATTAAGCAATGATTGGTCATCAATCAGAGCACAATACTAAGGAGAGTATATATAATATAATTACAGCAATTACAGAATGTAGTAAATTGCAAACATTAAGTATGTATCCATTTTTATGCACTTTCTTTGGCCTCCAGCTATCATGCAGTCATTTGTTCTCTCAGGTAATTCTAGTTCTTAGATCCTATGACTATCATAAAACTTTATTTTTGTTCTATTTAAAAAGCACTTAAAAATCTGAGACTAACAACAGAAATCCCATTACCTGCATTACTTTCACCAGAATTATGCACATTTTCACCTGCTGTGCACTTGGATCTCTATGTAACAGTTTGTATCAGGCTGAAGTAGACCAAGCATTCAACGTATTTTACAAATGTGTCTTCCAAAAATCTCCTGCATCTTCTGGGGATGCTGAAGTATATACATGGAATAAGAGAAAGCACAGGGATCTCCAACCTGTTGAAGAAAAGTAGGTTCTAAGTTGAAAGTATATACTGCATTTGTGTTGTCTGAGAGTCTTATTCACTACATTTAATGAAAAAACAGAGTGTATGTTGTTTTTAAATAAATGTTGCAAACAGCTCATAGTCAAATCCAGAAACCATGACACACACAGATGGTGACTTCTCAGGCAGCAAATATAATATATGATGGATGCACCAAAGGTAATGCCCTCTGTTTTATAATGTTGGCTTATCATAGGTGGATACCAGTGGTGTAGCAGTAGAGGTTGAACCTTCCCATCAGTATTTTGTTAGATTTTGCTGCTGTGCAATAGATGGCAGCAGAGGGGCAGTCTGACAGAATGGTGTCAGAATGAAAGTGCATATAAAGAAAAGATGTAGAACTGAACTCCTCTATGATGGTAAAAACAAGTCCATTGACATTCATTGATGCTTACTGAATACTTATGGAGAATAAACAGTGTATGTCAGCACAGTGGGGCAGTGGGTGATGCTTTTCAGAAATGGTAACAGTGACAATGGTCACCTCCACAGATGCAGATATCATGAGTGCAGCCTACAGGCTTTTGTTAACTGCTGATGAGAATACATAGTTAATGGTAATGCCTTTGCTGAAAAATAGTGTTTTGTAGCTGAGTATTTTCTCTATTAAATAGTGTTATTGTGCTCTTTGTGCCTGTTGTAGTTTTCATAGATATAAATATAAGGCATTCCATTCAGAGCTATCTAAGTACTATACATTTGGTAATCCAGTAGTTATGAATGTCTTACTCCTTGTGAAGTAACAAGCAGCAGATAAGTTGCAAGTAAATTCAAGAACACCAGCTATCACAGTTGTGCTATACAGTACTTATGGCTGATAATCTGGGCTGGGGCTACCTGGGGTACCTGGGTATTGCCCTGCACACTCACTCCTTCCTGCTTGGAGCTGCCACCTCTCTTCTTTCCAGTGAATTAGTTTTGAAAAGGGTTAATTAGTGAATTTTGGAAATGGTTAACTGAAATTCAGATTCAATAACAGTTCAGAAGAAACAGTGTAGCCATAATTAAACCTTAAATGTACACAAAATGACATTTTCTTTTCATAATTAGCAGCAGAGTACAAACCAGTAAGGATCCCTGGCATTTCCTGTTTACAATAAAAACAATTGTCTGGTATAAAAATATCCATCCATTGCACCTGTAATTAATGCAAAACTCATTGCAAATAACCAGATGGCAAACAACAAGTGCATTGTATACATATTGTCTTCCCAACATGTTTCTCTTACATCCTGTCTGCCAAGAAATGCCAGTTGTAGCATAAATGTGTCATTGATAATTTGTCAGCTTGCCCTACTAATGACAGAAACTGTGACTATAAAAAATAATTTAGAAAGATTTCTTAACTAATATCTGTCACTTAGAAGTTCACTGAAGAATCGTTTTTAATAAGCAAATAATACAACACTGTTTGCAAATAAGCTGTCATACTATGTTGGAAAGACCAATGCATTTAACAGAATAAAACATCAGTGAATATAGTCCAGGCAGAAATTCAGTTTTATTAAGCTTTACTCCCAGTGCCCCCAGCCTACTTCCTTCCTAATTAGATCTTTTACTATCAAAATTAAACTCAGGCTTTAAAAAAGAGATGAGATAGATCACTGTTTTCTGGTGTGGGAAAGGCACATTGGCTCTCTAATGTCTTCATTAGATTAAAGGTACTTTACAAACTTTAAAAAATGCTTTTTGCTTTTTGAGGTTTTCCTTTAATGTATCAGAACAAATCTTAAAGAAATAAAAAAGAGAGATAGAGGACTGTAATTAACCTTGCTGTGGTTTGGTTGGTGTCAATTTCATGTGCACTGTGTGTATTCACTCATATGTACAGACTGTAGAATAAGGATCACAACATGGTGGGGTCTCACTCCTAATTCCCCTTATGCTAACCCATGCAGTATGGGGAAGAAGCATGATGAGTTAGAGACGTGTGTGTCTTCGAAAAGGCTGTGGTCTTACTGATAGTATGGAGATACGTTGAGTGACTCCCAGGGTTGATGTGGTTCAATGGCAGGATACAGGCTCTTTAGGAAGTACAGAATAAGGAAATGAGGAAAGGAGTGGGAAGCTATTCACCACAGAATCATTGAATGACTTGGGTTGAAAGAGGCCTAAAACATAATTTAGAACAAACGTCTCCATCATGGGTAGACTTCCCACAGTCTATATGTTATGTTGCCCAGGATCCAACCCAGTCTGGCCTGGAATACCTCCAGGGAAGGGGCATTCACATCTCTGATCAACCTGTTCCAGTGCTCAACACATTCACAGTAGAGAATTTCCTCCCAACATCTAATCTAAATTGCACTTCTTTAAGTTTAAAAACATTCCTCTGTGCCCCATCACTACTGGGAGTATGTAAAAAGTCTGTCTCCATCTATTTTCTAAGCTCCTTTTAAATATGGTAAGGCCACAGTGAGGTCTCCCTGGAGCTTTCTCTTCTCCAGGATGAACAAGTCAAGCTCCCTCAGTATGTCTTCATAGGATCATCTTCATGACCTTCCTCTGGATCTGCTCCAACAAGTCCATGTCTTTCCTGTACTGGAGGTCCCAAACCTGGAAACAGTACTTCAGACAGGTCATCATGAAGACAGACAAGAGGGAAACAATTCTCTCCTTCTTCTTGGTGGCCACATCTCTTTGGATGCATCCCAGGATACAGCTGGCCTTCCAGGCTGTGAGCATACACTGTTGGGTTGCATCAAGCTGAGCCCCCAAGTCCTTTTCTGCAGGATTTGTATTCTTGTCTCAGACTCTATACCTATCTGGGATTGCTCTGACCCAAATGCAACACTTTACACTTGGCCTTGTTGAACCTCATTAAGTTCTCATGGGTACATTTCTTAAGCTTGTCCAAGTCCCTTCAGATGGCATCCCTTCTGCTGTAATAACTGCATTATTTAATTTGGTGTCATCTGCAACTTTGCTGATAGTGCACTTGATCTCACTGTCTCCATCGCTGGTAGTGATGTTGAAGAGCACTGGTACCAAGATAGACCCCTGAGGGATACCACTCATCACCACCTGGACATATGGCCATTGACCAGAACATTCTGGCTTCTGCCATCCAACAGATTCCTCATCTATTGCATAGTCCATCCTTCAAAGCCGTGTTTCTCCAATTTAGACACAGGAATATCCTGTGGGAAGTTATCAAAGACCTTACACAAATCCAAGTAGTTGACATTGGTCAGTCTTTCCTTTGAAACTACCTTATCATAAAGTGAAATTACCTTCTAGATATATATTGATTACAGTGAAAGTGAAGGCGAATATTTGGTTTGAAAAGATTAGCTGGACTGACTCTGAGCTGCAATTCTTGGCTTAGACTTTAAGGAAAATGCAGCTGAATTTTCTTTTCATATTGATTTATAGAGAGCTGAGAATAAAAAAGTCAGTAGAGGTTTCTACTATAGACTGACTTCATCAATATACATTAGTCAGACAGAAATGAATCAGCTTACTGTTGTCCATTAAAAAGCAAAATGGAGATGTTGATGGCTTAGAAAGACATTGAGTTTTCCAGTCTGGGGCTGGCAATGAATTTGCTATGCAGAGACTCTCAAAAAGGAATAACAAATAATGTTTTGTTTTGTGTATTCATCATACATTAAATTTGGAAATTTGTCTGGGCAAGAACAGTACCTAGCAAGAACTCTACTGACTTCTGTAAAATACAAGTTTTCCTTTCCAGTTCATAAGTAATGCAAAAAACATTAAATTTTCCACTGTGGAAACAAATATTTGATGTTCATAGGGCTTGTTCATTTTGTAGTTCTGTAGCTGTAGTGCAACTCTCTCTGGAGCTGAAGAAATTCAATTCCTATCATTCACAGGCATCATGTTAGAAATACTGGCACGGCATAAACATTCAGGAGAGTACATCCATGAGAGAAGGGAAACAATGAAATGAGAAAAGGAGTGACTTATACAGAGCAAAGTCTCAATGAAAGGAAACTTGCATGTGTTTCCTGAGAAATTTTTAAGTTTATTTTGCCAGAGAAGACGTAAGTTGACATATTCTGCCAGATTCACAGGAAAAATATATTCATATGATGTTCTGTACTGTGTTTTCTTTCTCCTTTACATAAAAGCCAATTCATTAATTCCTGCTGATCTCAATAAAATTGAACAAGGAGGAAGTAAAGATGAAATATACCATGCAGCTTGTTATAAATTTTCTGGTTATTTGTTCCAGGGAAATAAAGTTTTTCGGCTTCCCTTGGAAGGAATCCCTTGCAAAGAAGGATAAATTTACTTTGGAAGAGTTTATGAAGGTGCTTGCTAAAAGCCAAGGGAGGGATAGTACAAGCTGGAGAGGGAAACAAACCCTAGCAGTAAAAGCAATATCTTAATCAAAGATCACTATGGCTAATTATCACATTTTCTTTCCTAGGACTTAAACGGTACAGTTGGGAGTTAAAGCTTGGTCATTTATTGGTTTATTTGGGAAAGAAATCTAGAATATGGTAGATTTCAGATAACATCACTGGCTATTTCTGTTTCCAAAAGTTAGTTTCTAAATTTATCTAGTCATTTATTTGAACATTTCATGGTTTCTTAAATACCTCTAGTGAGCTCTATTTGGAGTTGTTTTTAAGTGGCTTTAAACTTTCTTTTGAACAATAATGATAGTGCTGCATAAAAGATATAATTTGTCATATATAATGTAACAATCTTGCAGCAGCTATCTCTTTTGAGGAATCTCATCACTCACATTACACAAAGAATGCCACTATTTAAATAAAAAGACCATAATTTTTTATTTATTTGTTTATTTATTAGATTTCGATTCATAAAATTACTAGTATAGTGCTAGTATTCCTAGTATGTGATTATATATACATATAGTTATATATAAACATTTGGATTGAGCCACTGTAGTTGGCCATATGAACCTTTCTGCTATTAAACATTACATAAATTAAGAAATCAATACCTGGTTACTTGCAGGACAAATGAATAAAAAATATAAGTGTATATATATATACTTATATAAAAAAATTAGATTTTAAAAATTACTAGATTTAGCAGAAAGGTCAACTTCTTTGAACATCTGGAGGTAGACTAAGACTTAAATTATTTTGTAAATATCCAGTTACAGTCCTTGATGAAACTTCTATTGGTGTGTATTGTAACTCAGCTCAGCTCTGTATCTGCTCATTATTTAACGGCAATCTTGGAGCTGTCCCTTAGGCAGTACAATTGGTGACTAAAGTAAAACATGAAATAAACTGAAAGGAAATTAAACTCCTCTATATAAAGCTCCAGAATAGTGTGCAGAGCTCAGAATCACCATGGGGAATCTCAAAGGAGACAAATGTATTTCCTACTTGATGAAAATAGTTTTGACTACTGGAAGATATAGAAAAAAAACTTTATTAAGGGAAAAAGAAAGTAAATAGCTCAGTAAAGATTTCTAGTGTAACATGTATACAAATATTTTAAAGTGGAAAGTGTAACATTAAAAACAGTAGTGCACTTTATTCTCAAGTTCTTCTGGTTCTTTAAATTATTGATATTTTAATGCATTAAAAAGTCAAAGGTACTTACTGCTGCTGGATTCTCCCATAAAAACTCTCTAGAGAATTGAGGGAGATTTTGAAGTACAGCACAGTAGCCTTTCTGCTTAAAAATCGATGATAAGTTAAATTTAAAAACTTTAATAAAAATAAGAAAAAATGCTCTGTGCTGTTCTGCAGGCTGGAATGAACTCCAAAACAGACCACAAACGAAGAAATCAAAAAAAAGAAAAAAAACCAAACCAAACCAAACCAAACCAAACAACAAAAAACCCAAAACAAAACAAAACAAACAAACAAACAAACCCAAAAAAGCCGAATAACATTTTTTACCAGAGATGTCTAGTAACTTTTTTCCTCTCTCAAGAAATCAATAAATCCCTTCTTGTTTCCAATCATTTGTCCTACTCAGGAACTTTCTAGGACTTCGCAGTGGCTTTTCTGACCCATCTAACTTGACAATGAATATTGAACAATTCTCTTTCCTTAAGTACTGGGAGGCTACAGCAAGGATTCTCAGGAGCCTCTATTCCATGCTGAACAACCCCAACTCTCTCAGACATTCTTGTAGAAGTGCTTCAGCCCTATGATCATTTTCATGTTTCTCCTTTGGACCATGCCTCTCCAATTGCTTTCTTTAAAAACAAACAAGCAAATATACAAATCACCTTGCAGGGTCTGTCCTTGGATAGAACTGCCTTAATTTGACACATTATCTTTTCTTTTTTCTCATGCTTGGTCCATCACAGGATCCCAGTGTAAGAAATCGCAGATGGGACCATTACTCATTTATTTTTGTGGTGGAAAAGATGATTCTAGAAACAAATATTGCTCATAAGCAATAAAAAAATGTTTCATCCAATATTTGTGAGAATTAGCAATGCCTCATTAACTTTCCCTGTGTGAAACAGTCCAATGATTCAACATTTTCAGTATTTCAACAGCTACATTTTAATGTAATTGGATTTCAATAAGTAAATTTCTACAGTCGTAATTCTATTCTAAGAAATAGAGCAATACAAAGTATGATATGATATATGACTATTTTTTGACTTTACAGGATTTCTCATTAACAGAATTGCACTTTGTCATTCTTTTCACTGGAAACATATGAAAACTTATGCAGGAAAGCAGGAGAACAGTGGAAATTTTCAGAGAGTATTGCTGAAGAACTGTATTTCATAAAGTCAGTAACAATTAGAATATGTTCTGAGAATGTTCATGGTGATCTAAGTAGACCCTGGCAAGAACTGCTGTAACAGTGGGATAAGAAGTTTATTATCTGTAGCAAGTATGTAATCTAAAATTGAATTCTGTTGCTTAAAGTGATTCTATCTTTTTCAAATTTACTATTGCTGAAGTTTTAGTGTGCTTAACAGGAGTTCTGACTGTTCTCATGAGTGGTTGCAGGAAGGAGTCTACAGACTAGTTGTGCATGATGACACTACCTATTTCTTTACTACTGGAGTTTTTTTCCCAATATTGCACAATATTACCTCATACAAAAATAAATAAATAAATAGATAGATAGATAAATAATTCTGAAAATGCAGGTAATGTCATAACTGTGTTACAACAAAGCTTTTCTGTGTTGCTTAAAACTATCTGATGAATATAACACAATGTACTGTAACACAGGCAAACCTGTTGTATATGCAACTATCTATTAAGAAAAAACATATTAGAATGTAATTCTCTGATGTGAAATTTACCTAGAAGTAACTGAGTGTTTGCATTTTTTATGCCAAGTACTTTAGCCATCAGCATTAATATAGCATGCTTCTATAAAAATATAAAGAAAACAGTGATTCTCTTTGATAAAATATTTTGATTAAATATTATGACTTTATTAAAAAAATCAAAATTTCCTTTCCAATTGTGTCTCACAGAATAGACTTTTTTTTCTTCAGAACTCTCTAAAGCTACACAAATAGTTTCTAACATATACTACTATTTTAAAGGTAACATCTTAAATGCTAAGTCCTACAGAGTACTTGAAAGGCAGCCCATAAAATAATAATTAAAAAAATATGATAATAGATTTATTTCTGCAAGAGTAATGATAGAACTCAAAGAGTTTATAAAAGAAAATTTACTTTTTTTTAATATATATTTTATTTGATTCTCTCTGCTTTTAAGGTAAGACTTTTTTTAGGACTAGAGGGAATGGCTTCAAGCTGCGCCAGGGAAGATTCAGGCTGGACGTTAGGAAATACTACTTCTCTGAAAGGGTGGTCAGGCACTGGAATGGGCTGCCCAGAGAGGTGGTGGAGTCACCGAGCCTGGTGGTGTTCAAAGAGCGTTTGGATGTTGTGCTGAGGGACATGGTTTAGTGAGAACCATTGGTGATGGGTGAATGGTTGGACTGGATGATCCTGTGGGTCTTTTCCAACCTTAGCAATTCTATGATTCTATGATTCTATGATTCTATGATTAAACTGCCTATAACATCAGCCTTGGACTGTCTGAAAAAATCGTACATAAAATGTCCATTGAAAAATGTCAGATTATTTCTTTTAGATTTTAGATGTGATGTTATTATTCACAAAAGCATTCTTTCCTATATGCTGTGATTTAAGATTAGAAACCAAAATTTACATTTTTAAGATGTATCTCCCTGCAGCTCCCTGTCGCTTTTGTGCTGCAGCTGGTCGAAGTAAGAAATGGCGAATTGGGCAGTTTAAGACATGAGGAAAGTGAATGAAGAGATGCTAATCTCCTTAACAGCAGCTCTTTACACAGATTAAGGAGGTGAAATGCTTTGCTCTACCAAAGAGAAATGAATGTTTTCAGACTGATTACATCTTTGTCTTTTTATGTCCCAAATCTCTTATTTCAGAGGTAATATATTACATTACTTCGTTTTAAATGTGTTATAAACGTGTTATTTTTTTAATGTATAAATCAATTTTTTTGCATCTCCTCCATCTGACTGAGAGAAAAATAACAGTATTTTGGAGCATGAAATATAAGATCTTATGTAAAACTGTATCTGCTTGTTTTTGACAAGAAAACTCTTCTTATATGCGTGAAAAAACATGCAGGAAAGGAAGCATAACTGTATTTTATGTCCACACAATGCCACGACTGCAGTAATGTTTATCCAGTGTGCTTTCTCTTCAAAGGTACGATTTCTTTTGAGGGAAATTTTGTATGTTGTCACCTGAAAAAAAAACCAAACCTACTGAAGGTTCTTTGTTCCTGCAACTACATGTTTTCTGCTTATGTAGTACTAACTAGAAAACATTAAAATGCTATGACTCAGAAAAAGTAATGAAACTGGATTACGTTATTACAGAAGGCATAACATCTCAGAACTACATTTTATGCTTCAAAATGGTTTCTATCTTGATCAACAAGGAATTTGCAATCTTTAAATGTTTGAAAAAGTATTCATTTTTCTATGAGTATTTTAATATCTTTTCCTGAGAATGATTATTAAAAAAAAATTCCCTTATCAAACGGAAAGTTAAATTTTATTTCTATTTCTTTAATTTACTTTTTAATAAGTTTTATAGCTCACCTTTTTGTGGTAATGCATGTCAAATGGACTGTGTTACAGTGAAAAATGAATAGAAAATGAACTTAATAAATTAAAATAAATTGATTTTTTTTTTATTTTATCCTCTAATAGCATTTTTTCCTAAATTTTAAGACCTCTTCCACTTTTATTAACTCAGCCATCAAGAAGCTATAATGAAAAGCTTTTATTCTTCATTGCAGAATTAGCTTTTTCACATAATTGTTTTGGAATAAATGTTCATTTCAGTTACAGTCCACTTCACGAAGATACTTGCTGTCTGCCAGCAATTCTCTCAAACATATGCAGTATTACAGGAGAGCAGAGGGCGACATTAGACACAAACACAAATGTGTAGTAAACAATATATAGGCAGCAGTTCTTTTATAGATTAAGTTTGAAAGCACGACATATAAAAAAAATCAGATGATTCGAAAGGTAAATCTTTCAAGTAGAATAAGCACTCGCTGTTAGAATACTGAGGAATTTCATTTAGAAAAGTTTGGGTTGGGTTGTATCACACAGAAGTGATTCATGTAAATCACAGCTATTTAATGAAAACCTCTTGAGGAATCTGCTTAAAACTCATATGCTTCCGCCAGGCAAATCTGTTCTAAGCTAATGATTGATGCAATACATATCCACTGTAATCAGACTGAATCACTGGAAGTGCAATTATAGAAACACTGCGAACAAAAATGTTATTATGTAAAAAATGTTATTACGTAAAAAAGTCTTCTACAATATTTGCAGTTAGATACTCCACAAAGCATATTTCACAAAACCACAGAATTGTAGTGGTTGGAAGGGACCTCTGTAAATCACCTAGTCCAACACACATGCTAAATCAGATTTCCTTGAGTACAGCAAAGCACCCAGGCACATTTTGAATATCTCCAAAGAAGGTGACTCTATTCGCTCTGAGAAGCTTATTCCAGTGCTCTGCCTTTCTTAATATAATGATGTTTTTTCTCATGCTCTGGTGGAAATCCTTGTGTACATCCTGTTGTCCCTTCTTCTGTTGTTGGGTACCACTAAAAAGAATGTAGATACATGTCACTGAGATGTTTACAAGCTCTGATAACGTCCCCTCTCAGTTCTCTGTTCTCAGGGCTGAAGAGTTCCAGATCTCTCAGTCCTTCCTCACAATCAAGATGCTCCAGGATCTTAAACATCTCTTTGACCCTTCACTGGACTTTTTCTAGAAGTTCTCTGCCTTTCTTGAGCTGGGGAGCCCAGCGCTGCGCACAGTACTCCACAGCAGAATGAGAGGATAACCTTCTTTGACTTGCTGGTCACATTCTTTTTAATGCATCCCAGGATACCATTGCCCTTTTTGGACACAAAGTCACACTGCTAGATCATTTTTAAACCCATCATCCAGTGGGACACGTAGAGCCTTCTTTTCAGAGTTCCTTTCCCTGCTCTTAATAGGTGAATATCCTTTCCTGCAAAAAGTCTCCAGTCATGAAAAGGAGTTGCTCTATGATTTACTGATGGCCTGTGGTCTTCTATTTTCATTTACTTTTAAGTTACCCTCCCAGTATCCTTTTCATACTCAGAAGTCACAGTATTGCTATGCACTGGGGAATTCCCAGAAACTTATATCTTAAAACTTACATCTTACAACGTCTTACAACTTACAATCTGTTCACTGGAATGGGTTGCCCAAGGAGGTTGTGGCTGCCCCATCCCTGGAGGCATTCAAGGCCAGGCTGGATGTGGCTCTGGGCAGCCTGGTTTGCTGGTGGGCGACCCTGCACATAGTAGGGGGTTGAAACTCGATCATTGTGGTCCTTTTCAACCCAGGCAATTCTATGATTCTACGATTCTTTGATCTAGAAAGCATTGTAGTATTTCATTCTTTCTTTGTTGAACATTAAATTGTCTTCCCTGATGTACAGTATTAACAACTTTAAATAATCTATGAAGAAGCTTACTGTCTGTCTGATGTCTACCAATCCTTCCTAGTGTGAAAAGGTCATCAATAACTTAGGGTGTTCCCTGTTGTTATGTGACCACTTGATAATAATAAATCTCTCTTCTCCAGTTTGACAAAAATTCAGTGAACTGCAAACAACTCAGAATAGGTTGTGTTTGCCATTTAAGCAAGGTCTTAACAGGGAATAATTTGTCATCATAAATGCTTTTAAATTGTCTGAATCTGAAGTGCTCCCATGAGCTAGGAGCTTTGTCACTTGGATGTTCTGGCTAATTTATGAACTGAGAAGGATTTTTGTATTATATAAAGCACCCTTACATTTCCTGTTAGTAAACTGAATGAGAGTGGTGGATTTGCACAGCCAGACGAGGTTAACAGGCCTCCCTAAGGTATGAATCTACAGCTCTAGTTTCCTTGTGTGTCAGTCCACTGCAGTTGTGCTGCAGCTGGCACAAGTGTGTTCTACTTGATCTGATTGGGTCAAACCAAAGTGAAACAGCTGAAGAGAACATGAGAGATATTTCTCTCGAAGCATGAGACTGAGCCTGCTGCATGGGGAAAAGATACTAAACCAGAGATTTTCTCTGTAACTAATAGAAAATGAGTGAAGGAAGGTTAACTCAGAAATTTTTTATACAAAATAAACATACCTTACCAGGAAAAGCACTGGCTTACAGCTAGTGACATACTGCAGTAGTCAGCTAATAACTTTGAAGATTTTACCAGCAATCTCACAAGGCTGATCTTTCAGTACAATCAACACCTCTGGGAACGGCCTTCAACACTGCAAAGTATTGGAGTATTTATCATGCTGATCCATAGTTTTGGCCTCTGTAGGTCATATTTATATGACAAGCAGTGAATATTCAGAAAATATAAATTTTGCTTAAAAAAAAAAAAAAAAGAAAAGAAAAGCCTTTCCTAATTAAAAAGATGAAAAAAAACCACTTTTTGACACCTTCTATTGAAATGCTTACTCATTCATTTCATTTCTGCTGGGCATTTTTATTTCCTGAACCTTTTAATGGATGTATTTCATGTGACAGATACCTTCACCTTTCACCATATGGTTTCTTGACATTTTTAAATTTATTAAACAATTTTAAATTTGCAATTTAGTTAATATTCAGTGGCTATTAACAAAAAAATTGTTCAAACATTTTTAAATAGATGAAGCATTGTTGTTACTTACAAACCTGAAATTATTTTCCCCATTTTTACTCGTGAGAAGAGCTCCTCCAAGATGAATGAAGTGGTTTGCAACTAGAAAGTATTTGCTGCTCCTTAAACCATGGAAGGTACTTCAGGTACTGTAGGGATTTTTTTGAACATAAAACCATATTTGCCTGATGATTGCAAAGTTCTTTTTTTGTGTGAGATTGTTAGCAAAAATAGTTGTGAAACTGTCATACTTGTAGTGCCTATAGGGAATAGATTTTAGTACCTTCAATTTAGGTATATACCACTGGAAAATCCCATCAAATAATTATCTAAAATATCCTAAAGATGTAACCATTGTCAATGTTTAGGTCATCACATAATCAGATAATCTAAATCTCCCACAGTCTACAAGAATTTGGTAAAAAATTATATCTACAATGTGTTTAGTGGCCATATTCAAAGTTCTGACTTCATATTCCCCGAAAAATATCAATTGTCAAGTGAGAAAGGAGGATCCAGGAGGATCCATAGGACAGATACTTCCTGGCTGCTGAAATATCTTAGCAAAGAAAACCTGGAATAATAAAATCATACATCTGCAATTTTTTTGTTGTGAAGTGACTATTGTGTTAATTTGCTTGAAAACATTACAGAATACAGTTGAAATACTGAGAAAGGAACATCCTGCTGGGATTTCATTTCTGAAGAAGAAGAATATTTGTCATAAGGAACAATTTGTTTTGATACTGCAAATTTGGCACGATATACTAATACCATAATGGGGATAAAAACAAAATCTTTGTGTCTCTTTTCCTTAGAAGCGTATCACATTCTGCACTCATTGCTGTTTATACTTGTTGGCTGCAGGAAAGACAAGTGCCCAGTAGAAGATGGAACATTATCTTATATGTCTTTTCATGAACCATAGTATGAATGACATTTTTTCATTGTGCAAATTAAAAACTTCATGTTTAGGTAGGAATGAGGACAGTTTATATTCTGCTATTTCCTTCATTGTGTCCGCAAGAAATAAGCAAGTAAGCCATATTCTCTTATAGGCTACTACTCATTAGATACTTCTAGATTTTTTTCTTTTTTCGTGCATCTATTCTTTATAGACAAGGCATTAGTGTATCCTTATTCTGAAATACCACTGCATCTCTCAGAGAATCTTGTTCCATAACTCTTTTGCTGTTCTCATGTGTTGTATACATAGGAACAGAAGTATGCAGAAAGAAACTGTTCATTGAAGAAGTGCTTGTGGCTTGTAAAGAGTAATCCCCATATCTACACATATATATTTATGTTCACATAGATAACTTCTACGTTGCTGTGGCCCCTTTGCTTAACTGGATGCTCTTTCAAGTTGAAGTATTCTGTTCCAAGGTGAGAGTAGAAACTCACTGCAAGTCAAATAGCTTAGAATCTGGTTATTTTCTGAGCTATACAATTAAAAGGGATTTGACAGTGTTGTGGCCTACATTTTTTGTTCTTAGTCATTATTCAGGCTCCAGTCATGCAGCGTATTTGCTGGAGATTGTAGAGAGAGGGCCATAGCAGAGTAAATCCTTAGACCTCAGAGTGGTTGCCTTTAGGACATGCTTTTTATAGTGATGAAGAATAAACATTAAATAATGTCAAACAAAAGAAAAAGCAACAGTTCCTTGGGTGTTTGAATTAAGAGAATAAAAATGAAAAAATGGTCTTTAGGAATATTTTAATAATTGATCTCTTTCTCATAATCTGGGCTGCTTGCAGGTAGGTTGCTCCAAAAGTAATGTCTCTTATTTCTTTCCATGGAAACTACAGCAGGTGCAAAGAGCACAGTTACACTACCTGGGAGAGCAAATTCTCAGGTACAAAACATTATTTTTCCACTTAGTCACCACCATTAGCTGTGTATTTTCTCTAGTGCTCAACAAGAACCTGTGTGCTCCACTTATAAAAATCTGCTCTAGCAGAGTCAACCCACTGTTTCACAGCTGCCATGACAGTGTTATTCCTAGGAAAATGTTGCCTGTGCAGTCTATCTTTCACTGGCCCAAATAGATGGAAGACAGAAGGCACCAAATCCAGACTATGTGGTTGGTATGGTGGCACAGTCCAGTTAAGACAGGCAATATTCTCCATGGTTTCCAAACTGGTATGGCATTATCATGTTACAAGAGGAAGATTGTCTCTTTCTCTGGCCTGACTCTGGAAGTTCAAGCCTCAAGCTTAGTCAGTGTAGACGTGTACAGGCCTGAGCTGATGGTTCGTCTGGGTTCCAGGAAATCCAGAAAGATTACGCCTTTCTTGTCTCAAATGACAGTGCACATCACTTAACACACTGAGGGTTGTGTCTTGAACTTCTTCTTTGATGGGGAATTCACATGTTGCCACTCCATGGACTGCCATTTTGAATCCAGCTTGTAGTGATGACACCTCATCTCGCAACTGGTAATGATGTGATCCAGAAAACTCATCTACAGCCATAAGTTGTTTTAGTAGGTCCTAGCATACTTGCAGATGGTGTTCATAGAATCATAGAATCATGGAATCATAGAATCACAGAATGGCCTGGGATGAAAGGACCACAATGATCATTGAGTTTCAACTCCCCTGCTATGTGCAGGGTCACCAACCACTAAACCAGGCTGCACAGAGCCTCATCCAGCCTGGCCTTGAATGCGTCCAGGGATGGGGCATCCACAACCTCCTTGGGCAACCTGTTCCAGTGTGTCACCACCCTGTGTGAAAACTTCCTCCTAATATCTAACCTAAACCTCCCGTCTCAATTTAAAACCATTCCCCCTTGTTCTATCACTATCCACTCTCATAAACAGCTGTTCTCCTTCCTGTTTATACATTCCCTTAAACTACTGGAAGGCTACAATGAGGTCTCCCTGGAGCCTTCTCTTCTCCAAGCTAAACTCCAAGCCCAGTTTCCTCAACCTTTCCTCATAGGAGAGGTCCTCCAGCCCTCTGATCATCTCAGTGACCCTCCTCTGGACCCACTCCAAGAGCTCCACGTCCTTCCTTTACTGGGGTGGGGCCTGGACGCAGTACTGCAGATCGGGCCTCACAAGAACTGAGTAGAGGAGGACAATCACCTCCCTCTCCCTGCTGGCCACCCCTGTTTTAAAGCAGCCCAGAACACAATTGGCCTTCTGGCCTGCAAGTGTACACTGCTGGCTAATGTCCAGCTTCTCGCCCACCAGGACCCCTAAGTCCTTCTCCGCAGGGCTGCTCTCAAGGAGATCTTCCTCCAGTTTGAATAAATACCTGGGATTGCCCCGACCCAAGTGCAGCACCTTGCACTTGGCCTTATTGAACCTCATTAGGTTTTCATGGGCCCACTTCTCCAGCCTGTCCAGGTCCCTCTGGATAGCTTCCCTTCCTTCCAATGTATCGACTGCACTGCTCAGCTTGGTGTCATCTGCAAATTTGCTGAG
The DNA here is from genome assembly GCF_016699485.2 of Gallus gallus. Taxonomy (NCBI): domain Eukaryota; kingdom Metazoa; phylum Chordata; class Aves; order Galliformes; family Phasianidae; genus Gallus; species Gallus gallus. The sequence goes on from NC_052572.1 coordinate 72,514,884, forward strand.
GGTGCACTTGATGCCACTGTGAATGTCATTGATGAAGATGCTGAAGAGCATCGGTCCCAAGACCAACCCCTGAGGGACACCACTTGTGACTGGCCTCCACCCTGACACAGAACCATTAATCACAACCCTTTGGCTGCGTCCAGCCAGCCAATTCCTAATCCACTGAACAGTCCATCCTTCAAATCCACATCTCTCCAATTTAGAGAGAAGGATGTGGTGAGGGACCATGTCAAAGGCCTTGCAGAAGTCCAGTTAGATGACATCCACTGCCATTACCCCATCCACTGAAGCCATCACTCCATCATAGAAGGCCACCAGATTGGTCTGGCACGATCTGCCCTTGGTGAAGCCATGCTGTCTCGGGTCACCTCTTTGTCTTGTATGTGCCTTAACACAGCTTCTAGGAGGATCTGCCCCATGATCTTCCCAGGCACAGAGGTGAGGCTCACTGGCCTGTAGTTCCCCAGGTCTTCCTTTCTCCCTTTCTTAAAAATGGGAGTAATGTTTCTCTTGTCTCTTCTTGCCTATGTACCTGTAGAATCCCTCCTTGTTCTCCTTCATATCCCTCACCAAGTTCAGCTCTATCTGTGTCTTGGCTTTCCTAATCCTATCTCTACACACACAGACAACAGCCCTTCCTCTGAGGCTACACAACCCTGCGTCCACTTCCTGAACATTTCCTTCTTTGCCCTCAGTTTAAGCTGTTCTTTCTCTTTCTGTGTAATCGTTCTTGGGACATACCTGAGGCAAACTTTGTGATATTCCAACACTGTCACCATAATTTCAATGCACTGAAGCTGATATTCAGCCCTGTACACAGTTTGCAGGTCATAATCTGCTGATCTGTGCAAATGAGAAGATTGAGGCGCTCATTTTGTGGTTTGACAGCTGTGCATTTTATCAGATACCCCTCTGCTGCCATCTGTCACACAGCAAAAAAATGTAGTGGAATACTGGTGGGAAGATTCAACCTCTACTGCCATAACATCAAGATCCACCCCCGGCATCACGGGCCATCATAATAAAACAGGATGCATTACTTCTGCAGCAGCACTTTCACATTTTTCTCATTTAACTGCAAATAACCAAAACCAATGGACTTCTTACTATACGTTTTGTTTCAGTGTGCAGTAACAAATGTTCAACAATTCCCAAAACATGCATTGCTATGTTGACTGTAAGGAACACTATAGGTGCAATAGATTTCTCAAGAGCTCAAACAGAGAAGGAGGAGAGAAGTTACAATGACGACATCTATGGTCCTTCTGTTTAGTAGGATTAGCTGAGGAACCAAACCAAAATTCACTAAGAATGTGTCTGACTTTGAAAATGTCATTCAAAGATTCAGACAATCATTAAAAGCAACACAATGTGGCTTTAGATTTTTCAGTAGGTGGTTTTATATAGTTAGGCTAAAACAGTCTTTGGTATATGTTCCCTAAATTTATTTTCATAGAGCTGTAGAAAGAATATCTCTTGCTTGTTTTCAGGCGTCAGTCTCTTGCAGAGACATATATTTCAAATAAAAAAGTATTCTGATTGTTTTCTTATTCTGAAGCAGACAGTATGATGAAATGTACAGTAAAAGATGCAGATAAATGTACAGGACATAATATTGTACAGCCACATGCAATAGATGTGAAATTTTCAAGCCAATACCAGCCCTACTGAAAAAGGAATTTAAATGTGATGACATCTTACCTATGTGATACAATAAATTCAAATTTTCTTTCACTTTTGTCATAAGGTTTTGCTCACCTTCACCTTCAGAGGTGAGTTCTGATTTTTCTTGCTTATGTAGTACTATTGTTTTGCTTAGGTTTAAGACTTTCGGAGAATTTTCTTCCATAATACAAATTCATTAACACTAGAAAATGATAAAGACAATATTCTGGAGATTTAATTTTTCCACCTGGATAGTAACCTAGATTAACAGGCAGGCATTGCACATTACATTAACGACAGTTATTGGTTAGCAGCTTTAAAGATTACCATTGAATATGAAGACTTTTTGTCTGTTAATTCTACAGTATTATACGATGATAAAAGAGAAACCACAAGATAAATCAAATCAAATAAACACCAGAAATTCAAACAAATAAAAAAGGCATATTTTCTTGTGACCGATGTAAATTTTTTTTGCTTTGCCCTTCACAAAAATAGAAATCAATGATGAACAAAGCAATTAGAGTTACTGCTTTCCACAGATGACTAAGTTTTGTTGTTATGTCTTTTAGGGCCCCAGTCCAACAAATCACTTAAGAGCACAGTAAAAGTTAGGCTCATGCTTAAGAGCTTTTCTGGATCAGGGCCTAAGATAGGTGCATTCCCATCTCATGACTGAGAAATAAAAATTAATTTTCTTAAAAGCTGTTAGGAAATTTTGTCCCTCAGTACAGAATAGAGTTATGGAATCTGGCATGAGACACATCCTTTACCCAAAACAAGATAGTAACTACTATGGGGTAAAGGATATTTTACTTGATTGGGCCAAAAATTTGACATTGTCCTGCGTGACTTATGTTGTTATGAAATAACATTAAATATGTACCTACACATTGCGGCTATCAACTAATTGAGTATCTCAACTATGAGCCCTTTCAACCAAGCATCTTGACTGTGACTTTGGTGATACATAGACATAATGGTGGTAAGGTAAATGTATATGTTAAAAGAAGAGAAAAACCTCACAGGTTTGCCTATGAATTCCAGTTAACCTGAGAAAATGTAATTTGTTTCACTAGTAGATTAGGACTATAACACTCTATAACATTTCTGTTTTAAAAAAATTATTAAAAGGAGCTTGAGATAAAAACTGTTTCTGTTGAAGTGAAAAGCAGTCTCTCTGTATTTCATTGGGCATGAATTCACCTTGAGAACTTCTATTCTCAGAAGCCCTCTTCTAATTTAAAAATAGAACAAAATGAGCAGCTCAAAAAGAGCTATAGCGAAACAGTAACATCCAATATGGCACCAATATTCCAGACAATTGAAAAAAACTCTTTTATTTCTTTTTTCCTTTCATGATTTTGCCATTCTTCAAACTTTCATTTTCAAAAGCCTGAACAGAAAAGAAGATTTTACCTGCATGAGCTGGAAATCATCATAAAGGCAGCTTAAGAACGGATGGATCTCAGAGCTACAGAGACACTGCAAAAAACCTTTTGATCCTCTGCTGTGTACAGTTCAGTTTTAAACACTTAGTTTAGTCCTAAATAGCTCAAAATCTACAGTCTTAAATACATGTCAGCACTAAATCTATCAACTGTTACTTAATCAACTAATGACAATAATTGCATACAATAATGAGTAACATATTGTTTAACTTCACTGTTATTACCTTCTTCATATTTATAATATTTGAATACATCACCCTGGAGAAGTCTTAAAAATAGGATGTTTTATTCCTACCTTCACTTAGAGTTTCACAAAATGTTATATATGAAGAGGATTTAATAAATTCTTATAATTAACTGCACTGGGATTTAATAACTATAGATGTTTGTTCCTGAATTCCAACCTGTTGGTTTCTGCTGAAGAAAGAACTGTAGGGTACATTTTCATTTTTTTTAGGGAAACCACTGAAAATATTGCCAGAACTTGGGCTTAGCTTCTTCCCATTCAAAATATAATGAAAGATGTATAGATTTTAAAAAAATAATAATCTTTTTTTTTTACATTATTAAACATAAGTGAAATACTTACAGGAATATTCTATTGGCTAACACTCATGGTACTTTTTGCATAAACAAAGGAAGAAAAAGTACTATTTTTGTAACATTTAAGTTGACACACATCTAGAAAGTGACATTTCTTGTTAGCACACTGTGCCTCAAAAGTAAATTTCCCTTTTACAGGCAAATGGAAAGTAAATCACTTTATGCCACTTGGTTGAGAACAAGGAATGCTTAAAATAATAATGTTGATGTAGCATGATACTTTCCTTTCCATCAGCTCTGATGCCATGTTGGGTACTAAGTTACTGTGATACAGTTCCCAAGATGAAATGATTGATATATTAATAATTTTTACTTTGACCCAGGAAAAATTGAAAAATGATAGGCTTGTCTAAAGGATTTATCTTCAGAGTAGCAAAACAATGTAAAAATATTCTTTAATGATGCTTCCTTATATGCAATGCAACACAAGAAAGCTGTGACCTAGTACTCTGCTACGAATTAAGCTTGTGTCACACTAATATGGCATGCATATTTGCCATGAAAGCCAGACAGTAATGTAGGTGCCCAGTGTCTATGAAACTGTGCTTTAATACATCAGACATATTTGATGCGACAGTTACCACTGCAAAATAAATATTTATGAATGCTTTGTTGAATAATGCTTTTTCCTGGTAGTTGTAAATAACAGTAGTGTCTGGGGCCCCAGTTTTGTGACATGTCGTAAGGAGGTAGACCCTCTGCAGGTGCTGAATGCCCTGTTTGCTTTAGGGTCCTCTCATGACCTCTGAGTGTTACTGCTGATGACTAGCGATCCTGCCTTTCCTAATACATTCACATAATATAATCATGAGCCTAGAAATTGTAGGTTTCTTCTTTGGGTTGTGTACTTTCAGATGTTTTTCTTTTGAAGGGACTTGAATAGTACCAAGAGATTAACTGGTATTACATGAAATGGAAATAAGTGCAGTTCAGCACAATATCTGGCTATTTCTGATCAATAGTGTAAAATGTGTACTGAGAATTTCCTGGATTTGGTGTGACATGCTTCTAATTACATAGAATACAAGGAATTAAATGACAAAACCATCTGTGATTTGCTTTTTCAAGCTACCTTCTTAAGTCTGCTTTACAATGGATTCACATTGCCTGCAGATATGAAGCAACAGAGTAAAACTAAGCCCCCATGATTTCTAAATCATCATCATATAAATAGCTATAATTCATTTTTAATGAAGAAGAAATGACAGAAAAAGCATACGTAAGCATTTAACAAAGACTATATGTGCACTAAGATTTTATCTGTTGCCTTCACCTTATGCTTACGTTGTATTAGCTGATGCTATATGTGTAGAGTAAGTGGGATATTTTTAGAGCACTTTTATATATTAAAAAACAAAGCTAGTATTAGAAATAATTGATGTTTTGAATTTAGGTGGTTGTGAGAAGCTAGAACAATTTTTGGCTCAAAGCCTGTTCAGCAGCAGCCATCCGAGACATAATCTGCTCGACAAGCTTTGGTGGTTCATGGTTACCATGAGGATAGTGGTAAGAGAAACATTTACTGTTGGGCAATCAGAAGAAACCCTTCTTGGCTGTTGCTCTTTTTGGGCATTCAGGTGTGATGTCAGCAGATTCCTGTTGGTGACTATCCTTGTTTTGTAAACAGTTCACTAGGATTTCTGTCTTTACTACCACTAACTTCTTCACCTTCCTCACATTCCCTAGCTGCTTAAAATTTGTAATAAATCGACTGGACAGCATTTGGCCTCTTGCTGCCTTAGTTTTTCCTCCAGGTATATATGTGTTGAACCGTCTCCTCCAATAAATGGAGAGAGATATTGGTATGCATGGAGTTTTTCCAATAATGTATGAAGAATGTTCAGTTTAAAGAAGTGATTTATTGCAAACAGAATGTGAAACAGTGCTAAATCTGTATGTTACTAACCTTGTTAATAAAAAATGGATCATTACAATCAACATACGATTTTTATTTAATTACTTAGGAGATGAAAAGAACAGAGTGGAAGTGACTGGATTTCAGTAATGCATTGATAAAGTATGATGACATCTGATTCTCACGACTGGCTCAAGTCAGCTTTCAGTCTATCTTAAAGACTGTGAGTGAAAATTAATTAGAAATGGCAAAGTATTTTGTATCTGATGGGGAATGTTAGAATTGAAATTTTATTTTAAAATCCTCAAAATTAATCTGGAGAACAGTGTTGTCTTATTAGATTATAGGAAAGAGCTGAAGACATATGCAAAGACTGAAAAAAAATGTATTATTCATCAGAATAATATGTTTTTAAGCATAAAATCTTACAAGCAGGTATGTTCACATGTCTACAGAACTGTTCACTGGAGAAAAAGTGTCTGTGTCATTCTGAATGTACCTGGTGATGCTGTATCACCAGTGGACATCTTTGGCAAATGAAAAGCTGGAAGAGTGACACTACTGGGAAAGGTGATTATTACCCTTCATCTGCCATGTGGTGCGACTGTAAAAGGAGGCATGCTGTGTTGCATTCTGCTTACTAGAGGGATGTGAACAGAAGGCACAGTTGACAAACTCAGAGGACCCTAGCTTACACAACAGCTAAGAAAAACCTCATCTTGAGGTGGAACTCATGAAAACAAGAGTCTGCCCACAGCAGACTCTACCTGATCTGGAAACTGTGCTGCCAGTGAAAAAGTACAATTGAAAAGAGATCTCTTGAACTCTCATTCAGGGGATGTTGCAGTGTTTATTTTGAGGAATACCAATCTCTAATTGCATTTTCTCACGGTTGTCTTTTACAGCTTTTCAACAGAGCTCTGCTTACTCCATCAGAGCTACATGGTTTAACAGCAGTTCACCATTCAGATCAATCTGTGTGAAGATTGAAACTGGACTTGACATATTTTATAATTTGTCTCCCATCTCTTGTCTACCCTGGAACTGTTCTAAACACCAAGTAAGTTTTCTGGCCAGGAGGATCTTGTAGTGTTGGTCTTTCCTATTGAGTTCCTTCCAATTTTTACCTTCCCATTAAGTTTTCTTTGTGACAGATTAAACAGTAAGGATAACTCTTGGTGCTGACCTGTGATGAAGCAAACTTGAAAGTGAGGATATATGCTAGTATTTAGCAGTAATCTTGTCTTGTAGGGGTCATGATCTTAAGCCTAACTCTAACCCTTGCTTATTTAATCTTTCCTTTTTGTTAAGGTGTTTCTGTATTATTAATTATCTTTTTCACTTGGATAATTTTCTGTTATGTGTTTTCAGAGTTGGAAGAGTGGCTCCTACTCACAAAATTCAAGGGCTACTTCAGAACTTTATTTTACTTGTTCTTTTGTTTTCATTTTTAAATTATTCCTATTACTTTTTCTACTCCTAGATCAGTGGGGTGATGTTTTTGGAATATTCCTCACTGTGACTAGAAAAAAATTTTTTTGAAAGAAATAAGAGCAAGTTTGAACTTATTCCCTGCCTTCAGTGTCTGAAAGCTAGTCTTCCTAATGTTTACATGAAATTACCCATAGTTCCAACTGGAAATGAACAAATAAAATGTGCATCAAACAAGTGCAGTTTGTCCTCTTTGTCAGTTGTCCTTGTTTTATCAGTATTCCATATCATAACATCATGAGACAGACTGCTGGGGGTAGAGACATTTGCTCACAGTTATATTTTCTCACATTCCTTTTAATAAATTAGTTTCTCCTATCTTAATTGAGTTTTTCCCTCTTCCTCCTCCTCCCCCTTCCTCTCAAGGAGTGGGAGGGGTGTAGCGTGGTTGACTCCTCAAACCATGGCATTAGTTCTTTCTTAAGAAACATTAGAGGCGTGGTAATCTTGGAGACTGAAATACCATTATAACTTTGAATATAATTGCTAGTAAACAGTGTTTAAAGCATTCTGGGTTCAGAAGAATGAAAATGTAATGGAAATAATGCAGCTGCTGTTCATGTTTCTTATGTTATGCAGATAAAATCCCAATTGCCGAGCTCATTGGTAGTCTAGAACTGTCTATATAATTCAGTAAAAGATCTGTGATTTGTAACTGTTTTCTACACAGTCTGGAAGTAATTTGACATTAAAATGCCTTGAGATGATCTGAATACTAAGAAAAATATGATTCTGAGTTTTCCTTTCCCTAATGCTGCTTATTTACTAGTGGAGCTCTAGCTCTTTTTTCCAAGGACTTAGAACCCTTAAACCAGAACCAGTAAAATGAATACACCATACTTTTCCCATAGCAAAGAAATTAATTCCAATCAAGTAGAAAACACTTTTTCTTCCGTGCATTGAAAACTGACATACTGAAATCCCTGAGGTGGCAGTATTGGAGGGATCATCATTCACAATAATGAATAAAACAGACAATTTTACAGAATTTTGGCATAATTTTATAACACTACGTGAGTAAGTGCTATCCCTCTGGCCAATTAGTGCATAGTTATGGATGTTCATAGATTTATGATAGATTTAATATAGTAAGCTATGTGTTTCTATGAGCTTTCTCCTCTGATTTTAACTTTTCCTTAAATATATGTCTCTGTTGACAGTACTAAAAAGATTTACTAAAATATGCAGGTCCAAAATTTATGCAAAAAATAAAAAAGAGAAAGAAAAAGAGACAGGAAAAGGAAAAGGAAAAAAAAGGAAAAGGAGGAGGAAGAGGAAGAGGAAGAGGAAGAGGAGAAGGAAAAGGAAAAGGAAAGGAAAAGGAAAGGAAAAGGAAAAGGAAAAGGAAAAGGAAAAGGAAAAGGAAAAGGAAAAGGAAAAGGAAAAGGAAAAGGAAAAGGAAAAGGAAAAGGAAAAGGGAAAGGGAAAGGGAAAGGGAAAAGAAAAGAAAAGTGAGTGTTCAGACTTGTTACGAAACTATTTATATCTAAAATGAAACAGTTCTGCATAATTGCAGTCATGGTAGTGTATGTGCCTTCTGTATTTTGAGGGATGTTTGTAGGGTAAGCAGCACTTTACTGTAAATGTAAAGTCAGTGAAATAAAGTACACAAAAATGTGTTCAGACATGAATTTTTAGTTATCCCCCTAAAACACGAATGGATGTGCTGGAGTACTGTTACAAATTTGTAGATGTTTATGAAAAGATCAATAAGAATGTTTGAAAACATGTTGTATCACCTGCAGTAGCTCTAACAACGTCATTTTCAAAACAGTTAATAATGTTAGAGTATAAGCTCATCTAAGGCACATTATTTCTATTGAAAATTTTTAAGACCATTGTTTTGTAAAGCATAGAACTAAAGTTCATGAGGGGAAAAGGTATCCATCAGTGCAGAACTTAATATCTATTCATATTTGCAAAACTCCATTTTCCATAGCTGTTGCAAACACCTTTTTTGCATGTAAAGATTGTTCTTTGATCTAAGCAGTTATTAGCATAAAAAATCACTCATTCTGGACATATGATTATTTCCAGAATAGTGGTGTTACACACAAGCTCCTTTGTGAGTTTTCCCTTTGCATTTGTTGTCCTTTATATGATTACTGCTGCAAGCAATAATAAGAAATAAAACACAGTCAGCATCAAGCATGATGGGATTTTTATGAATTTGTTCACATTAAGTGGCTTTTGTAGTTATTCTTGTAAATGACCTCTAGCATATATGAAGCTGATTACTCACTGTGGAACTTCTGATCCTATGTCTGGCAAAAGGCAAAACAGAGCTGCTGTGAATTCCTCCTTTTCTGTTTCTGGCAAGGACTGGTAATATAAATACTTTCAATACGGATGTTGTTTCACAGCTGAAGAGAAATTGGAAACATATATTTCCCTCTTGATTTTCTAGATAAAATGACTCCATAAATATACTTCAATGTATGTCAATTTTTGATGATGCTTATGTTTTTTACAGTTGCAGGATTTTTACAGTGCTGTCATAAAAGTACAAATCTCTTTCCTATTACTTTTACAGACACTTTTACTATCTACCAGCTTTCATCAGAAGTCTATCTGCTTTGTGAATATTTAATCCTAAACAGTGCTCATTGTAGTATTTTTTCCATCAAACTCGTAATTAATACTATATTCATTCTGCAGACGATTTTTTAATTACTTTTATAGTAATCAAGGTAATGATTTGATGAAATAATATTTCTCATCTGCAAGAGAATGTATATCATTCTCTTTATTTCATGTATTTCAGGTACACATACACACAAGCCAATCTTGCCACAGCTGACATCCCTTGATACCAAACATGAAAAATAATCTAAAACACTTTGTGATTATTCTTACAGAAACTGATTATTTTCCAGAATGGAAACTGTTTGAATACATCCCACATAAGGCATATGTTGGGATTTATCTGCTTTTCTTTTTTCCTATTTCTGTTGATGTTTTTCATTCCCCTCTAAGAAGGACTGAATCAAGAAGAAATAATAATGAATTACATATTCCTAAGATTCAAAAGTGGAAGACTTATTTGCTTGAAATTTGCTAAAAATTAGCAAGTAGATTTGCTGAATGAAAATGGGAAGGTGTCTGAACTTTAGACAGATGTTATAAATTATTCAACAGGAATTGCAGATTTCTTTCCACAACATTTTGTGCCTTTGATGGTGGCAGTACTCTCATGATAAATAATTGCAGCAAAGATATACACATCTTTGCACTAGGAACAGTGAAGAGGCTATGAGTTTAACTTTAGAATCCATATGTTCATTGTTTTCCAGTTTTTTTTCTAATTCTTTTTTTTTCCAATATGTGTTTTTTTTTCTTAACTGTGCTTTTTACAGTCTCCTGACTTTTTTTTTTTATGTGATTACTGTGTAGATTGTTGTGCAAATGGGCTTATGAACCCACCTTGCTGTTGCTCACTCTTAAAATTCTTCTTCATGTTCAGTTGTTTGCAGTCAAAGATTTAAAGCTCCTTGTGCCCTTGTGTGCAGCCATATTTGTTTATCAGGTATTAAAAAGAGGATGAGGAAAGACCATTTACTAAAGATTACATTTTTATGTGCTATGTAGCTGTCAATGAAAGCAAAGGCACTTCACAATACTCAAGGTTAGAACATCTTGGTCATTGGGTACAAGCTCTAATAACTCCTGAAGAACAGTCAGATACTAATTGTAGAGAGTCTGTCACATGCTGTACCAAAGAAACATGATGAATTGTAACAATGAATAACACCTCGTGCTCTAACAGCATCTTTTATCTGAGAATCTCACAGTAGAATATGAACAGTATCATAAGGTCTTTGGGAGGAAGATAGGCATGAATTTACCTTGTGACAGATAATTCTCTTTGGAAGAGGATTTTTAAGGTGCTGTTACAATTCTGTAAATCTATTTATGAAAAATCTAGTACTACTTGTTAATCAGATCATAACTTTTGCTCTGTGGGGTGCAGATTGCTGCCTTGGTAGGGAAAACCAGAGGCTTTGGAGCAGGACTGTGGGAGCATGTGAAATTACAAGAATCTTATTCCACAGGAGAAATTCAAGAACCACGTCTCCCCTTTGCTCTAATAATTTCCCTGGCATTCAGACGGGTGTTTTTAGTTCCGTTCTTGAGGGTGGCATTTCTTTCTGATATTACTAGGCAGTGATATATGTGAAATCCACTGACAGATGCATACATGAAGTTCAGTTGTATTTCAGGCCAGTTCTATAAATTGTCACTCTTGTCCCTCTGAACTTAAATAATCATTTTAATCTTTAGCTAAAGAAATGCTCTTTTAAATGACAATTTTATATAGAAGGATCACTGATTGGTTGAAGTTGGCAGGGAACTCTGAAGGTCATGTTGTCCAACACTACTGCATTGGGAGGGCCATCTACAACGGGTTGCCCACGACCATGTCCAGATGGCTTTTGAATATCTCCAAGGAGGGAGACTCCTTATCTCTGGGCAACCTGCCTCATATGCCATTATACAATCACTGACAAGTATTTCAAGGCATATACAACCTATTTACAAATCATCTTCTGATCTTTGTGATGCCTCACTCCATGGTACTATTCCATGAGCACTTTGTGGAAAGTAATTTAATGAATTGTTGTTTTAGGCCCTGGCTCCTGGCAAGCTGATCTTATCTTATGGGAAGTATTCTGATTGCTGTTTTTCTGAACCACTCAACTGCCTTCTCAGCTGTGCTTTTGGCTCCTGGACATGCCCCATTATTCTCTCAGAATATTTTTCATTGACCTTGGTGATCTCAATGAATCTGTAAGATGCAACTCAACCGTAAGTTCTGGCCTAGAGGCTTAATTTTTCCTGGAACTACCAGCTATTTTCCTGTTGGCAAAATGAAACATTACTTAAACATAACAACATATTTCCTAATGCTCTTACACTGCAATACAAATAAATGCACATAAAATTTGAATTATTTATATGCAGTGTATTTAGTACTTTTTTCTAAAACTTTTATGAGGATATTTCTTTAAGAAGCTATTTTGTTGTTGTTGTTATTCAGATGGGGAAAAACTTCCAAGCAGAAAACATGATATTGTAGCTATAATAAAATTCACAAATTTTATTTCTTAGATTTTCTATCTAACAGCAAATGAACTAGACAATATTCCATTTCCTTTGTAGTCTGGTTTCGAAAAACCAAAATATGTTAATGCTGGGACTTGAGAGTTCTTTTCTTACCTCCAAATAGACGGACCAAAATCATAGCTTGCATTATTTAGGAGTAGCTCTATGTTAAAAGGTGTATAGTTTAGTGAACAGAGAGTAGCTTGATTCTAGATCTCTCCTAAATTTGTTTATGTTGTAGACAAGAACAATGAAAACAAACCAGGTTATCTTTGGTGAATAAGCATTAATAATAATAAAAAAGAAATGCTGTTTTCTAACCACATTAACTGGTATACTGTTAGGATGCTGGTGACTATCTGATTGTGGTTAGGATATCTAGTGTGATAACAAAGTCTCATGAAGACATTAGAAACAGCAAATCTAGCTAATTTTGTTAATTTTAGACCACGTCTAACCCATCAGTATTGAAATATAGTATTCAGTATCCATTTCATTATGCATAAAGTGGAATGAAAACAAAAAGTTGGAAAATTAGTTTTGAGGACTTTTTTTCTTGCAAGGAATTAAATACTGCATTTTGTTTTAATGAGAGACTATGTTAAGACAGATTTATCATAGTATCTTAGAATCACAGAATGGTATGGGTTGAAAGGGACCTTTAAGATCACCTAGTTCCAACCTCCTGCTACAGGCTGGGACACCTCCCTCTAGACCAGGTTCATCACAGCCCCATGCAGCCTCATCTTGAGTGCTTCCAGGGAGGGGGCATTCACAGTCTCTTGGGGCAGCCTGTTCCAGTGTCTCACCACCCTCACAGGAAAGAACTTCTTCCTCATATTTAGTCTAAATCTACCCTCTTCCAGTTCAAAGCCATTTCCCCCTTCATTCAGAATATCAAGGCTTATCCAAAAAATGACAAATCTCCACTTTCTTTTAAACTCGTATATATTTCACCTCTAGACTTGTTAAAACAACACAGATATTGAGTAGGAAAGGCAGTGAAATTCAGAAGTGAACTTGGGTTGATAAAGAGCAAGCAATCCTGAATACCTAAGAAAGATATTTATTATCTTTGCCTGTTTCTATTTTTTTATTATTTTTTTTGGGGGGGAAGGGGTGGGAGATGGGGGAGAATGTAGGTGGAACTGAAGTATTCAACAAGCATTGAAGAGTTTAGGAAGATTTGGATGTACTGTAACAAGGAAAATATTGCAGATTAGCCCCCACTTCTTCCAGACTTAATTCAAAAACTTTGTCACAAAATTTCTTTTCCTCACAGTTCTTCTTCACTGAACCCCAAACCAGAGTGAAAGCATTCTGGCTAAAATTTGATGTCTCAGCAGTGTACAACATTTTGGGGGGTTGACATGATCTTATTAGTTTGGCATAATCTGACAAATTACTCAGCTTGAATAAATGTATAGATATGGTAAGAAATATACAGTCTGGGGAGTTGAATCACACCCCTGACTTCATTAACACAGCCTTTAACCCCAAGGTTCTCCAGTGTTAGCTAATGGAACGATAGATATAAACGTGTAGCATGCCAGAAGTGTCTGAAAGGTATGTTCTGCACCCTGCAAATAAGGGTTCAACATATCAGACTCAAACCATGAAATGCAACCCTGCTGCTCCCACAATGACCAACAATCACACAAACACAAAACACATAAACAGAAAGTCAAAACAAACAAAAGCTCAAAATAAACAAAAAATATATGTATGCACAGAATATGGAGAAGTAGGCAAGGAAAGATAATTCAATTTGTTTCACAATAGAGATCCTAAATATATGTTCAGTATTTTGAGCCTTAGTTTAAGATACCTACTCAACTCATCACAGAAAGAAATTTCTTACAGTCTCTGCCTTAGAATTCATTTCACTCAGTTACAGTGGAACAGGAAGATAATAATATTTGTTCAGAAGGGAAAGAAGAATTTTCTTGCTGAGATTAGTTTTCAAGTACATTGTCAGAGAAGCCATTTCACATTAGCATCCTTTAAACTTTGCAATTCAACAGAATAAATAGAATGCTTAGAACTTCTGTGAATCAAGTTGTCTGACTGATATTTTACAGATATAATTTTAGTGGATTATGTATGCAAAGAGAAATTTAGTCATTCATTTCTAGCTGAATTTTTTTGTTGAATTTTTTTTTCTGGAAGTAGTTGACTAAAAGTAATGGTATTCTCAAGAATATGAAAATACAGAAAAAATAACATTTCTGGCTGATCAGTGGTGGACAAGAATTCATAAGATCTATACAGGTATACAGTGCACAGAAACCAATTTTTACATTCAAGGTAAATGACAGTCAAGGTTTTTGGTGAGATGAATTCTAATGGGAAACATATGAAAGCTGATCAATACATGTTGAATTTTTCCTCCAAATAAGCGTAGAAAAATCTTTACTTACCTTTCCACATCTCAGAAAGTGATTTAACCAACAATTAAATGTCAGTGATTTACACTGAGAAAAGATTTTGTTACTGAATGACACAAATTTCTCCTCAGAAGAGTTTTCTTAGCAAATGACTCCCAAATATCAGCACGCATTTTTGCTCTGAATTCATCTAAATTCTCCTATTAGGACAAAGAAAATAGGAATTGTCATTGTGTTTTTTTCCTTGCTGTATGTATTATATGGAGTAATACCACAAGACAATAATAACAATACAAATAAACTTACAGTTTGTTTTTTTAAAAAATTATTGAGGGTCTTTTATTGAGGACATTTTTTCCTTAAAATAAAAAATTAAATAAAACTGCATATCACTTGGAGGAAAAAGAGGTACATATACACACATTTGCAATTACTATTTATACAGAATATTATTATTGTTTCATTAGAACTACTCATCACACATGACTGTAAAGACAGTGTTAAATAATTTTAAGGAAGACACTTATTATGCAGCTGACTTTAAGAGCAAATAAGTTCAGTGAACTGTAATCCTGCAGAAGAACAATGAGTTTATTCTTATAAATATATATTTACTTCTAGAAACAAAACAAAACAAAACAAAACAAAACAAAACAAAACAAAACAAAAAAACCACCATAATCTATATTGGGTGAACTTGTGTTTCTATCTGTAAAATACAACTTTGCTTTTCTAAGAAAGCAAAGGAGGCTTAGTTACCACTCTGGCTGATGAAATGTTGCCGTCTCATGCAAGAGTCTTCAAAGTATGAAAATTAAGCCTGCGATGCTCCACAGGACAAATAGATCCATTTGGTGGTGTTGACAGGCTTTTCCTTCCTTAGACATTCTTAGGGTGGTACATACTGTCCACTTAATAAATGTCTCAATTAACTTCTAATTTCAAAGTTTTACGTGTGCAGTTATGTATCCTCAGAAGAGACTGGTAGAAAAAACGGACTTCAATAACATTTTGGGTAGGAAGACACTCGACAACAAAAACCCAGGTTTTTGAACAGCAATGGCAGCTGTTCTGCATTTATTTGTTTTTCTGTTTATTTCAGGCATTAGTCTCCTTTCAATCATTTAGAATAGGTTCTTATTCTCTGACTTCTAGTTGTCTGCCTGTGTAGAAGGAGGTTCTCTTAGATAAATAGTGACTTATATATGTACTAGCTTAACTAAAGCTGTCCAAGTGTTACCCACTTGGGGTAGTTTCCATTTCAGTAAGTTTTTTTAGGTGATTTATTACTACCTCTTTGCTGGAAACCACAAAGGAATTATTGCCATTCTCAATGACTTTTAATAATAACTGAAGAATGATGTTTGTAGCATTTAAGTACTTATACTATAGCTCAGCACAACACTTAGGTAATTGCACAGTGCATGCTTTGTTCATATTTTGATTAAGAGGTGATTTCGTAACGCTCATGTTGTTGAGCATGTTGAGAGCAATGATTTGGATTGGTCTTGGAAAATGGCATCAGCTTTTATTTTATTGAGCATTCGCTATGCATTTTCTGTTGCCATATTTATAAGGTTGGTCATACAAATTCTTAAATTATGCAAACATTAATAGCACTGTACAGGAATGAACAAAATGTCCTATGAACTTGCTTGTAATCCTCCTGACACTGACTGTTGTATATATACAATATATTATAAATTTTCAGTAAGGTCTAAGAAACTTGGAACCATGCTTATTCTTCAGCCATATCTTCACCGCCTCCATCTGCAACCAGATTTTTTTCCCATGTTGTTATATTTGAAAATAAAAATATAGTTTAAAGTATTTGTACATGTACTGTTTTTCAAGTTCTGTTTTCTGAACAAAGAAACTTCAGTAACATATCTGAAAGAAGTATGAAAGTGAAGGAAATAAGGGAAGTAGGGGTGGACGGAGGGAACAAGTAAGCTAATAATACAAGTAAGTAAGTAATAATGCAAGTACAAGTAAGTAAGTAATAATACAAGTAATAATACTACTTATAAAACAAGTAAGCTAATAAGTACGTAAAGGGTACTTCTTTGTTGTACTCAGATTAATTAGCGCATGTCATTCTTTTAAGAATGCAAAAAATATCTAATAAATACCTAGCTATGCTAGGTATTTATCATTAGCATCATTAGCATCAGTTTCTGAAGATGTGATTTTTACACATTTTGCACTGTTGTCATATTTTTATTTTGTGTTTATAAAGTAATCTTTAGCTACAGTGGTATGTTTGTTAGGACATATTTATCTTAAGGACGAGGGCTCTTCTGTCTTTTTTCTTTTTCTTCTGTTATTTTTCTTCCCACTTTGCAAACAAACTGCCTTATGAGAGTTCTGCTGTTTTTATCCTTACCTACATCCTTATCTCTGATGGATTAGAATACCTATATCTGTTGGTTTGAAGTTAATACTGTTCAGTAAATGAGATTTCTACTTAGTCATTTCACTGAATTAATGAGGATAAGTAAATAATGTACCAGTTTCTTCCCAACAAGGAATGACTAAGCATATACATTAGGTACAGTGGGAATCAGATATTAAGGTACAAATTTGCTATAAATGTGCAGCACTTTGTGATATAGAGAATCCAGTATAGCCCTTGACATTTAATTAGTATTACAGATATAAAGAAAGCTAACATTACAATCGGATTGTAGAGATATTGTGGTACAACACAAACTTAATATAATGGAACCTAAAAAGAAGGCAGTGCAATTTGTTCATTGCATTCATAATGAACTCTAATGCAAAATATTTTTCACGTTTTTTTTTTTTTTTTTTTTTTTTTTGACAAGGTAAATTTTACTTCTAGTTTCCTCCAAAATTCTAGGAAATACTGAAAGATAATTATCACAGAGTACTGTGTTGAGATCTGATAGATAATATGTCTACTGCAGATTATATTGATCTGACTATCGTGGGCAATTTTTTTTAGTTTTAAAAGCTCCTCCTTCTTTGTAGAGCTAGGTAGTTTTTCAGAGTATGCCAAGACAGTGTACTTATTCTTTTATTTCTGTATTTTGTTTTATTTGTTTGAAATGAATACTTTCAGACTTGCATTGTATTGTCTGTTGTGCAGCTGGGTTGGAGAGAAAATTAAAACAACAAAAGCTCCTGGAACGTGCCATTCATCTTGCCTCCACTTCCAGTTTCACGTTAATTTAAGTTTGTGCACATCTTTTTGTTTCTACATCTCCTGGATGGTAGTACTGTGGTAGTATATACACCAGTGTTAAGGTTTTATGATTTTTGGTTATCGGTATTCCACATCATAACGTCATGTAGTACACTGGGAGTTAAAGAGTTAATGCTCCAGTTACAGTACCTGTCCGGAAGAGAAGAACTACATACCCCAGGGGGCTTTGTGTTCAGAGAGGAGATATAACCCCTAGCAAGGTCACAGACCTTCCCTTTTTTGGCTCTCCTCCCTGCTGCTCAACCTTACTGCGCATCTCACCTCAGAGTTACAGGTAGGCCTTTCCACCTTTCTGACACTCTCTCTCATTATATTTGAATTCTTAGCTTCAGTTCTAATTATATTGTATCATAGTGTGTTATCTTGCATTCCAATACCATATTTATCAAATTAGTTTGTTTCTCCTCAGATTGTTGCTGCTGTTTTTCATTATTCGGGGTCCCCTGCTTACCTTTTCTGGAGGCACAGATCTGCAGATCCCTCCACCCCGCTAGTCACAGAACTGGGACGAACCAGCCCATAAACTGCTGACAACCAGATACCTGGAGATATGCAAGGTCTGTTACTTTCAGGGAAAAGATGCCATGGGCAGCACTTCAAGGCAGAGTCACCGTAAATGAAGATGGTATTTGAATGAATGAATGAAGATGCTCCATTCTGGCTGAAGGAAGATTTTTCTGTTTCTGTTTCTTTTCCTTTTTCCTTTTTCCCTTTTCCTTTTTCCTTTTTCTTTTTCTGTTTCTTTTACCTTTTCTTTTTTCTTTTACCTTTTTCTTTCTCTTGCCCTTTCCTTTTTCCCCTTTCCTTTTCCTTTCCTTTTCCTTGTCCTTTCTCATTTTCCTTTTCCTTTATCTTTTTTTTTCTTTTTCCTTTTGCTTTCTTTCTTTCATTTCCTAAGGGCTAGCAAATTCAAATTATCTAGTTTTGTCCACGTTCCTTCATCTCTGAGCACTAGAGGTGTGGGCAGAGCTAATGATAGAGTGTATTTCCTATACCACACCCCTGCAGTCTGGCAGGCTGAATTCCTGTTACTTGATACTGCAAGGAATCATACTGCAGTAGATTTACTCCTTAGGGAGATTTACCCCTTAGTGAGTTTTCATCAAAGAGGCCAGTCACACAAAATGATTAATAAACTGTATTTCAATGACTAGGAAACAGGGCTGCAATCTGACAGCTCTGATCACCATGCTGAATTAGGACCTAAGCATATGTACTTGGTTTTCAGGGTGTTTTTAGTATCTTCCTTCACTCTACCTTTGAACTAAATACAAAAGTTAAATAAATATCATTGCTGACTGCTTACATTCTTTTTTTTCCCAGATGGCTTTAAGCATTTATTATTCTGACCCTTTTAAAATATGTTGGCAGCTTTTTATGACTATATTAAGGAAACCTTGGGGGCAGTAGACAAGACAGGATATTATTCAGAGATTAAGAAAGGAAAATGAGAAAAAAGGATGTGAACAAAAGGCAGACTAGAAAGGAAGAGGATCACACTCTCCACATCTGGAGGAAACTGCAGATCTTATTGTATGTGCTCTGAAAGTGATTATCTCCAGTCACTTGTTCTTTCAGAGCCTAAACTGCTGATTCACTGACATTTTCTCATTAGAATAAGAAAGGAGACATCTAAAAATATTAATAGCCATTATAACAAAGACTCACACCAAAGGGACCATTAGCTAATCTATGTTAAAATATTTGTCAGATAAATTGTGTTTTCCAAACACATTTTGAGGTGATTATTAACTCATTTATAATACTTTCACATTTTAAAAGGGCTTCACAACAATTGTAGGAATGAAATGTAGCTGGCACTGCAGCTTTGCATGCTATAATTTAGATTCCACACTTCCAAGGATTATGATTTTGAAGCCACAGATGTCTAGATCTTGGCTAATAGTAGACAGGATTGTCAGCTGCTTTGTGTCAAGGATAACTGCCTCTCTCTGGGAAGCAGAGGCTGAAGCACCAGAGTTATACCCTCATGTCATGAGATCTGTAATTAACAGCAGAGCCCAAAGTGGGCTAGCCAGAGATCAATATATGAAACTCATCAATGGAAAAATGCTCAGACCCAATTCTAATTTAAAACAGGAAAAATGAACATGTATTAGAAAACTATGTTTTATCTTCTTACAAAGAATTCTCAATACTTTTAGAAGATTTTGATAGGAGTAGAGTTTGTTTTTCTATGGTTTCACAGAACTCAGCTACCGTGCCTCTCCATTTATCATGCTATTAGTATATTGAATTGCTCTCTTAGGTAATTTGGCTGTGTAATATGTAGCAGCAACTGATGTGCTGAACATTTGGAAGTGCATAGAAAGCAATAAAATACTACAGTACTGTACTAGATTTTAGTTAGGATTTTATTAGACTTCATAGAATCATAGAATGGCTTCAGTTGGATGGGACCTTAAAGCCCATCCAGTTTCGGTCCTCCTCCTGTAGGCAGGGTTGCTGTGCACTAAGTCAGGCTGTCCATGGCCCTTCCAGCCTGGCCTTGAATGCTCTTAGAGATGGGGTATCCACAACTTCTCTGGGAAGCCTGTTCCAGAGCCTCATTGCCAGCTGAGTAAAAAAAACTTCCTCTTAGCATCTAATCTAAATCTCCTGTCCTTTAGTTTAAAACCATTCCCCCTTGTCCTATCACGATCAGATCACATATGAAGTTTGTCTCTTTCCTGCTTATAAGCTATCTTGAAGTACTGGAAAGCTGCAATGAGGTCTCTCCAGAGCCTTCTGAGGTGAACAAGCCCAACTCCCTTACCTTTTCTTCACAGGGCTCTAGCCCTCAGATCATCTTCATGGCACTCCTCTAGACCCACTCCAACTGCACCATGTCTTGCCTCAGGCCTGAATGTAGTATTCCAAATGAGGCCTCACAAGGGCAGAACACAGGGAGGCAGCCACCTCCCTCTCCCTGCTGGTCACCCCTTTGTTGAGGCAGTCCAGATTGGTGCCCTGGGCTTCGAGCACACACTGATGACTCATGTCCAACTTTTCATCCTCCATCACCCTCGTGTCATCTGCACCTGTGCTCTCAATGTATTCTCCCAGTCTGTATGCGTGTCTTTCTTTTACACTTACGGTCAAAGAATAAACATACCTTTACATCAATCACCCTACCTTGATGTCAGAAAACCTTGTGATATTGCAAAAATGCAATTTGGGACACTTGTTTTTGGAGTAACTGATGGATTATATAATTAGAAGATAACATGACATTTTTTGCTTAGACCAAATGTATAATACTGAGATTCTCTTTGTTCATTGGGCTAATTACACACATAAAAATTTGAATATATACAAAATTTTATATTAGGTGATATTTTATTGTGAATATCATGTAGGCTATTATGGAATTCCATTTCTAAAGAAACTATTTCTTACTAATAAAGTATATGAAACTCATAGGACACAGCTCTGATTGCTCTTTTGTCAGTTAAAAAAAAATTAGGTCAGAGGAAAAAAACAAAAATTTCAATTACATTTACAGCAGCAGCTGAAGGGAAGCAAAATCAATGAAAGGAGCATACTTATTAGAGACCTGCAGTTGCCATAAAGCTGAAACTAAATCACACTGACAGTGTCTGAACTTCAGATAAATTGCTTTGAATTCAGAATGGGAACCTGGAGAAATAATGGAAATGATATTGATGTTGTTGAAGAAAGGGATAGAACTTTTTATATCTGCTGCCTCTCTAGATCTTGTCGGTATTTCAGGGATCAAACACCGATTTGTTACCTGTTTTATTACTTCTTGTATAGGGACTCCTACTGTTTCTCTAACAGATGAAGCTGTTGTCAATTGCATTGGCACCAGCTGGTTAGAGAAATGTGTGGTTTTTAGGGCTATTTCTTCTTGGTAGCCATCCAGTGTGACCCACAGCAAAGCCTCTGTTCTTGTTTAATAAACTAACAAACAAAAACATAACACCAGAAAGGGCAACAGATGACCAGTTCAAACATTCATTCAGTAACAGATCTATTCATTTTCTGTGGCATTCATATCGAATTAGACACTACTGTTTTTGTTGAGGTGTTTTTTTTGTTTGTTTGTTTTGTTTTGTTTTGTTTTTTTAAACAAAAGTTAGCTTCTCTTTCTAAATTCTCCATAATTTTCTGATGATTTGATTCAGAAAGGCTCAAATTTTAGATGCCATGAATTTCTTTAACTCAGTAACTTGGTTTTTGGAACACCTTTGAGGAATGCTGCTGTAGACTAGATTTTTGTTTTAGTTCCAGTTAGAATGGAAGCTTCTTTCATGGACATTAGTTATTAGAGCTTCCTCAAGGAGCATTTGCAATAATGCAACCAGCATTCTCAACACAGGTGTGTACAGAGGAAGTAAGAAAAGGTGAGAAGTGTTCATGCTTCATTGGGAGAGAAAGTGTATCACAGCCACATTAGACTTTTTTTTTTTTTTTTTCCCTGTAACAGTACATAACAGAATCACAGAATCACAGAATCGCAGGTGTTGGAAGGGACCTCAAGTGATCACTGAGTCCAACGCCCTGCTAAAGTAGTTTCCCTACAATAGATCGCACAGGTAGACATCTAGATGGGTCTTGAATATCTCCATAGAAAGACTCCACAACCTCTCTGGGCAACCTGTTTCAGTGCTCTGTCACCCTTACTGTAAAGAAGTTCTTCCGCATGTTAGTATGTAACTTCCTATGTTCAAATTTCAGGCCATCACTCCTTGTCCTACTGCTAAACACCACTGAGAAGAGCCTGGCCTCATCCATTTGCCTCCCAACTCCCTTTAGATACTTACAAACACTTCTCAGATCTTCTCTCAGTCTTCTTTTCTACACGCTGAACAGACCCAGGTTACTCAGCCTTTCCTTATGTAGGAGATGAATCATCTATTTGGCCCTCTGCTGGACTTCTTCTAAAAGATCCCTGTCTTTTCTGAACTGGGGAGCCCAGAACTGGATGTGGTAGGCTAAGCATGGTCTCACCAGGACAGAGTAGATGGGAAGGATCCCCTCCCTTGATCTGCCATGTTCCTTTTAATGCAGCCCAGGATAGCATAGGCCTTCTTGGCCACAGGGGCACACTGCAGGCTCATGGTCTATCTGTTGTCCACCAGGATCCCTAGGTCCTTCTCTGCAGAGCTCCTCTCCAGCGGGTCATCCCCTATCCTGCACTGATGCATGTGGTTATTCCTCCCCAGGTGCAAGACTCTACACTTTCTCTTGGTAAACCTCATCAGGTTCCTTCCTGCCCAACTCTTCAATCTGTACAGGTCTTGGTGAATGGCAGCACAGCCTCGTGGTATGTCAGAAAGTCCTCCCAGCTTTGTATCACCAGTAAACTTGCTGAGGGTGGATTCTATCCCTTCATCCAGGCTGACAATGAAGATGTTGAACGAGACCAGACCAAGCACCGACTCCTGGGGAACACCACTAGTTACAGGCCTCCAACCAGACTCTGCACCGCAAATGACAACCCTCTGCCAGTCAGCCAGTTCTCAACCCACCTCACCATCCACTCATCTATCCCACACTTTCTAAGTTTCATAGCAAGGGCGTGGGAGATGTTGTCAAATGCCTTGCTGAAGTTAAGGTACACAACATCACTGTTCTCGCCCCTATATCCCGAGCCAGTGCTGACATCACAGGAGGCTGCCAGTCTGGTCAAGCACCATTTCTCTTTTGTGAATCCATGTTGACTACTCCTGATAACCTTCTCTTCCAATTGCATGGAGATATCATCCAGAACAAGCTGTTCCATCACCTTTCCATTGACAGAGGTGAGGCTTACTGGCCCGTAGTTTCCTGGATCCTCCTCTTTGCCATTTCTGAAGACTTTTTAAGAGCAGTCTAAAAGTTTACTTTTATAAATTGGATGACTATTGTACACCTTCTTATTGAACAAGTTATACTGGGAAAAAAAAAAGCAAAACAAAAGGAGCTTAGATTTTCCAACAGCCTTGCTATTCTCTGAATTGACTCAGTGTGTGTCTTTGCTTGTGTGCACATGCACAGGAGAAAGATGGAAAATAAGTTTGTGCTTTCTTTCAATTTCCTTCATGTGTTTGGGAAAATCTGAGTTCAGAATAACATTCTTCATCTATTCATTCAAGGAAAGGAATTTTAAAATTTTCTCTGTCTTTAATACTGAAACTCAGTACAACAAGCCACCTACTATAATCTCATCTTTATTTCTATTTTTATTCTGTTACAATTCTGCAGTTTACAATTTAGCCTTCCAAAGTAAAAGGTCTCTTCTGGTATTAATACTTCTCTGGTTAAAATGAAGGAGAATGTACTAGTCTGCTGAATTTTTGAATTTTCATATATTTAATAATTTTAGAGGGAAAATATAATAGTAAAAATAAAAAATTGGTAAAAAATAAAATGGCAAAATATAAAAAAATAGTAAATGTGGAGTTTTTAATTATTTATTTCTAGTAAAATTAATACTTCATACTTCTTAAAATGTTGACATAGAAAAGTGAATACGGATAAATTAATGAATCTGAACTGATTCACAGGATTAATTTCTGAGTTTGCACTGTGGGTTATACACATTAATTTTTCTTATTGTTGATTATATATCCTCAAAGTACATTGCACTATTTGTGTCTATCACATTATAGTAAATGAAACTAGATTGCTTTGCATTTCTGTTAAGGTATTTGTATGTGGTTAGGAAGGATTATTTACAAGAATTGTGCTAATTCATGGTCAATTTGAAAGGGTATGTTAACTCTGCATGAAGGATTGTGTGCAAATTAGTAGGTGTGGGTATTTAGGTGCCCATATTCTGAACATTTTTCTAAAGGGTATATGTTCACATACAGTAGTTATTAATTAACTGGAAGAAATACATGATTTTATTACTCTGACAAATGTGCTACTCATTTTTATTTAAAGGAAAACAATGTACAGACATCGAAGACTCTTTCATTTGGCATAAAATTCAAAACTCTCTTTGTATTAAGTCGCTTTGATTCTTTGAGTTGTGCCAGATCATGATCCATGTTTTGATGTGTATTTCAAATTCTTTATGTTTCAAATGAGTTCACTCATAAATTCCGGAATCAAATCTCACTTGTATTTTTTAAAAAATTATAATTTACCATCTTTATATGTATAAATGCATTTTAATAGTAACATATTTTATCAACTACCTTTTGGAATTTGTCTTATGCTCTTTCAAGGCAGATTGTTGATATCTTTAAAGGGATTGTTTTAAGATCTTCATTCCAAGTGCAGCTAAAAGCATGGCTCGAACTCAGAAACTTTTACAATAAGAAATTGTTTATTTGCTTGAAAGTGTTTGGTTCTGTTTTCATTTATCATATCTGTCAGAACCAAATTACATTCTTCTACCCTTTTATTTTTCTCATCTTGTGTTCTTCCCCCATTACCAATTCTTTTCTTAATCTGGAATTAGTGACATATAATAATAAACTGTTGGCATTCACAGTTAGGTACTGGAGAACACAACCATAAGCTTATTTAAGAATAGCTTTTACTAGGCTGAGTGAGACAGAAAGCTAGTCTTTCTTATTAACCTCTATAGCCTGGAGTAAATACACGTTCTTTTTCTATGTGGAAGACCTACCTGAAGTGTTGTGAGTAAGCAGTCCTAAACCTACATGTACCGAAGAACTCATTTTAAAATAAATAAAAAGTAAATATAAACATAAGAAGGTAGAGATCTCTATCCATATGGAAAATACATGGTATTCTAGGAAATACAGCTGGCATGTGTCATAGTTTTATTTTCCATTATTGTGCTCAAAGGTCAGATTGAATAACACAGAAATGAATAAATGAACAATTGAGTCTATTACTAGAAGAGAAACTGATATACAGTGGCTCATCAAGACTAACACTGACAATAAAAATGGAATGTATGAAGATTTTGTTTGAAGATCAACCCCGTAATCCAATATAGCATATAATGAGAGTAATCTCTCTAGATCACCATCATTGGAGGGAATTCGAGGTTGGAATGAACACTGAAATGCTTCTTGACTTGCAATACGAAATGATTCGGGGTACTTAAAGAAAATCTAAGCATTCACAGTCCTTCAGTGTCCAGAAGATTCTTTGGTCAGTGCCTCATTCTTCCTGCATATACCTTGCTCACCACATTGTACTGTTTAATGTTAGTGTATCCACAGTAATAGTCATGAGAAACTTTGCAACACTGCTACTGAGGGTCTGACTGGGCATGGGTGAGACATCCTGTGGTGTGCTTGCAAATACATGTACATTATTATATTAGTATATCATATAATAATAATGTAATGCTTAGGTCACTCTAAAAGTAATGCCTGCAGTTTATTTCCGTGGGATCAACAACAGATACAAAGAGCACAATAACACTACTTGATAGATCACATTCTCATCTACAAGACATGAGTTTGCAGCATAGTCACCACCATTAGTTACGCATTTTTGCCAGTGATAAATATGATTCTGTTGGCTGTGCTTGCAATAGTATACAGCCATGGAGGTAAACCACTGTTTCACAGCCACATGACAGAGACATTGCTAGCAAAATATTACCTATGCAAACCATCTTTAATCAGTCGAAACAGATGGGAGTCAAAAGGCTTCAAATCTGTACACAGTTCCATGATCATAATTGGCTGATTTGTGAAAATGAACTGATCGAGATGCTCTTCATTTCATGGTGTGACAGCTGTGCATGACTGTCCTGAATATGGCTTGTCTTCCACACCACTGTGAAATGCGGTGTGAAATGCATCACCCACTGCATCACTATGCTAACATCCACTGTTCTCAATGAACATTCTGCAAGCATTGATGAATGTCAGACGGTTGCTAGTGGGGCACTGGTTGGTAGGCAGTTATATTAGCTGGGCATTGGTGGGTGGGGGTGAAAAAGCGTCTTTCAGATGTATATATATATATCTGTTTACAATCACATTTTTATTTCTACTTTCCTTTCCTGCCTTAGTAAATGGTTTTTATCTCAAGCGATGAGTTTTATTTATTTTTCAATCCTGTCCCAAATTCTATCTGGAGAGGGGAGTGAGTGAGCATCTGTGTGGTGCTGAGCTGCTTACTGGGTTAAATCACAACCATTATGCTGCTCAAAGACAAGACGTAAGATACATGAACAGCCCCCTTATGGAAAGAAGGTGGTCAGTTTAAAACATGGAAGAAGAGAAGAGCTTGGCATGGTTGAAAATACTGAAAAAAAGCATTTGCAAACAGTTCAGGATAACAATTCCTTTACAATCTAGTTAAGTCTGTTTTGAAGAAGATTGGTTACCACAAAGCCAGTACAGAGAGGCATGGAAGAGAAGCATGCTTTTCTGATTGTAGACAGTAGTTCTTAAACGGGACATTGCTAAATCATAGCATAAACAGTCTTATTAATTTGTCATGTGTTTTAACTGCCCTTTCCTCTGGCTTGTTTGTCTACTTTGTCTGGATTTGTTCACCTGGTAGCAAGCCAGAACTAGAGAATGACTTCAGGTGCTGATATCTGCCTGGTTAAATGTGGCAATTCATTAGATAATAGGATAAGAATGGGTTTGTATAAGCTTCCTAAAAGTTGAATCTCACAGATAAATCTCATGATATTTCTGTGCACAAAGAAGCACTGAAAGAATGTCCACATGGCTTCTGGGAGCCTGCATTTCAGTACTGTATGCAGACCTAATGATACAGATAGATGCGTGATGGGATTTTCTTTGTCTTTGAGCTGTCAAGATGAAAGGATGAAACTTCTGAATACTGCTGCAAATCATGCAGTACTTATCTGCCCTTGCCTGTATCTTTAGAGGCAATGGTTTTTAGTTTTAAAAGTATTTACAAAACTACAGTGCTTCGTATGCAAACAGCAAATTAGTGCCAGTAAATGAAGTGGAAGAAAATAAACAAACAAACAAGCGGTGTTGTTTGGATATAAGTGGTTTTTATGCAATTCAGCAATTAATCCAATGACTTCCAGAGACATAGAATTAACTACTGCAGCCTCTGCCTGAGGGCAGAAAGAGCTTACAATTTGTGCTGCATCATATTGAGTCCTCGAACTTCTGGAGAAATTGGAAATTAAAGGTGGAAGTAATATGTATGTGTGTGGGCCAATCTTTAGTTAATGGAGACTTGTCTGTGGTGCCTTGATGATTTAAACCGTCTGGCTCCTAATTTATGGCAATTTTGGTGATTTCACTATTTCAATCAAGGTAAGTCCTGCTAAATTTGGAGAGTTTTATTCACCTATAGTTGTTCAGTGAAAGTCTTGAAATGAAAAAAAAAAAAAGATATGTATTATTTTATAGCTCAAGTATGTATTACTCTTCTGGCTGTGAAGAAGTCTGTGCAGCAGTAAAGCTCCAGTGGAGTGTGGATCTGCATATTTATTGATAGTACTCCATTTGTTTTTATATGCCTAAAACATTCCTGCCTGCAGTAGTAGCAAAATAAAAACACAAAAACAAAAAAAGCAACCCACAAAAAAACCCCACCAGAAAAACAGAAAAAGGTCAAGAAAACACTCCCTCACAGAGAAGAGGAAACTGGCAAATTCAATTAACTGAGAAACTCATTTCATAGAATGCTAGTGACTTGCGGAACAAACTCTATAACCACAAAGTAGTTGTAGAGCAGGTACGTTTTATTCGGCCAGCCGGGTGCAGGGGGGATAACTCCTTCCTAGCCTGCACACGGAGAGCGGGTAAACATGCCTCTTTATAGAGGGAATACATGCATATTTATGGTCCAAGGAGTGGTTATTACATTTGATTCCAGTACAATATTCCACACCTATTCTTCGCCCCAAACCCACCCCTAACTAATGGCCCCATATTGTTCCCATTTTTCGTGCTCAACTACTCTTAACAACCTAACAGATAAGCCTTTTATTCAATTGAATGATAGAATTACTCAGGTTGGAAAAGACCTCAAGATCATCAAGTCAGACTGCAATCTAACCATACTAGGTACTTATTCTCACAATTAGATTGTGAGAGTAAATGCAACAATGATTAAAATTGCAGTAAAAGAAACTATTTCAGGCTTGTTTCTTAGCATCATACCCTTGATGTTATTGTCCTATTTTGCTGGTCTGCTGAAGCTCCAAAAGGTGCTCATGTAAGGTGGAAGCACTCTGCTTGGCAGTGCAGAGCAGTAATAAACTCACTGGGCTTGCGGTAGGCAGGAGCAGGAAGGAGTGCCAGTGAGCTGTAGTGGATGGGATGCTTATGCTCTTCTCCCCGAGATGAGGTGGGTATTCTGTAAGCCAATGACACTTAAAGTAACACTTGAGGCAGTTCTCCTTATCCAGATGAAGGGAGAAGACAGGTGGCTCAGATAAATCCTCCTCTTCCTCCCACCTCTGATTTTTCCCGAGTCTCATCTGAGGCTTAAATATTATATTAACTGAAATTAAGGAAGATGTCTTCCAAACCTACAGGCAGTAGAGTGTATCCATAGCTCAGAAACGGTCAGTCCTTGTATCCTTCCTGCTGTTCTGTTTATATGCATGTGGAATGAGAAATGAAAATTGCTTCTGGCCCCTTCCCTACCAAGGACAGAAACCCAAACCAAACCAAAGCACACACATCTCTTGTCATCTCTGGAGCTTCCAGACCTTTTGTAATTTTATGGCTACCAAAGACTAGGGAAACCAGAATCACAATTAAATACATTGATCTATGCATAGACTAGAAGGAAAATTCAAGGGCTGTTCTGAAAATAATGCCTCCTGTTTTATTCTGTTGGCCCACAATGTCAGATATGGATATTGATGTTGTGGCAGTAGAGGTTGAACCTTCCCACAAGTATTCCATTACGTTTTGTTGTTATGTGTCAGATGGTTGGAGAGGGGCAGTCTGATAAAATGGTACCTGACATGGAAGTGCATTTGAAGCAAAGATGTGGGGTTGAATTCTTTCATGCAGAAAAAAAAATGGCACGCACTGACATTCACCTTGCTGAACATTTATGCTATTCATGCTATACATTTATATATTCATGCTTGCTGAACATTTATGGAGAACAACAGTGGATATCAGCACAGTAAGGGGTTGGGTGCTATGTTTCAGCAATGGTAGCAGTGGCAGTGGTCACCTCCACTGGTGCAGATTTTATGAGCATGGTGACATGCAGGCTCTTGTTCATCACTGGTGAAAATTCATAGTTAATGGTGGTGATTATGTTGAAAAATAGTGTTTTGTAGCTGAGAATTCATTCTATCAGACAGTGTTATTGTCCTCTTCCTTTCTGTTGTAGTTTCCATTTGAATAAGTAGGAGAAATCACTTTCAGAGTGATGCAAGTAAGAATGATTAGAAAGTGGTAAAGAAAAAAAAAAAAGGATCAGTTGAAAAAATTCAATAAATTGCAGCAGAAATATCTAACAGCTCTGTGGGAAAAAGATGAGATAGAGAGGAATAACGGGGGTCTGGTGGAAAAGAGGCAAGAATGTCTGTAATATGTAATTTGTATTAGGTGGAAGAGCTTAAAAACAAAAATTATGTGAGCCAGCTATTAAACTTTTAAACCTTCCTGCTATGAGCTGTTTCTTTGTCTTATCCAGTACTTTGTCAGGACAGATGAATCATGGTGCACTTACTCCAGCTAAGATAAACCACGAATTTTAGAGCTTCAGTTCTCACACTTCTTTTTCTTCCTGGCCTGTTTTAAAGGAAGATTTATTATTACTGTGATTAGTGTGCGACCAATCTCAGGTATTCTTAGATGAATATTTGCAATCTTTAAATAACTGGAAATAATCAACAAGGTAAATGCATCTTTGTAGCCCTTCAGGCTAATGGTTTTCATTGTGTATTTGATTTTAAATGAGCGGGAAATAGACTTAAAGGATCAAAGTTGCATGGGCATGCAGCATTGAACTATGAATTTTCTCTTTTGTGGTGAAAAATATCTGTTAGTGCACGGATAAATGAGAAAAACCTACTTGGAAAGAAAAGAAAGGAAAAATAATGATGACAACTTAAGCTTTGGAAAAAAAAAAAGAAACAAATCACAAAAACAATATTACTTTCTATTTTGACTGAATATGGGAAAGAAAGAAGCAAGCCATGGAAGCGATGATCTACACAGAAAAGAATATTTTTGTTTGACTCATATACACTCTTTTTAAATGAAAAGATTCCTTAAAGCTAGTGTAAGAATAATGTTCATTCTGGCCCCTTTGAGAATCACTTACAGTGCTTATGACAAGAGTAGGAGTCTACATAAAACCAGAAATAATGAGAAAATTGTTTTATAAGATGGGATAAGTTTTCCAGCAGGCTTGCATGATATCTTTTAGCACAGAGTTTCTCTTCTGATTGCTTATGCATCCCTGCAGCTCACGACCTTATTTCCAGGAAAACAAAATAATGAGGTTAACAGACTGCCAGCCTTGGGAGGTCTGAGTCCAGACAGTGCCTGTGAATCTCTGCATTAGCAGAGTGCGTGTTGGAGTTCCCCTGGAGGATGCAGAAGCAGGCTTGCATAGGGCATTCTATTGGGTCCTTGACTGCTGCCAGCATTGGTGCTGCAAGGAGACAGGCTCCAGTGATGTAACCCAAATGTGAAAAACATCTTAGTGGTGCCTTCTTTGGTACTGCTACGGATGAATGAGTATTTGCTCTGGTAACGGATTGTTCTGGGTTAAGCCACAGGGCAACTTATCACTGTGCTTCTTTAGAGCAGTGCAATGCCAAGCTGAGGCCCTGTATCCCTGCTCATCTCAGAGTGAAGTCAACCATGAAACAAGGTGCTTGTTGCAGAATTCCAGCTGGTCAGATGTGCTAGTGAATGAAGAACAACCTACTTTTCTTTCTGTGCAAGCAGAGGACATTTTCATCCACGTGATAGAGAAACTCACATGATTTTCAAGAATAAATAGACTAATATAGAGGACCTGCTTTTAGGGTGCCAGGGCTTCACCACGTCCACTTAGATGCAATTTGCAACACAAATCCTCTTCAGTTGTTCCATACAGCACAATCGGAAATGATCCAGAATTAATCTTAGCATGAATATTATTGGAGATCTTTTTTGCTTGTGATATTTAATATCCCAGCAAACTTGTTAATCATTCAGGCTGTGCGAGCTATTTCTGAATTGAAAAGGAATACAAGGTAACTATGTTATTACCACAGACGTGTTTTTACCAGCTGTATGTGTTATTTAAAGCTAGGTTGTGTGTAATGAGCTGGGCGTGAAAGGGTATGACAAAAAAAATTGATTATATGTCAGACCTTTAAATAAAATAAATTCTGCTCAGTTGAAATGTGCACATGTGAATTAGTCATTTGGTATTTAAGTTTAACTAACATAGTAATCAATTTAAAGGCTCCAGACATTTGAGATTTTATTTATTCATTTATTTCCTACTGCCCATCTGGTGTGCTTGCCAGAAATGGCAACGTTCTATAAGCAAAATGAGAAGAGGGAGGAAAAAAAGCCAGACTCACTCTGTAATGTTCACTCTGTAAGGTCTCCTCTCTGGAATTAATTCCATTGCCTACTTTTAATATGATATAAGGACAAAATAAATAATCAAAAAATGCATTATAAAATAATAAAAGATTCTGATGAATATTCTAGTTAAGTGCATATAGTACTCTTGTCTGCTTCTCATGACATATCAGATTGATCCAGGAATGTTTGTACAAATGACTGCTGCTAATTTTTAGATTAATCTCTTCATAGTAAGTGTACGTGTTTCACATTGCAGGCAATAGAATTAACGATGGATAACAATTTGCATGATTCTGCCCCATTATTCTAAAATTAATGGCTGAAACCTCAGAATCAGCAAGCAGCATCTGTATTCAGTGACTCCTCATTGTAAAAAAAATCAACAAAACAACATGGCTGGAGGAGTACAAGGCAGTTCATGTCAATAACACCTCAGTAGCTGTCTAATGCTTGTGATGGAGTCTGCCCACATTTTGCACTAGGCAATAACATAAAACCCTGAAGGAATCTGCAGAGCAGTATTCAGAGCAGTACATATGTCTGCACAGTGCCAGCTAAATGCTGAGGGAGCCAATATTTCCAGTATCCCCACTCATGTCCAATAAGAAAATGCATAACCAGTCTATGCCAAATGGAAGATCCAGCTTCAGCAGAAATTCTGGAAAATGCTTCACTTCAGATAAATTAACCTTTGGATTATTTGTTGCACTTTAAGAAAGACATGAAAGACTAACATATTTTAGATTAAGAAAAGGAGCAGAATTTTTCATTTCATGAAGCTTCTGAACTCATATTGCAGAAGCCAGTCCTGTAGAACTCCAGTACCAAAACCTTGACTTGTAAGCCCAACACAACTCAACACAATATAAAAACTCTACTAACCACTCAAGGATTGAGTTGCAAGATAAAGGTTTGGGGAATGGCAACCAGGTATTTGTGGCAAGATTATTGCTGCTTTATTTTTGAAGCAAAAACAGTGCTTTGACTCGTTAGTGAAAGCTATTCTTTCTGGTTACAGTGAATGAGGTATCTGAGTTGCAGAAAAGAATGAAGTTTGATTTACACAGCTCTCGTATAGTTCTTATGGTCTAACACAGGAAGTTCTGAGTTTAGGAAGACAGTTTAATCTGGTCTGTATCAGCACATTGTATGTTTAATTGCCACTTCATAACCTCCTGGTTGCAGTGTTACACTATGTACCACTTAACAGGAGGTAATAGACTCTGCTCCAGCAGTCAGGTACCTAATTCCATTTCTGGTTGAGTCTCACATTTTCAAAGGAACTTGTTCAAAAGGTGTTTCAAACCACAAAGCAACTGGAGTGGAGATTTTCTGACAGTACATGTGGTTGTCCATAAAAAATACAGAAATTTAATTAAAAGCAATGAGTAGACTCTGTTAATCAGACTAGATTGCAGCTCCTGTAGTTATAGAAGTGCCCAAATATTGCTGCAAAAAAACAGGCACCCCTACTTTACACCAGAACTAGAAAGGTAGAATAAAGCTTTTACACAGCTCTGTGGCTCCTTTACTCATCAATATCTTTGCTTATGAAACACTGAAACACATGAAAGATTTGAAATTACCTGATAAATTATCAATATACAGCAAATTATATACCACAAAGTAGACATATTTTTTTTGATAGCTAAGATGAAGGTATGAGACAGTTTATGGAATATAAGGAGTCCTGACAACCTGCATGCATCCATACAAGCCTTATGACTCTACATAATGAAAAAGAGAAAATTCTACTCCTTGGGAGACCTGCAAGTCAGTAGAGCAAGGTATGGGGAAACATTACTCACTGCATCATTTCAAATGGAACTGTATGTAGGGCCCTCTTACTGCTTCTGGTCAACACCAAAGAGCATAGTTTAAAGCAGTAGTACCAGCCAGAATCCTTTGAAATAATTTCATTACTCACTCAAGTACTGCTCTTTATACAGGTCTCAGTGGCAAAATTCGTTCAGATAAGTCAACAAGAAAGTCAATAATAATATCTTTCTTTGGTCATTGTTCAGGAATTTATGCATTTATGCTTAGAAAAAATCCACTGATAAAATTCAAAAGGACAAAGTCTCGCTGTGAGGGCATCCTTTCCATTATGCTGTTTTCATCTATAATAGCCCTAGGACTTTGCTTCTTCAGCTGTCTCACACTGTCTGGAATTTAACTTCCTATCATCTGTGCAGCATTTATACATTTTTCTGTAGGAAATACCCACTTACTACTGCTAAATCACAAGGCCATCCAGCTTTTATAATCAGTTTCTTTTAGAATCTTTTGTATAAAGTATACTTTATGAAAAGCACCTATAAAATATTAATGACCTGTGCTTCCAATACCAAACAGCAGGAGTACATGCATTCAAGCATCTCAGTTTCCATCTCTGCTAGAGATGTAGCAGCATGAGCACTTCCGTACATTATGATCATATGTTCTATTTTATTTACAGTAACATAAAATACAACACAGTCTTCAGCAGGAATCCTGGAGCATTAAAAATATCTCTTCTCCCCGATAAAAGCTGAGTAGCATTTACTTGCCTAGCAGCACCATAAAATAAACATAATAAACGTAAATAAAATAAAATAAATGCTACCTCTTTAGAGGAGGTAGGAAAAAAAAACAGATACATCTCTAGCTTTGGTTGCATTTGGTTGATTGTTGTAAATTATATTATAGATAAAACTTGAAATGTGACATGAGGATTATGACTGTCCTGACACCCACACCAACCCTAATGAAGTCATTAAAATTCATTTTGCCTTAACAAATCTTTAAGGGCACTGTATTCTATTTTATTTTATTTTATTTTATTTTATTTTATTTTATTTTATTTTATTTTATTTTATTTTATTTTATATATATATATGTTTTTCCTAATCAAATACATGCCGCATGTATGAGATTCACAGTTTTGAACTGATCGCCAGTGATAGTTTTTATTAGTATCCTGGTATTTGTTGGATTTAGTAGATAAGTGTTTCTGACCAAAACAAATAATAAAACAAGGCTGCTGCTGAATCAGAATGAATTTCCATTTAATGCCAGAAATCCTGGTCTATATTTGAGTTGTGCTTGAACTGTTATGGGGAGACTAGCACTTATTTATGCAAATTAAAATGGTCAGAGAGTCTTGAAAGAGATTAATACTTTGTTTTTGCAAGTGGTCACCCTTTCTGACCCTTTGTTATCTTCCTTCCATGCCACTTCCAGTGTGATGTCAATAACTATCGAGTTAAATCTGGAAGTTAAGAAAAACCCCTATTTTTATCCTAGATAATACAACTGGGGAGGGTTTACAGGAGATACAAGTGATAGATAAGTCTAGACACTACTGTAGTCCTGTGGATGGAAATTCAATGTGACATCACCTTTTTCATCGTCTCCTGTGTCTTCCTTTTTATTCTCTCCTGTTATCTCTGAGGAGGAAGGATCTTACAAACACCATCCATCACTCACCTACCTACTGCTCCTTGCTATTTTGCAGTAGGTACGCGGTGTTTGACTAATTTATTCACCTCAGTATGGACTAAGACATTTGCATCTTGTTAGTTACCACTGCACACATTTGCACGTCTGTCCTGCTTTATCAAGAATGTAGAAAGCAATCAGCTTATGGTGAAATATTTGGTAGCTTAAGGATTTTCTTCCATTCTGTCACTTCTAACATAACGAATTCCTAGTAATCACAGACTATCTTGGAGTTTGTTACACATTAACTAAGAATGAGTAATTAATTTTTTCTTTCTTTTTATTCTATTTGAAAGTGAGAAATTAAGTTATTGTTAGGTCATGTGGTTATTCTCTTTTCCTTAAATCTCAGTTAACTACAGTTGCCCATTAAGAGCAGGAGAAAAGAAATTAATCCCACTGGCTACTAAAACATTAAATACATGTACCTAAGCACCTTAATTATGCGGAAAATAAAACTGCTACATATGATGAAATTGTGAGCTATGTGAAAAACAGTGCAGGTGGAACTGTTAAAATATTCCCTGCTAGAAGAGCAACCCCAAATGCTGTTGGTATCTATAGTACAAAATAATACAACATAATATATAGTCTGCTTAGAAAATGTTCTATTCTACTTCTTATTGTATCTAGAAGCCAGCTTAAAAATCATCATAAAATTATAGAATGCACTGGGTTGGAAAATAATATCTGGAGATTTTCCATACTTCACCTCAGCATGCAAACTGTTTAGATAAGGACAAACATGGGATTAAGCATTTTAATGAGTCTCTTTAAATGTTCTGCATAATTATTACTTCTGGATTTGTATTCATCGATAAAGTATACAATTCATTGACTGTCATTATACCTGTTGGGTGCAGTAGAGATCCTATCTATCTACTCCGCTAAAATTCATACCTTTAATGGTGAATAGTGAATAAAGGAATACATGAAACAGAGGTAACATAAAAATATTAAATAAATGCTTTCCTGCAGCCAGAGGTTCAAGGATTTTTTAATTTGGGCGCTGTATTCAGACCATTTATTTTGGAAAATTATGGATGCTTCTATCTTTAATGAATTTGGCTTATGCCTTTCTGAAGCTATTTTATACTGTGCAGTTTATTTCAGCATTGTGTGAAGAACTCTTATACTGATGCACCAGAAGAAGTAAATTTCCCCTCCTCCCACAGCAAGGAAATAATTGGACTCTGAACCCAATTTAAAGTCTTCTTCCCTGTGTATGTCAGCTATTGGTCCTTGCCTTGAACTTAACAGAAAAAACATATTTAACCTTATACTTAGAATACTTCTATAACCTAAGTATCAGCTGCACTGAAAATGCCATTATTTCTGAAAGTATCAAAGGTAATAGAAACTGTAAAGAGTAAATTGCTAGCACCAAATTAATCCACTGTGTCATTCTGCTCATATCAGTGAAGTAACAGCGGAGAGAAATTCAGCCCATGGTTTTTAAACTACTAGCTTGCACAAATTAATTGCACACCAAAGGCTTTTAAATCATGTTAGATAAGCTATACAGTCAAGGCTAATCTTATTATAGTGACATAGTAACAGCAGAACTACATTACAGAGAACTTAATTCTGCTCATACGTGCCTGATTCAGGTGTCCATAACCTTCTTTTACTGCCATGGAGTAGAAGGTAAAATGACACACACTTGCACCTGCCACTTCAATTTACTTTTGATTTCAGAGTGTAATTTTGATCATATTCAGAAAATAGTACAATCAGTAAGAAAGAGACAATTCATGTCCTGGTTGCACCCCTACCTTTTCGGTTTTTTGCTTTCTCTCAAACTGTTTACAGGGACAGATGTGAGATAAGTGATCAGTTAACAAAAACAAACCCCACTCCCAAATCTGGGGGAAAAGCAAACAAACCAAAACAAAAAGCCCCAAATCAACTAATAAAGATTTACAGCCCAGTGTATTTATAAATGTAGGAGTGATAGGAAAACAGGAAGGGCATAAGAGAAAACTGATCTTCACTTTGAGGTATAATGAGGAATGAATCACTAATGAAGAAGGGAAGTACTACTTGGTAATAGGAGGGCTCATTGCAACATTCTCAATTCCATGGTCTTAGGGCAGCATTAAGACTGAAAAGTATGTACACAATCTGAAGACTATATTTTGTATTTGATTTTGATATTAAATTCACCTACCTTTTTATTGTTTCTGAACTATGCAGAATTCGTTCTTTAAAGTTCATCCACCACTCAATGAGCATGAGAAAATAAAATTCAAAGAAAAAAGACAGAACAGAAGAACTAAGAGGTTGAAAACTGGAAGATGATGAAAGGATAAATTGAGGGAGTGGAAAAAAAAAAAAAAGACGAATTTGCAATGAGAATACAAAAATTCTGTTCTGTTTTTGTTTAGAGTAAATTCTGGATGTTTTTAATGATATCGAAATCTGCTTTGCAACCAGCAAGATTTACAGACAATAGTGTTTACTTCATAATTATGGATGCAGAAATAAGTGTCAGGATCTAATCTCCACCTGTTACCAATATGCAGATATGCAGTGTATTTCATGCATAGCAAATGACAGATTTACATTTTATTTTATTTTATTTTATTTTATTTTATTTTATTTTATATACTTTGCCAATATACATATTTTTTAAATATGAAATTGTTGAAAGAGAATAGGTGTCAGTAATAAATGAGCAAGTATTTTGAGTATTAATATTTAAAAAAGGAAGAGACCATTGAACTGGGAGTTAAGTTTCCATTTTTATTCTGGAAAGCCCCAGAGAAAAGCTATTTTTTTATTAACCCAGCTAACTACCACAACTCATAAATTAATTTTATAATGTAAGAAGCAGATAACCTAAGAAAAAAAAATAAAAGAACAAGGAATGTGTATAGGAAAAATAAGTATAGAGAGGATTAGCAGGATATTGTAATGCTGAATTGCTGCCCACTGTCCTCTGTCATGGGCAGAAAACATTCTAGAGGAGGGGAATTCCTTCTATGTAGGTATGTATCTGTATTGGTTTTTCAGAGTCTAGCACAAAGATACTGCCTCGTGGTATTACTCTGCATTATTTAGTAATTAATCTAGACTTCAAACATAGAGGGATAAAAATATTCTATCAGAAAGAGGACAACAGTAATATCCGTATTAGTTAGTAGCTAGAACTCTGGGGACATAATTAAGTTCAGAAAATTAGAAAACAGATACAACATACATCATTTCTTTCGTGGAATCCAAATTGGAATTTAGATATATGACATCTCGTGTTAAAAGTACAGGTGAAGTGTCAATGCACTATTGTCTATTTTTTAAATAGACACTAGGGTGGGAGAAAAGGCAAATGAAAGCAGAATGATGAAGAATTAAAAAGAAATGTGATGACAAGAACTGAATAGTAGCTGTAGAATGTATCAAAAACAAACAAACAAACAAAAACAAACAATGAAACTGCAGAAGAAAACATATAAAAAAATACAGGCAGTAGGGACTTGCTTACAGCTCAAGTACTAAATTAGTGCAGTATTGACTATGAGTCTGCTATCTCTGGAAGAGTATTTTCAGCTTGTTTGGAAACACTGTGCTGAGCGTAGTTATTGCATTGTAATTGATCTTCAATCACAAATTTTTAAATTAATTTTAATCTCACTTTTTTTTCTTCTTATTTCTATTCTAAGGCAATTTGACCAATATGAAGAAAAAAATAATTTTGCAAACATCAAAGATGCTCGCATTCTACCATTAGAGGAGTTTACATCTGATTATACAGTGTCAGGTACTCCCATTACTTCTGTGTGACAAAGTTTTAGTGTTGTCTGTCATAATATATGGGACTGCAACAGAAATAGAACTGGAACTGAATCAGATTGAGATTGAACTTGAGATATTCAGGACCCAAATAGATGCTTTCCTGTGTGACCTGAACTAGGAAACCTGCTTTAGCCATGGGGTTAGACTAGATGATCTCCAGAGGTCCCTTCCAACCACTATGATTCTGTTATTCTGCTATTTTTTGTTTAGTTTTGTTCTGCATAGTAACAATCTACTCACATAGTGACAGATGTCCAGTGAGCACTGTGTAGTTCCAAAGCTTTTATTTAAACGAGATACAAGAGATCCCAAATACTCGTGAAACTTTTTTACTTACTACAAAAACAAGGGTAATAATATTGAACTTTTTACTTCTGCAAATTTAACTTTGTCTTTCTCTCTGAACAGGTACAAACTTTTAGGGTGTTTTTTCTCTTTTCTCTCTCTCTCTCTCTTTTTTTCTCCATATAAGTCCTGTAGTTATAATTAAATAATAAAAACTTACTTCTATCTTATATAGTCCCTTCTTTTTGTGAGAAAATCTGTCTTAATTGATAAGAGAGTAAGGGAAGAATAACATGAGTTAGTGAGTATTTAAATCAGGAACATTCTGTAGTTGCTTTACATCATCAACGGTGGCAAGTGGAGTTTTATTTGATTGATACAGCCTATTATAGTATGCTAATCTTAAGGCAGATGCTTTGGGCACTGTAAGATCTTTGGTGATGTGATGATAGAGAGCCTGAAGTTAACATAGAGTCACTCTTTTTTACTGCAGGCAGTCTTGGACCACTCAGTTTGCCTACTCAAATATCTGAATTGAAATTCATTATGCAGTGTTAGCAAAACATTTCAGTTAACAGCATGAATACTCAGAGCAAGCCAATTTTAAGGAACTTGCAAAAAAAAAAAAAAAAAAACTCACAGCCATGAAAATTGGGAAGCACAGAAAAAAAATGTTGAAAATGCATTCTTCAGAAGAAAATAACCAAAAATTATGCATTCTTCTATAATATTTTTCAAACATAACCCAAAATCAGATTATGGAAATCAGTGTTGGCAATGTACATTAGAAATTCGGGGTGAAGGGAAGACTCTGCTTTTCTTAAGATCCTCTGCTTTATGTCCCAAAGTGCAAGATTGCAGTTTGAGTAATTTACAATCAGCAGAGAAGCCTCCAGGGACAGTCCAAATAGATTTACTTCCAGTGTTATCTATTAATATTCTCTGCCATACAGAAAACAAACTCAGTGTTATGTCTTGAGATAGATTTACAAAGGTAAAAAATCTATTTTAAAACCCCAGTTGAATCATAAACTTTACATTTATTCACATACATTTGGGATCTGTTTGAAATGTTATAGGATGTTAGAAATGTCTGCAGTGGAAGGCACTTGTCCTACTAAAAATTCCTCCTAGTTTGCCACATTTTAAATTTTGACATGAAAATACAGAGATTATATTAATATTTCCAGAACTTATACACATGATTAAAATATAATAAAAATGGAAGTTGCTTTTCTTCATAGATGGTATTTTGAGTGCCATATTACTTTAAAGTTCTGTCCCCAGGGAAGGTATAATGCACGGGAATTTTTGGATTGCTCTGCTGGATCAAATCAGGCTGATCTGATTTTGTCATAAATATCAGCCAATGTCAGTAAACAGAAGAGAAGTCTTAAGAAGAAAATGTGAAACTTCTTTCAAGCTTCAAGTTCTTTCAGAAGAAGTCGATTTACTTCACTGTTACTAGATGTTAAGGAAGCTCTCTTGCAAACAGAATTGTAGTAGTCTGTCTATCTGCTTCGGAGTAATCAGACCCCTAAACTGTTTTCAAATGTCTGATGGCAAATATCACAGAAGGGTTTTATCCATTTTTATTATTTTTTTTTATAATATGGCTGAAGTACACAATTATCCAATGTCTTTCTTATTTCTACTGTGTTTTTGAAGTCTAAAATTTGTAACTCTTTCTGTATACAAAATATGCAAAGCAAAATTTGTCTTTCTGCATTTTGTGTGAATTTGCATAAAATTTATTGTTGTATTAAGAACCAGAGGCATGCGGAATTTGGGGGATATGGGATAAAACTGGGCAGTATGGCAGAGTAATGACTTTCATTTCTAAGCATGTTTGAGCATGGCTGTAATGCTACCAGAGCTTTTGATCTTAGTGCAATTCACTTCAATTTGGCTACGATCTCTTGCATTTCAAAAATCAAATTTCACCAAATTACTTTAAATTGGAAGTTAATACAGATAATCCACTGTATAATTAGGAGATCTGTCATTGACTTAGCATTAGAACCTATGGCCCAGGCCTGTTTTTACGACAGAATTTTTTTAGCAGACTCTCGATGATTTTTGAAAAGTCACAGCAGTCAGTTGAAGTCTGTGGTGACTGGAAAAAAGGTGATGTTAAAGCCTTTTTTTTAAGGGTAGACCCAAGGAACTTGTCAGTCTCACCTCTGTGCTGGGAAATATCATGGAATGTATCCTCCTGGAAACTGTGCTCAGGCACAGGGGAAGACAAAAGGTGATGCAAGACAACTAGCATGGCTTCACCAAGGGCAGGTCCTTTTATGATGGTGTAACTGCATGTGTGGGCAAAGGAAGAGCCACTCCTATCATCTATCTGGACTTTAGTAAGGCCTTCAGCACAATCCCCCACAAAATCCTTCTCTCCAAATTGGAAGGATATGGATCTGATATGCAGCCAGTTCAATGGATGTGGTTGCAAGATCACTGACACTGACAGTGTGATTGAGTGTACCCTCAGCAAGTTTGCAGATTACTTCAAACTCACCTGAAGGTTGAGATGCCTTTCAGAGATACCTAAACAGTCCTGAGCAGGGGGCCCAGGTGAGCCTCATGAGGTTCAAAAAAATCTAAGATCGAAGTCTCATACGTAGATCATGGCAACCCCACCCTAGGTAGGAATTGAAAGGATTGAACACAGTCCTGTCCAAAGGGATCTGAGGGTGCTGGTGGATGGGAAGCTGGGCATGAGCCAGCAGTGTGCCCTCATAGCCCAGAAAGCCAAGTGTATCCTGGGCTGTAGCAAAAGAAGTGTGACCAGCAGGGCAAGGGAGATGATTCTACTCCTCTCTTCTATGCTGGTGAGATGTCACCTAGTGTTCAGCATCAAAATATGGAGTCCTCAGTACAGGAGTGATGTGAATCTGTTGCCACAAGTCCAGAGGTGGGCCACAAAAATGACCCAAGGCATGAAACACCTCCCTGTGAGGACAGGCTGAGAGAGCTGGGGATGTTCAGCCTAGAGAAGAGGAAGCCCCGAGGTGACCTGATAGAGACCTTTCAGTATCTAAACAAGAGCTACAAGAAG
The DNA here is from genome assembly GCF_016699485.2 of Gallus gallus. Taxonomy (NCBI): domain Eukaryota; kingdom Metazoa; phylum Chordata; class Aves; order Galliformes; family Phasianidae; genus Gallus; species Gallus gallus. The sequence goes on from NC_052572.1 coordinate 72,557,733, forward strand.
GAAGGGGACAGACTCTTTAGCATGATAGGACAAGAGGGAATGGTTAAGAACTAAAAGAAGGGATCTCATATAAAAGGTTTATTATTATTATTATTATTATTTTATTATAAGGATGGTGAGACTCTGGAACAGCTTGTCCAGAGAGGTTGTGGGTGCCCGCCCCATCCCTGCAGACGTTCAAGACCAGGGTGAACCAGACTCTGAGCAATGTGATTTACCTGCAGGTGTCCCTGCTCATTGCAGGGGAGTTGGACTAGATGACCTTTAAGGGTTCCTCCTAACTGAAATGATTCTATGAAAACCTAAAACAAAACTGAATAAGTGGAATTTTTAGTTCACATTTAGGAGGCTTGAAAAAAAAAAAATCAATGGTTTGTTGAGTGAGGATCATTACTCTGTTCCCCCACTAGAAGTAGGGGGATTGAGACTAAGACAATGCAGCCAAATCACAGAGACATGAATATTACAGGAGAACATACAATTATGTTTTCACTGTAATGTATGAAAAATAAAATCAATTAAGTGATTTTTCATTGTCTGTTTGCAAGGCATCCATGTTTCCAAACTGATCTTAGAATCTCTGGGTTAACACCTGCTAAATTCAATCAATAACCCCCCAGCATCAGTATCAACAGCTTGAAGAACAAGACTGCAGAATAAAAAGGGACCATGAAATTGTAGAGAAAGTCTACTACACAGATTCTTCCTGGAATCCTCCTACTGAGGAAATGACTGTTTTGCTCTTAGCAAATCCTTATTTATCCATCTCAGAGGAGTGGGATTTAATGAGAGTTAAGGTAGTTCTCAGAAAATGTATCTCAGAATCAGTGCTCACCTGGAATGCCATTTTGGGTAAAAGCTTTTACTGATTTTCCTCAGGCTCCTCCATACATACTTGTGTTCTGATGTAAAAAGTTGTAAAATCCCTACCTGAAAGTTGCCCACCAGTTTCCAAAGACTTGCTTTATTTCCAGAGATTTACTGAATCTGTAGGAAAACAGTGAGCATATCAGCTCCCTTTGAGGGATATGATTTATATGTCTTCTAAGAAATACATCATATCAGATATATTCAGATCAACTATTTCATGTCTTGACAATTTAGAACAAGAAATATGCAGCTGTGATTTGTTTGGAAAAACAGACTATTTCTGGAAAGAAATTATAGATAGAGGTTGATTTGCAGGTTTTTTTCTTTCATGAAAAACATAAATTTTTCAAAGCTGATATGTTTGAAGCAGTAAAGGTCACTTACAAGTAAAGCAAAGAACTTTCTGCCAGTGGTGAAAGAGATCATGAAAGCACAGAGGCTCAGCCATCAATAGCATTGGACTCCTGAGAGTTTGAAGTCCTTCAGATGTCAAGTCAAAAGCAAAAGAGAGCGGATGGAGGCCGAAGATACCAGAAAGAATAATTTCAGAGGAACGCAAGTGAGTGTCAGCACATCAGCAGGAAAGATCAGGTAGACAGCATGAGACAAGAACATCTGAACAGTAGGAATAAGAGTAGAGAAACTGCATTTTTATTCTCATTTAATAGAAATAAATTGATTTTCCTTTTTAATAGGTTAAAAAGTAAAAACACACCTTCCACATGCCCCTTTTTCCAAATAAAAACAAAAACAGAAACAAAGACTGCCAATAAAAAAAAACAATCAACACTACCTTTCCTTTTTGTGAGACTTAAAAAAAAATGAGGCATTGACCTTATTATGTCAGAAAGCACTCCTAAGTAAAAAAAAGAGTGACTGTTGTTATATCAAGGGTATGGTTAGAATCCCTCATAATGTAAGATTTTCACTGTACATGAAAATTACCTTCTGGAGCAAGAACATCCTAAAGGACTGAAATAAATGTTGGAGACAGCTGAAATGTAAAAAAAAGATAAAGTCTATTTCATAAGTAGCTTATAGCCCAGCTGTAACAGTCTGAAAATGACAAAAAGACAAATAGGTTTAACACAGTTAAGTTTTGCAAGAACATACTTCCAGATGAAAAATAAAAATATTCCCAAAGTTTTCAACTCTACCTGTTGTACTCAAATATCAGCCACACAGGATTAGTGAGAGACTGATGTCTTCTAATGTCAGTTAGTATCTTCCTGTACCTCTTTCTAATCATGAAGAGCAAATTAGTCACAGTTTTAAGTGCCTTTTATAAGAATTACAAATATACCAGGTCTGAGCAGTAGCTGTATTTCTACAATCTGCATGAAGTATAAAGAGAGGATTTGGATGGCAATTTGGAGCTTGATGCTTAAGCTTTTGAACTCATTGGCAACATTCTATTTGACATAGATAGATTTGGACCAGATATCTCATAAGTGCAAACTTGATAAGCTATATGTTTGTGGGTTTTTTGTTGTTGCTGCTGTTTTTTGGGTTTTTTCTTTCTTTTCCCTTCTTTGTTTAATCTGCTTATGTTATAAGCTCTAACAATGTACTCTTTACTTCAGCCAATTCCTTTCTTTAATAAAAGAATACTCAAGGACTTGAGGATGCTTGTGTAATGGTTGCATTGTATAAGGCAGCATTATAACATTCCAGTATTTTTATTAAAACTTATCTCCTTGTCTCAGCATTTCTTAGTTGGGAAATGAGATAGTGCTGTTTTACTGCTGTGAGGCAGCTCAATTTATGTATTGCCTGTTGATTTTCAAAGTCTTCTTTCCTTATCTTACATTTCAAGCAGAAACTATCAATCTCTATCAGATTCCAAGGCGCTCTGGAAAAAGCTTTTAATTTCTTCATACCCTGCCAGGCAAAAAAGAAAGATGTCAAAATGAAATGTGTTACACTCAATCAGAAATGAAATTTTATTCCAGCATTAAAATTCTTCACATTTTCTGGTATGCATGTTGTGTGTGTATGAGAGACATGAGAGTGTATGTGTATTTATATGAACAAGCTGCTAAATAAAAATATAAATACCATTTGTAGTAGAAAGTATGACTGTGCTTCCAGTTTGACAGCATTATTTTTATCACTTACAAATATAGCTTAATGCTTTCATTTGAGAAAAATACACATTCATTTTGAAGTTTAAGCTTGACTTCTGAATTCTTCTAAATATACATTACTTCGAAGAATGCTAAGATCATTTAAGGAAGCTCTATATTTAATTATATGGCTTGAATTCTATGGTAACTATATTTCCGGAATGTGCTTTTGTGGTTTCACAAGAAGTCGTGTAGGGAATTTTTATTTTATGTAACTGAAATATCCCTCCTATGGGATTTTAAATGGAAGAAGAGCAGGTGTTTTGATTTGATGGTAAATTGGCAAGCTGATTATCCTGGAAATAAACATAAGCTAAAACTTGAAATCATTCCTACACCAAGAAAAAAAAAAATAAATAAATAAAAAAAAAATCAAGAATAAGACAAGACTACAAAATGACTACGAAGAATTGATAATGTAAAAATGTCAGTCTTTCAGGTAACACTAGTGCAAAATTTAGTCACAGAATCACTAAGGTTTGAAAAGACCCACAGGATCATCCAGTCCAACCATTCACCCATCACCAATGGTTCCCGCTAAACCATGTCCCTCAACACAACATCCAAACACTCTTTGAACACCACCAGGCTTGGTGACTCCACCACCTCTCTGGGCAGCCCATTCCAGAGCCTGACCACCCTTTCAGAGAAGTAGTATTTCCTAACGTCCAGCCTGAACCTTCCCTGGCGCAGCTTGAAGCCATTTCCTCTAGTCCTATCACTAGTCACACGAGAAGAAAGCCGAAAGCTCCTGTCATGGATGGCAGTGCAATGGGTGTGCAAGTCCTCTGCAGTATGGGGTACAGCAGAAGGAAGGAGAGCAGAACGCTTCCTTTGCAACTTTAAACACAGCACTTGGAGTAGCTTAGAGCCTTCTGCCCTTCAGGAGCCACCAGTGGCACAGGGCCCAGTTTCACTCCTCATCCCCAGCAAGCAAGAAACAATAGTGGAAGATGATGGCACGCTGGCGGTCCTGCTGGGTCTGCTTCGCCATCAGGTTGGGGGGAGGCCGCAGGAGGAGGCTGGTGAACGAGGTGGCGATCGTGGTGGCACTGACGTTGTTGTCTTCAGAGTATTTGAGCAGCTCTTGGAGGAATGAAATCAGGTACCGAAACACACTGTGATGGCAGCGAGGCAGCTCAGAAATCACCTGTCGGCAGAGCCGGCTGTCGTGAGAACAGTCGAGGCACCTCTGATACAGCTCATAGCAGATCACTGGCTCTGGCAGAGCCTTCAGGAAGATGAGGAGTGCTTCAGCTACAGAGTGGTTGCTGCCCGGGATTGTCTCAGGGATACTGGTGTCCAGGCAGTCAATGCAGCTCCTCTTGCATACCTGGAGTCTGAAACAGATCCTCCTGGTGGCAAACATGCTTGTACAGGTGGTCCACCCAGAGCCAGATCTCCTTTGGCATCTGCAGTGGCATCTTGCTTGCATCCTCACTGTTCAGGAAGCTGATCTGCAGCACAGACTTCTCCAGGTAAATAAGTTTGGTGACTGGAACTTCCCGGATGGGTTGTCTCATTCGGCACAGGGCCTCTAGGGAAGTGCCAAAGCAGCTGGGCAGGTAGCTTTCCTCACTGATGGTGAGGAAATAGTCCTTCCCTCGGTCCAAGTGAAGGACGAGAATGTCCTCAATTTTATCCTTGCCCAAGTTCAGCAGGGTTACAGAGTCCTTACTGACGTACGTGTCCAGGGAGAAGTCCGCACTCTCATTTGGCTCCAGGTAACCATCAGAAGGCTCAGCCTGTAGCCAGGGCTTACTTGTCACTGAGCTTTGGGATGCAGGAGAAGTGACAGGGAACCTGCCCATTGTTGGTTATCTGGAACTTCTGCTTCTGCAGCTGCTGGAACTTCACATTCTCAAAGTGAAATTCCCTTCTGCTTAGCTCCAGCGAAAGAAGAAAGTCATTCTCCATTCTGTCCATCATGCAGATGATATCTTCAAACACCTTTCAATATCTCTGCACATCCACAACCTTTACCCCGGTGTGGAAAAGCGCGCTGACTGGCTTGTGGTCACTAGTCTTCAGGTCCATATGACTGCGATAGTGGAGCTGATTGATGTTCCCATCCCTCCAGAGGATCGAGTCACATCACGCTGGCACACGACATTTTCCACTGGAATCCCAGTGATCTGTTTTAGAGTCATATTTATATGTAGGGATTAATTTAATCTCTCCCTCGATGAAATCTGCAAATGCTTTCTTATGAACACGCTGAATATTCAGCTGGTCGTATGTCAACAACTTCTGAAGCTCATTCTTACTGATAAGGCTTTTCACTTCATTGGCATCAGGGATACAAAGTCTGTAGTTCAAGTCTCCTAGCCAGATGACAACATCGTGTTTCATGATGTTGTGCTGAGGTAGAATACCATCAGGGGTTAAAAAACTCATCTGGGCACAGATATCCTAATAGTCCTTATTCCACTGCTCAAAGTCCTCCATGTGAGCAGCCAAGTGGGAACTGACGATGCAGAAGGTGGTGTTGTGGAACACGAACCGCACCGCCACACCGCCCTTGTTGCCCATCTTTCCGATGATCCCGTTGCCCACATACTCTGACATGACCTCTCTGATGTTGCTCAGCTGATCCTTCCTAGCAAACATAGTCAATCTATGTTCAAGTATACAGATATATGTATTGATTTTATTGTATCTTAGTACAACATTAATGAATTCTATTTTCTTAGAGACTTGCTGTTATAGAATATAATGGAGAGTAAACACAGTGCTAGTAGATCAGTGCATTTTTTCTTATTATTCTGATGAGACAAATTAAGTTGTCTGTGTGCTTACATGACCGTGTCCATGACCAGAGACTTCTGGTTGATTCTAATGGAAATTTGATAGGAAGAGGATTTAAAAGTTTAAAGTTATGAGTTGATGAGTCTGCAGTCCTTTATTTTCTTGTAATAGTCAATGTACACCTATTAACACATCATATAAAGTGGATTCTTCACTCAAAATACAAAACACTGCTCTAATCATGAGACAGAAAGTCACAAAAAGACATATGCTATGTACCAAAATTACAGTTTTGAAGACATCAACTCCATTATCTATTAATATGGTACAGTGAATCAATTTGTTGTTGCTTTAAATGTTATTCATATAAATGTCAAGCTCTGGGTTGAAAAGATAATCCACATGTGTAATTACTTTTTATTCTATGAAAATTTCAAGGGTAACCAAAGAAATCGTGATCAGCATGCCATTTAGGGATGATATTTTACATGAACTATATAGGCAGAATAGAGAGAACATCAGTAAAAGTATGCCAAGTAAGATAATTTTTTTTTTTTTTTAAGCAAAGTATGCTTTGGCATAAGTAGTCAAATAGCCAAGGGGCATTCTTAAGCAAAATATATTTAACATACAGAACAACACCACCACCACAGAAAGTAGTCACAACTCCATTAAAAATATTGTGCCTTTCTTTCTAGTCACTCTGCAAATGAAATTCTTCAAGACCTTGGAATATAGGAACACAGCATCACTTACAACCTAATGCTGATAAAATATCACATGCAATTCTGTCATTTAACTAAGATGCTACCAATTTATAAGAATTATATGCCATAGTTTTTAAGTATGTTCTGTACCTCATGTGCCTCCTGGAGAGCAGTGAGACTTAATTCGCACTTAATTGGTCATTTTTAGATTCCTGTATGTTGGCCTATGAAACTAAAGTGTTTGTGGTCATGCTGTGGTATGACCTGGCAAATGATTGAACACCATACAGTCCTTTGCTCACATCCTCGCTTCCCAGTGGGATGGGGGAGAGGTATGAAAAAACCCACGAAGTAGAACTCGTGGGTTGAGATAAAACTATACAGTAAGATAGAGAAAAGGAAAAGGATAAAAATGATGAAATGTATCTCTCTCCATATATGAAAGCATGTAACATGTTATGCACAAGCACTTGCTCACCACCTCCTGACAAATGCCAATCTCTCCCCCCAAGCAGAGGAAGAGAGATTACCTCTGACACCCTTGAAAGCTTCTTCTGCTTGATGTCAGATGGTATGGAAAAATCCCTTTGGCCAGTTTAAGTCAGCTGTCCTAATTCTGTTTCCTTCCAACTCCCTGGACTCTGTGCTAGGAATGGCCTTGGCTCTGTACAACACTGATTACCTGTAATTATGAACTTCAGTGTGTTATCAACATTGTTTTTCTCTTAGAACCAAAAACCACCACCGTACCAGACACTCCAAAGAAAGCTATTCTATCCAAGCTTGTACAATCAACAAATATACAATCAGCAAAGAGGCATGGTTAAGCTGGTATTTTACAGGTTGTAACTAGAAGGATTATCACAGTGGAAACGGATAATCAAAAATAAATAAAAATGCTCACCTTTATCCTATGCTCACAGAAAAACTCCAAAGGGAGCAGTCTCCAGAAAGAGATCCTTCCACAGTGGCAGTCAGCTCTCAAATGTTTTCTAGGAGAGGTGGAACCAGATTCCACTCCTTCTGGTCACACAGGTGAATTGCCTTCACCTATGCTCCTGCAGCTGACTCAGTGCTTGCCTCAGGTGATCAATCAGTGGTTCAGGTCATGATGCAACAGTTCTCATACACAGCTCAAACAAAGACAGGGCACTTGATTAATACTCCAATATTTCAGATATGAATTTATCCAACATTTATTTAAATTATAAGTCTCTTATTCATTTCTCTTATTGTTCTGAGTTGAGCTACCAATCAAATTACTGTTTCCAGTATTTGTTACCCAGAATTAGTATATGGCTGAAAGTACTATCTCCAAAAACTTGAGTGTAAAAAAGTGCATAGAACTTACAAAACCACAGAAATACTGTTAACTGACACAGAATATATTTGATGCTTGCTGTTTGTAAGAAAATATGAATAAATTACTGTCTTTCGCATATTCAAGAATGGTTGTTTCTGAATGGCGATAGTTGGTTTTATTTGGTTCTTTTAATTTAAACCATTATATATCATAATACTTACTCAGTTCTTATATTTGAATATCTTTATGTCTTCTAACAATTCAATTTTGTTTCCTTCAATATTCCCTTGATGATGCTTTTTACTTCATAATTAAATAAAATGATGATTATCATTTGTTGTTCCATGCTAGAAATCATTAGAAAAATATTTTCCTTTGTTGTGCTGGTGCTATTTGGTAGATTAAGTAAAGTACAGTTAGTAAAATATGAACAGTTGTGAGTCTATTGTGGATTTTCTATACTCTCAGTTTTTACCTACTTGTGTGAGTTGAGAAAATGTTTTTAAAGAAACCCTGATTCCACAAAGGCATGTTTTCCATATGCATTTCAGAAAAAAAAATTATTTCACAAATAAATTCACAAAGTGAATATAAGCTTAATAAAAGTGACAGTTTCACCACTGACTTAAAGCAGTTGCCTTGTATAAAAGAAACACTGTACAAAACCTTCTTTCCAAATCTCCTTTGAACGTATCAATCCTTTCTCATCTTTAAAGTTCTAAGAGATGTTAATATTAATTTTGTGGTATAAATGATGAGGATATTGAAAAATCAGAACTATTTTCCATTGCCTTGACAAAGCTGGAATGGGAGCTGAGTCATATCTTACAGGCTCATGAACACTTGTAGTTCACAGAAGTGAAAATTGAGAATGCCTGCAACCCCCTTGCCCCAGATCTTTCTCCTGTCCTGGCCTGTTGCTTTCTTCATTTTCTCTCTTTGCTGCTTCTTATGCATAATTCATTGTTTAATGCCACTTTTTTAAGAGTTGTTGAAGATAATATAAATAATAATTCTGCTGTCTCAGAAATGTTGTACATGATCATGTTGAAAGGATATCAAACTGAGAAAGAAGTTTCAACTTGAGTAATGATTTTCCTAATTCACTAAGGATAGATCTTAACTTCACCAATGGTACTCATGGGAGAATCAGGAAAATTATTCCTTCTTGTTTCCTGGCAGGGGTCAAGCTATTCTACACTACTCATTATAGTGATAAAGCATATCTGTTCTAAATGACCTTGGCCCAGTAGAGACACCCAGATGCTTTGAGAGAATCAATAAAGAAAAAGTATATGTGTCCTGGGATGTGTTGATCGCATGTCAGCTTTGTATTTGCAACTGATTCTGTGAACTGGAACTGTTCTTGCAGAGCTCTGTGGTTCACCTCACCATATTTACGTTTCATTCCTAAAAAATATTCTAGGGTTCTATCAAAGTTATGATTATGTTTCATAAAATGTACATCTGTTGACTTTGCTAGGTGAATGTATGTCAGAAGAAATGTAAGCATGAGTTTAACAGGAAGAAAGCTTGGGTTATTCCTCTTCCTCAGAAGTAACTTCTCCCCGTTTAACTGAATGCTGCTCATTGTCAAAAGGGAGAGATAATAAAGAGGGTTTCATGAGAGTCTGCTCTGACCAAGGACATATTTACACATATATACGATTCTATAAGGTTCAATTCAATGTAAAAATAAAGCATATCTTTAGAGATGGTTAGTGGAGTAAAGTATACATGTACTGCATTCACAGGTTTTATCAAAACTTTTGAATGGTCCAAAACTAACATTGCATAAAGGGATTAGAATTCAAAATGACTCAGCAAATAATTGTAGTTAGATGCCAAATCAATCTAAAATATGTAAAAGAGTAGTAAGAATAGTAGTGAAGTTCTAAAGTTTCTGCAGGGCAGAAAATTTGTAGTTTGTGATACCTCACAAGCAGAACATGACTCAGAACTGTCATGCTATGATAAGACCGTTCAGTGCTAAAAAATACTGTGTTTCTGCCTTTTTTTGCAGGCCATTCTTCAAGGAAGTTTTGGACCGATTGGCTCCAGTTCCATGGATTATGTAACAATCTCTGGGGAAAAAAAATAAAAAAAAAATTGAATAAGTTTGAGTTGTCTCTCAATAAAGATTGCTCCTCTGGGAAGGAAAGCGTGTTTTTCTCTCTGAACAGGGGACAAGAAATCATGAATTAAAATTACAGAAAGGAAGGTTTAGAGAATGTAACTCTCTTTCATGTGATAAAGATGTTAAGTACTAAAATACATGAATGTGAATACTGCATTCAGTAGTTCAGTGGAGGATTCTTAGCCAGAGATGTCATAGGCATCGCTAATACTTCCTTGGGCTTCTCAAGATCTACTTCAGTCCTACTGCTCTTTCATTCTGTAGTATGTGCACATTTAAGAATGTTTTGATTGCACATAAATAAATAAATAAATCATTAGCCCCATACTAAAGGCTTATTAAGTATATTATAAAGTACACAAAAAGTTTTAGAACTGTCTATCAATAAATTTTACTATATCTGCTTAACTGTTCCTAAAGTATATTAAGAATAACAGTTGTCTTTTGAAATAATAGTCTTTGGTAGAATCACACAGTCTCTCAGCATCACCACTATTTGTTTCTTTCAGACTTTGATACAAAAATTCATACTGCAGGAATTGTCCTATTCTACTGAGAACCTCATAATACTCACTTTCACTTAATAAATCAACATTCATTGCTTACATGTGTCCCGCATATCTCTCAACCTTTTGTTGCATGTAAGAAAGACATTTGAAAATTAATAAAATCTCTTCAGTGGGGTGAATTCCAGTGAACCTCAATAGATCTTTAGAATGAGCAAGAAAACAGGGACCTACTAACTAAGAAATGGTTTCTAAGGAAAAAGAGACACAAAATTCTTATAGAAACATGTCTGTTCTGATGTTCTTTAATTCCACATATATATCTATATATATTCATCTTTTTTTTTTTTTTTTTGCATTCAACATAGAATGATGTTTCAGTCTATATATATATATTTTTTTTTTTTTTTTTCAGAGTTACTTAGCAGTAGTTGCATGTCTGTACCCCAAGAACATTAAATATGAGACCAAAAGTTTGGTCTGATGAGCTGGAGATGCATTCAGCATAAAACTCAAGTGCATAAATTTATGGAGTGTTTCACATCACTCACGTACATAAAATCTCCTCGTGTAGTCTAAATGTACACAGTGGAGTTGCATATGCTGCATTTTTAAAACTATTTTGTTTTCTCTCATTAGAAAGTGCATTAAACTTCCATTAAAACTAAAAAGTTGTTTATAAAGTTGCTCCCAGTGAAATTAGTGGGAATTTCTGCAGTGGATTTAGTGACTCAAACATTGATATTAGATACTGCAACAATGTGAATAACTATCTTTTTTTGTATAATTAGATAGCTCATATCTAGTCCTTTGTTATGCTATTAGCTTCAGCCACATTTTTTGAGATGATGGTAGAACCAAATTCAGTGCTGTGCAACCTTAGGTTAAGAAGTGTAATGCTAACAATGGCAATGTTTTACACCACACAGGCAGACTTGAAATATGAACTTTTTGAAAAGTTATTTTTTCTTTCTGAGATGGAATAGAATTATGCCCTAAAAATATGATGAGTGATAATAATAAAAAAGCAACAAACAAAGAACGTGAGATTTTTCAAGTGTGACAGTAGGAGAAAAAAATGAGTGCTCACAATTTATAAAATATCAAGTGTAGTCCTGCTGTTTTATGTTGACTTGTTTAACCTTTTCTTTTTCTTTTTCTTTTTTTTTTCCTTTTTCTTTTTTCTTTTTAAATTGAGTTAAGCATAATTTCCTAAAAATATAGAGAACATTTACATTCCTTCCACTTCCCACAACAGATAGATTAAAAAGAGGATCTTTTCTGGTACTAAATTTCAGTTGTTGAATGGGAATGTTGAATGAGCCAAGTTATGGATCTGTTAAAAAAGGATTGTTGGTAGAAGTATAAACACTTTGAAGACATATATGTTGATAGAAAATCTCATTGCCAAAAATTCAAGAGTATTTTTTAGAGACTTTCTGCAGCCATATGTGCACTAAAGCATAATTTAAACCTTTCTCTCTATAGAAAAAATATTGGTTTTTTTTCCTTATTATTTTTTCCTCCTCTTGGCCAATCCTACCACAAGCCCATGATGGCCACAGCAAGCTATTCATACCTTGTCTGGGCAGTTTCAAACATTGTCTCTCTCTTTACTACTCTTCTTAGCCTGTTAGTGCTTCAGTAAAAGTATTTTATACTTTTATTTCATAATTGTCATATTATAAAAATAGAATCAAAACTAATAACATCAAGAGGCACAATTACAAATACTGTCTCTCAATGATATTGCTTAATTCATGAAATGGTAATACAACGATATATTTAATTCCATTTCTTACAGCTAAGTCATCTGGGAAAATAGGACACTAGAGACTGAGTCAAGATATTTTTCCTAGGAGACCTGTACTCTTTTCAATTCTATGCAGATTGTATCAACAGAGTATAAAACAGAGTATAAAAAAGTCAGACATAACCCTGCTTTTGCTGTTACTAATGTGTTTTTTCATGATATAATAAGAAGTTTTATCATATAAAATATTATGATGTTTAAGGTTGAATCTTTAAATCTATAAGTGCTAGGTAGATATTGTTGAAATAGAGGAGCTATAGATACATAAAGATATCTATTAATTGGCATGAGAACAAAACAAACTTAAAGGCAGCTACAGATAACTGTCAGGTGACAGCATTAGCTCTTACAGACTGAGAGGATCAACCTAACAAACTTTACAGATTTCATATCATGAAGCTCTATATATAATGTGTGACCTTGAACTGCTAAATAGCCACAAGGGTAAAGGATTTTGAAAACGGACAGAGCTAAAGATGAATCATCCACAAGAAGAGAAATGATAACATTATGAGAAAGATATAACAGGTGTAAATAGCCACCAGAGTTCACAGGTTGATTTGCTACTGGATTATTCTCTACTTATTACCTATACTTCTTAAATGTGTATATGAAATGTAGTCAACTCAGATGGGTTATTTTTTATGCTTGTATACTAACTAGAGTATCAGACTGTCAAAGCTTGATACAAAGCCCAGAAATATCATGAGGGATTTCATCGTCCAGTATGGAAACAAGGCTAGTAGATAAAGCTCAGTATTAACTCTGCTAAAGAAACCTCCTCACATGCTCATTATTTTACTACAGGTGATGCAGAGCTATGCCTTAACTTTGTCCATGAGGCCTGACAAGTTCCAGAATACAGAGGGGGTGACCAGATTTAATAGCTTCCATCAACAATTCACCAAAGGTCTTGAGAGTCTGGGGAAATCCCTGCTGACTGGGAGCTAGCTGGTGTTACACAGGTCTACAAGACGAGTACAAGAGAAAAACCAGGAAACTACAGACCAGTCAATCTAACCTCAGTCCCTGGAAAAGTTATGGAGAACATTATCCTAAATGACACTGAAAAGGCATTTAATGAACAAAGCTACTTTCAGACTTTCAGGCATAGTCAGCATGGATTTATGAGGGGAAATTTATACCTTAATAATTGGATTTTCTTCTATGATAAGATCAGTTGCTTAGGGGAAGCTGGTGAATTTAATCTTTCTGGATTTTAACAAGGTCTTCGATATCATCTCTCATGGTGTCCTTCTGCGCAGATTGTCCAACTGTGAGACAAACAGGTTTGTGCTTAAGTTGAAAGTGCTGTTGACAAAGAAGCAAGGGGCCTGGTGGAGGACTCTAGTTACACTAGAATATTGGGCAGGCAGCAATGGCATGAAATTCAACAAAATTAAATGCTATTTTCTATATCTGAGATTAAGTTATGCTTGGCAAGCATAACAAGCATAACAAGTGATAACAATCATAAACAAGTGACTAGATAGCATCTCAGCAGAAAGAGACCCGGTGATGCTGGTGACTGTAGGCTCAACAATGAGCAAGCAGTGTGTCCTGGAAGCAAAGAAGGAAAACTACATTTTAGGATGCATTAAACACAGCATAGCCAAACAGTCAAAAAAATTGATTCTCCCACTCAACTTAACAGTGGTGCAACCTTAACTTGAATACTGTGTGCAGTTCTGGGTTCCATAAAATAAAAAGGATATTAAAGTCATTGAAAATGTCCAGAGGAAAGAAACAAAGGTACTATACACTCAAAACTTTTATGGAATCCAACATGAACAATTTTTTGGGAGATAACAGTGGATTAATAAGTTGTAAGGTCTCTAAATTTGATGGTAAGAAGTTGTTCTTTGTGGGTGGGGAATTAAAACAGTGAATAAAAACTGAAGTTCATGGAATCATAGAATCATAGAATGGCCTGGGTTGAAAAGGACCACAATGATCATCGAGTTTCAACCCCCCTACTATGTGCAGGGTTGATAACCACCAGACCAGGCTGCCCAGAGCCACATTCAACCTGGCCTTGAATGCATCCAGGGATGGGACATCCACAGCATCCTTGGGCAACCTGTTCCAGTGTGTCACCACTGTGTTTTGTTTTATTCCGCATTCAGAACTCTGGATAAAAAACTGCAGTTTTTCATACGTGGTTTTATACATTTTTTTTACTTACATGCTCTCTCATTTTATTTATTATTTATATTATCCGTATATTATGACACACTACATCTTTCTATCATTAAAAAATTACTTCCAGATGCTTATTTCATTTGCAGCAGTATTAAAAATAAAATTTCACTGATTCCAGCAAATTATTGCCAGTACAATTAAGCTCAAAATTAGATTCAAGATTACTTACATAGGAAAAATTTTAATGTATGTATGTAATACAAGTATGTAATTGATGTATTGGTAAATTCATTTAAAGGACATAACAACTACCAGGAAATCATAAAGTTTTATTGTAAATACTAGAGTTTTCTTTGAAAGAAATGTGTCCTGACAAATAATATCAGTGAAAAAGAGCACAGATAGGAGATTGGCACACATATATGGCGTTTTTTCTCCATAGACAAGCTTCTGAGTCAGATTTCTGTTTAGTCAATTGAAGTGATGGCTGTAGACACCAAAACCTCGCAGCCCATTCTCTAGTTCCAAGTTGGTAACTTGCTCAACAAAATCCCAGTCAGTGCAAATTCATGTTCTGAATGATGTCAGGTCTAGGTGCCTCAGGCCAGAAGCAAAAATGCAGATTGACTTTGTGATTCAATTATACTGTATTCTTTTATATATTTCAGAGGCTTTAGGTACAAAAGATACCTTATGTATCCAGGTAATAAAGTGTGATCAAACTAGTTGTGTATATTTTTAAAAGGCAAAATTTTGAAGTTAAAAATTAATATACGTTCACAAACTGTTGAAACTGAGATTGTAGAATAGATTAATAATTACATTTACCATACTCTGTGTTGAACTGTGGGGATATTTCTGCTTTGTGTGCATATGAAAAAGATTGTTTTAGCTGAGATGTAAGACCTACCCATAATATTTTACCCTCTGTGCCTACTGAAGAAAAAGCAGATTATTCTTTTGTGTCCATTCCAAAGCACTGTTTAGCCAATGTGATAAAAAAATAAAAATAAAAATAAAAAAAATAAAGGATAAAAAAGCAGGAGTGAAAGCTATCAGTCTTGTTATAATCTTCTATTACTTTTGAGAAGTACCATAGGTGGATGTTGGAGTAGTTACCTTTGACAAAGTACTTGCACGAGGGACCTACAAGGGGGCATCCCATGTGTTAGAGCAAACATGTCCAATTCACAGCTCATGGGCCACATGTGACCCATTCCTTATTGCTGCACCATCATGGTGGGGATTATTCCATGCTCTGTGGTCCAGCCCAGCCCCAGATGCACTCCTAGGCTCAGAAATAACCAAACCATTTGTGTGATGTTAACACGATTTCAGCTGAAACCAGGACAAGGAGCAATTGTAGTGCAGTGCTAACTCCACCTCTAGCTCCTGCCACACAGATTCAGTCAAATCATACCCTGCTGTAATTCATACTGCACATGTTTGTGTCTCTTGGTGAGTAAAAGACAGTGATTTCTGACACTAACATTTCAAATATGTTATCTCAAAAGAAAACAGGACCCCGAAAAGAAAAATTATGAATGAAGAGCATTCACTGAAAAATGGACAGATGACTACTTTTTTGTCAAGACAAATAATGTGGCGCTATTCTTAATTGTGTCATTTTTTAAGGATTACAACTTGAAAAGACAGTATAAACAAAAAGATGATGCAAAATTTGATGCATACGAATGAATTTTTCTTCAAGACAGAGCTGTTAAAGTGAAAAAATCTGTCACCTCAAAAACTTTTTTTTTAAACTTGAAACTCAAATTGATGCCATTGCAAAAGCCAGTTATGTGGTGACACATCTGACTACAAAAAATCAAATCCATTTACTGATAGTTAGCTTCTTAAGCAATGTAAGTAAATAATGACAGACATAATTTGTTCTGATTAAAAAAAAAAAAAAAAAAAAAAAAAAGAAGAAGAAGCTCTTTCTAACATCAGAAAACCAGTTTTGACCAATCTTGTAGGCTTCTGCAATGTCATGACTTGGTGCGTAAATGAGGGGAGAGCACTGGATGTTGTGTACTCTGACTTCAGCAAGGCTTTTGACAATGTCTCCCGTAATATCCTTGTAATGAAGCTTAGTGAGCATGGGATAGATGAGCAAATACTGAGGTAGACTGAGAACTGGGTGACTGGTAGAGCTGAAAAAGTTGTGATCAGTGATAGAGACTATTGGAGGGTTATAGCTAGCAGTGTCCACCAAGTGCCTGTGCTGTGTCTGATCTTACTTCATCTCAGTGATCTGGATGAAGGGACAGAGTGCACCTTCTGCAAGTTTGCTGAGAGGAGTGGCTGAAACACCAGAAGTCTGTGCTTCCATTCAGTGAGACCTGGACAGCCTGGAAAATTAGGCCAAAAGGAATCTTGTGATATTCATCTACACGAAGTGTAAAGTCTGCCCCTGGGGATGAAGAACTGCATGCATCAGTACAGGTTAGAGGCAGAACAGCTGGAGGAGGAACTCTGGAAAAGAACTTAGCTGTCCTGGTGAACAACATGTTGGCCATGAGCCAGCAGTGTGCCCTGGTGGCCAATGCTATCCTGGGGTGCATTAAAAAGAGCATGGCCAGCAGGTCAAGAGAGGTGATCCTCTCTCTCTGCTCTGACCTGGTGAGGCCATATCTGGAGTATTGTGTCCAGTTCTGGGCTCCTCAGTTCAAGAAAGACAGGGAACTTCTAGAGAGCGTCCAATGGAGAGCAGCAAAGGTAGTAATGGCGTAGAGCATCTCCCATTCAAACTAAAACTGGGACACATTTCACTGTTAAGCCTGGAGAAGGGAAGACTGAGAGAAGATCTCATCAATATTTGTAACTATCTGAAGTGCAGGAGTCAAGTGGATAGGTCCAAGTTCTTTTCAGTGGTGTGCAACAACAGAAGAAGAGACAATGGACACAAATTGAAACACTGGAAGCTCCAAGGAAAGATGATGACAGACTTCTTCACATTAAAAATACATTTTTTTTGCTAATAACAAATGATACGTGTACTTATACATATTACTTCATTATTCTTGTGAAATGCAGAATGGAATGCTTTTATTACCATATTTATTAACAAAATGTATGCTGCCTGAGACAGGCTTTTCATTTCATTGAGTTTTCATAACTGTGTTACAGTAGTTATGTTTCTTCTTCATAAAAATTTACAGTAAGTTTTTTAAAAAAGTGTTTTTAATACATTTCATTTGACCGATTTTTTAATTTGCCAAATTCCAATGCATTAGGAATAGTAAACTAATTTTATGTCAGCTGTTTTGGGAAGAGACCAAGTGAACAATGTGACATATCAGAAGTGAGGTGATTTTTAACAGTCTTTTTGTGCATAAATGATTATATTGTGGTCAGCATTGTAAAATCAACATGAACAGACTATTAATACAGTATTGTTTATATTGTATTTGAAAATAAGACTGCTATTTGTGCAATGATAAGAAATTTGGGAGAGGTAATCATCTTCCACAATGATTTAGAAGAATGGCTGTTTTAGGTGTAGTGTATTATGGTTTAGGAACCTTGTAATGGTTTAAGTTGTTGAAATTCAGATTACTTTGAAGGTTGGGTTTCCTGCAATTCATTCATGGTTAATCTTAAACACAGTTTTATACATTTGTGTAATCTTCATTCAGTTAGAGTTTCAAATAAAGCAAAATAATTAAAAAAAAAAAAAACAAAACCTCAAAAGCTAATCTCTGCCATCTTCCTCTTTTCCTCCTCAACCCTTCTGCCATTACACATCAAAAATATCTGCTTAAAGATGTTGATAGTGGGAAATAGGGACTTTGTAGTTTGATGTAGACTCCCCTCTGTATGTCTTTGAACTTCTGAAACATTGACACTTTCTCTTTCTTGTTTATTTTAGTTTAGCACAAAACTTGCCATTCAGCATAACCAACTATTCAAAGAAGAACAGAAAGTAACATAAAATGGTGTAGTTTTAAAGGAGCCTTACATTTTCCACGTACTCAAAGCAGCAACTTTAAAAAATGTAATACATAAGTTCTGAATTCAGACTCATTCCAATTTAAATGCTGTTCACTTCAAAAGGTCCTGAAAAGGATTTCCTGGAGAATTACAATCTTGTGTTGAAAAATTCACGTGTCACTGACACTGACCCTAGTTTTTCTAGTTCTATCTGTTCTATGAACTTTTGAATTTTTTATATTTGTAAGACAGGTCTGTTTCTGCTGAGCGTACTGTCCCTTAAACAATTAAAAAATTGCAGAGAGTAATGGGACACTTTATGATGGAATTTTAATGCATTATGTTGCTCTATCATTACTAATAGTAATTAGTAGAACAGGTAATCATTAGGACGTGAGTAGGACATGAAGGACAAGAAAGTCATCAGGAGTAGCCTACATGGTTTCACCATGCTTGGCCAAGTTGATAACCTCTGTTATTAAACCATCATCCTGATGAATGAGGGAAGATCAGTTGATATTGTCTACCTTGACTTCAGTAAGTGCTTTGACACGAGATCTTCACAGACAAGATGTTGATGTATGGCTTGGATGTGCAGACAGTGAAGTGGGTTAAAAACTGGTTAAATGGACAGACCCAGGCTATGGTAATCAGTGTCAGAAAGCCTAGCTGGAGATGAATAACTAGTGTCAATACTGGGTTCAATCCTTTTTAATATCTTTATTTATGACATGGATAATGGGGTAGAGTGCATCCTTCATAAGTTCACTGAAGAAAAGCTAGGAGTGATGAGCACACACAGGGTTGTACTGTCATCCAGAAGGACCTCTACAGGCTGGAGAAAATGGGCTGACAAGAACCTCATAAAGTTCAACAAGGAGAAATGAAAATTCTGGCAATTCCAGGCAAAAGTACAGACTGGGGACCACTCAATTAGGAATCAGTTTTGCAGAAAAGGACCTGAAGGTTCTGGTGAACAGTAAGCTGAACATGAATCAGCAATGCAGCAGTGTGCCTTTGCCACAAAGAAGACTGATGATATTCTGGCTGCATTAAGCAAAGTATTACCAGGAGGTAAAGGGAGGTGATCCTTCTATGATTCCCCTCTATTTGACATTTGTGAGGTCTCACTGGGAATACAGCATCCAGTCCTGGGCCCCTGAGTACAAAAGAGACATAGGCATACTAGACAGAATCCAGCACTTGTACAGATTACCCAGGCACATTATGAAGTCTTCCTTCTTGGAAATATTTAAAAGCCTTTTGACGAGATCTTGAGCAACCTTCTATATGTGGCCCTGCCTGAGGAAGCAGGTTGAAAAACAGAACTTCCAGAGTCCCTTCCAAAATCAACAATTATGTGATTTTCTGTTTCTCAGTGAGGACTATTAATTCTGATTATAGTTGTATTCTATATAGTTGTATTCCATAAAGCTGTGGGGAATTAGAGCATGGGCCACTTCTTGGGGATTAGCTGGGCATCTGTCAGCAGTGACTGAGTGGTTGCATTGCAGATATATACAGATTATCACATTTGCTTTTTATTTTCTCTTTTCCTTTTCTGTCTTAGAAAACAGTTTTTATATACCCGTGAGTTCTATTTTCTTTCCATTACTCTCCCCCATCCCACTGTGCAAGGGAGTGAGTGAATGGCTGTGTGGTGTTTAGCTCCCTGACAGGTTACACTGTGACAGGTGCGCCTTTATGAGTAAGAAATAAGGCAAAAGTGGCACAAGACACACAGGTGTATGAGCAAGTAACTTATGGAAAAACTCAAGTGGAAGAAGGAAGTCAATGAAGAATGGATCAGCAGTGTGCCCTTGTGGTCAAGAAGGCTGATGGTATCCTGGGGTGCATTAAAAAATGCATAACCAGCAGGTTGAGGGCGGCCCCTCTGCATCTAGAGTAATGTGTCTGGTCTTGGCTCCTCAGCTCAAAAAAGACAGGAATCTCCTAGGAGGAATTCAGCAAAGGTCCAAAAAGATGCACAGGGTCCCAGAGTGTTTCTGTTATGGCAAAAAGGTTGAGAGACATGGCTCTGTTCAGTCTGGAGAACAGAAGACTGAAGGGGAATCTTATCAGTGCCCGTAAGTACCTAAGAGGCACACATCAATTGAATGTGTGCCCAGTGACGTTACAACATGTACAATACTGTGATTCTGTAATTCTGTGTAACTAAGTTATGAACATGAAGAAGAATACCCATGACTTACTCCATTACATACAATACTATGCATGAAGATTGTACTGTGACTTTTTTTTCCCACTGTAATTTCTACAGTTTTTGTCTACTTCAGTTTAAATGCCTGATGACTAATTTTGTTATCAATGGTTGGTACAAAGAGTGCATTTAACACTACATCATTCATTTTTCATGATTTCCAAAACATCAACTTCTGCCCCTACTCCTTTCTTTTTTTTTTTTTTTTTTTGACGAGGTATTGAACTTGTGCTTGCATAATTCAAACTTTGTATTTTCTTTTTCTTTTCTGATTTGATGGAGTGTACTGCTTTCAGATGTGCCTGGTGCTATTCCCAAAGTGTAAATTTACACTGAATGTGTGCATGTGAGAAAACTAGATCTGGGAAAGCTGTCCTTTCCAAACTGATCAGTCACCTGTCTGGACAGAGCAACATGTCTGTGTTTTGCAGTGAGTGCACTCTTCAGTGGTTTGACTGCAGTCTCCACACGCACTACTTTTAGTGGTCATTTATAAATATCTAGCAGGCAGTCTCCTGTTCCCCAACCATTGTTCTTATGTTGTTCCACACAAATATTTACAAATTGCTATCTCAGAAATTTCCTCGAAAACTGAGTATACTGTGCTTGCTTCACTTAGTAGGAAAGCAGTATTTCTGGGAACAGGCAGGAAAAAGGAAATCTTGTTCATGAGTTAAGATGTACTATAGACTGGTTCATAATAGTGATTATTTATACTTCCCCACCTCCTCTGGGTTTCACACAACTTTTTTTGTTTGTTTATTTTTGTAACTCTAATTCAATCTTTAGGGTATTTCTTTACAACCAGAAGAAAAAAAAATAATTCCCTTCAACTTTGTAGGGAACTTTCACTATTGTACTTTCTTTTCCTTAGCAAATTTCATACTCTCAGACATGAGGTATGTGCAAGATCTTAACTCTGCTATTGGCAAGAAACAAATTCCACTTAGCTGATACCTACACTGTATGACAATGGTTGTCCTTGAACAGGATACAGACATCATTAGTTACTGAACTCCACTTCTTTTTATTCAGAGATGGGGAAGAAGGATGTTCAGAACTACAGGACAGTTTCTATATCAGCTTAGCAGAAATTGAATTTTTGATATAAAAGCTAAGGCCATCAAAGGAAGGTAATTAGAATAATATTTTTTTTCAGTTTGGAAACCACTGTCCTTCTCTCCAAAGTTTGTGCTTTGTGATGCTTTTTTTTTTTTTTTTTTTTTTTTTTTGGTAAAGGAAATACAGTTATTTCCTATTGTGGAAGAATTTGCTGTCTTTTTTATTAGACAAGAATTGTCTTTATGAATGATTACCTATAATTCGTCAGTGTGGATGCTGTGAAATAATATTCAGAGAACAGATAATAAATGTTTATTTAAATAGATAAAACTTTGAAATTTTGTTTCGCAGTGATATCCTACCTGGCCATCACGTATACGTGTGGAAAATAAAGCCCTAAATCCAAATAGGTCTCTGTAGGTCTTTTTTGCCTCATGTAAATGTTGAATTTCTCTTCAGATTGTGTAAGAGAAGCATTATCTTCTCAGTTATGAAAGACTGCTTTCACAGTAACATAAAGCTTTGATTTTTGGTCTGTGAAAGATCAAAGCACTTCATAACTTGATAATTATACCAACGCAAGAACCATAGCTACAATTGTTCAGAGTTTGCAGTCTAGAGTTTAGAGTTTTCATGTCACCTACATGGTTAAATATTTAGGAGAATAACTAAAATGATTTTAATCTATTGTCTTTGAAAGTAGAGTTTTTATGGAAAAACACAGATGCTTTCTTGTAAAATCAGTAGCAATATTTATTTACTAAACAGACTTTTGGTAGTTTAAGACCTTTTTAAAATGATAAAATATGACAGAGCAGAATCTTTCTTTCCTCCAAACTGGCTAACTGGATGGAGAGGAAAATAGTTTGGTTTTGTGTATTCTCAATTATTTGAAATGTATAGCATTCTCTGGCAATGCTTAGTATATCTGGCAGGGAGCCAGCAAAGAAATAGAATCTGTTAGTCAAGCTCCACATATGAGATGTTCAGAGAGGTTCTTGGCTTTGCTTAATTTCACTAGATAAATATAATGTTCAGTTATTTCCTTGTAGCTCTGAACACTGTATTTCCATGACAATGAAATCTGGACTTTTTAATTTGGAAAAGTAAATTCAAAGTACAGTATAGATTCCAAATTACTCTCTCCCTTTCCTTCATGTTTTGGATTGGTTTGTGTTTCTTGAAAACTCTTGAGAGCACTTTGTGTTCTCAGAGAGATAGTGGAAATCAAACCTCTTTTGCATTATATGGGTTGTGTCTATATTTATTTCTTTGAATAACACATTTAAGTAGAAACTTTTTTTTATCCCATTTCCTGTATTCTCCTCAGGAAGCACAGCTTCTTCAAAGCTGGTCTGTGGGCAGCGTCACTGCTCTGTTTCTCTACGTCAGCTCACCATAGCCTAATAAAATTGTGTGAAGTAATTTTAGCTCAGAAGTCAGTATGGTCCTGTTGAAGTTTATTCATTTTCTAGATAGTACTTCCATTGATGATGTGCCTTATTTACAATTGGTCTGTACCTTGTGAAACAGCTATTCTAAATTTGCTCTTCTATAATATGTGCACTGAAAAACAGTGCATTTCACTGAATGATCAAAATACACAAATAAATGCTCTTGATCATCATTTCATGGTGTATTTCCTGACTTTCTGCTTATAGATGTGCAGTCTTGTAGCTAACCCTGGCAACCCCAAAAGCACTTTCTGCTCTTTGCTTGCCCCCAGCATAGCCCCCGCAGCTATCAACACACCTTGGCAATGTCAGGTTTGCATACAGTAACCCCTGTCCTACACTTGGTAGTCTCGATGCTTCTGTGATGGACTATAGTGAGACCTATTTTGCCCTACACCTTTGCTCTAAGAAAACGTTTGCAATGTAGATGACTCTGCAAACACTAATAAACCTAGTAACAACAAACCAGTAAAAAATTTAGCACAAAGATACTACTGCATAATGAATGTAAAAAGGGCATAACAAGTAAATCATTAATGAATTGCCTTGAATAGATATTTCTGGTATAATGAGTTATCTTTATTCAATAAACAGCAACACATAAACACTTTATAACATATCTTATTTGCTTCCAGTGAAAATGTTGCATTAATATTGCATTAAGTTGTTCATTTTCTTATTCTGATCGTATTATTCTCTCCTATTGCTAACAGACTCTGTGCCACAAGGGAGAATTATTCTGGGGCTCTCTGTTGAATATACCATGCAACTAATCTAGATCTGAGCAGATAACTATGCTATCTGAGATGTTATTAAACAATTATGGTTCTTGAAATGAGCTCACAAGTAACAGGACATCAAACAAACAAACAAACTAACTAACTAACTAACGAAAAAAAACCCTTTTTCTGGTTTCCCAACTGTCAATTTTATATATGTATTAAGTTGTTTTTTGTTCATCCATCCATTCATAATCTTACACTTATGAAGAGAATACAGTCCGGGGCAAATTCTGTGTAGATGGTAGGACATGATATCCAGGAAGACTTAAGTATGAGTTCGGAATATTGTCAGTAAGTATTCTGCTGGACAACTAGAAATTCTTGCTTTGCTATATTTTTGTAGCTCTATAAAGGAGTCTAGCTGCAGCTACTAGTAAGACTTCCATTAAAATACTTGTTTTTCCAAGCTTACATGAAAGAGAGGCTGAGATGTAACAGATCAGGGGGCTGTTCTGAACATACTGACATTGTAATAATGTTTGTTCTACAAAGCACTTATTTAATGTATGCAGTTTCCTGATCTCTACT
Organism: Gallus gallus; assembly: GCF_016699485.2. Lineage (NCBI taxonomy): Eukaryota > Metazoa > Chordata > Aves > Galliformes > Phasianidae > Gallus > Gallus gallus. The sequence continues at coordinate 72,582,068 of NC_052572.1, forward strand.
AGAAAATTTCCTTCCAACAGAATTATACACTCCTAATATTTTTTGTATAATTGTACGATGCCAAGATTGTCATATAGTTTATATTATACATACTTCACATGTGTAACACATATCACATGAAATAAACTCCCTGTTTGTATCAAATATTTTTTAATAATGTAGAAAATAATTCCATATGGGACTATTACTAGGATGTCATGCAACAAAGAGAGCAGTGCTACCAAATGATGGACAACACTGATTCCATGAAACCTTCAGTTGTGGTATCAGGAAACACAAATTGGAATGAGGAAATACAGAAAAGCACTTAAATATCCTAGAGTCTCAAATAAAGTCTTTTCTGTCTTTTTCCCTCCCTCCTTCCATCCTTGGTTAAGAACAGAGGGCTCTATTCACAAGAAAATAACTTATGAAGAAGTCAGTCCTGAAAATACACTTTTCATTTTTCACTAAAGAGGGCATCGCATTATTGCCTTGGAGAAAAATCAGCCAATAAAACATGTCTCACAGCCTCCATGCTATGTTTAAATCAATTAAAAAAATAATGACAACAATGGTGTGAATTCAGCTGTGGGGAGAAGGCCTCCTTCTGTACATCACACTTGTCTCATAAACATTCTTTTTTTTTCAGACAGAAGAATCTGTAGTACTGAATTATTCACAGAATGGGAATTGTAAATTTGATGAAACTTGATGTTTTGGATCTTTGGCAGCTACTTACCAGACTGATCCTCTTTAAGACAAAGTTGTTATTAGGATGAGTCAGAGTTCAACAACACATTGGTAGAGTTCAAATTCTGGTCCTACATTGTCATGGGACTTTACAAGGTAATTTTAATACGAGGGAGGAGGTAAGTGCTGATACACAGGGATGTGAATGCTTTTGAGACATTTATGATTGATAAATACCTGTCAGACTAAATTATATGAAATTGAAAACAGCCGTCTCTATAGATGATCTTTTCTTAATCATTTGGAAGAAAACAAGCTTTTCATCCTTGCTCTTATTCTGATTCTTTTACAGCTCATAGTTTGGGGGTAACTAAACGATTACAGTAGTTTGTATGATAAACTGCTATAAAATATACTTCTAAAGCATTCTCCTAAGATGTATAAAAATGCATCTTCTTTCATATTGAAATAATGGTGAGCTAGAACAGAAAAATTACAGGGCTTATAGTTTTCTTCATTTTACAGAGAGTAATAATTCAGGCAAATTAAAACTAATGAACCAAAGAACTAAATTCATGTTATATTTCAGAAAAGGATCTTCACTGTTAGTCCTAGAACTCCCAAGAGTCCAATTAAAGGCCTGCATATTTTCTGAGAAGTGTAAAATTGTAGACAACATACAACAAACTGCAAGATCCTTGATCCTCCAAGAACAATTTATTCTGAGAGGAACAAATCATCTTGAAGTTCTGGACCGCAAACTATTTTCTCTCCTCACATTGTCCCTCTCTGTATGTGATCCTCAAAAGAAAGCATAATATCTAGCTAATAGTTTCCCACCCAGCTGTCATGAGGATTGTTACAACATCACAAAAAGCTTAATCAGTTGGTTAGATTTATGTGTGTAACCGAACCTGTCATTTGATAAGTTTTAAATTCACACTCTTGTGGCTTCCTCAAGCTTTGTCTCTAATTTCTCTCTTTCTCTCACTAAGACTCATCTGCATATTCCATGAGGAAGAGGGATGATCAACTGCCAGTCCCCGATGGAAACACATTTATAGAAGGTGTGACTGAGAATATCACAAAACAATGGAAAATAACTTGTGCCTGCAAACAGCACACACCTAGTTCAACAGTATATTGTCATAGCTTGTACCTTGCATTATAACCATTTTCTCAGAGCATCTTTCAGTGTCACTGCACCAATGGTGAAGATGTTTCTCTGCAGAGGAACAACAAGAAAGTCAGCTTAGCCCATGGTACTCTTGGGATGTTCAGAACTGGACCTGAAACAAACTATTCTATCAGAAAAGTCTAGTCTAGTGATTGTAGAGGTGAGTTCCTACAGATCAATGATTGTAAATATACCGGTATTAGTTCCCTCTTACTTGGATAAGAAATCACTTCAGCATGCCCTGCTAACATTCTCCAGTGAAAAATCTTACTTCTTCAAGGAAAAAGAAAGTTGAATAGAAGTGGTGGCAAGGCAGAGAAAGATTGAAAATACTCTGCGGATTGGCTCTATGAGTTAGAAGGTCAGTAGAAGCTAACTGTATTAAGTCAATCGAAATTCTATTACTTACATAAATGAAGAAAATACCTAACAGTAGGAGTTCACCTCCCCAGGATATAACAAGCCAAATGACTGTAATCCTCTCCTGCTGTACAAGGGGCTTTAATTTCTGTTCCTTCTCAAAGTCAGCATGATCTGAAAATTGGTTTCTCCAATTTCAAATCAAATTCCTATTTTCTCAGTCATTATGTATTGCTTTTCATAGCCATTTCTAAGGAAGAGCTAGCATCCTACATGCTCAATTCTAGGTCAAACTTGCAGTTGGCCAGTTGAGTGAACTGAAATTTCACTCCAGCATATCATTAAGCATTTAACAATATTTCGGGATGTGAGGTAAGTTCTAGAGAATTCTCCTTTGATTCTTTAGAAGGATCTCAAGCCCCCTAGCAACAAAGAAATCTCTTGTGCCCTAAAAGGCCTACTGCCTCTGGGGGCCATGAGTGCTGCTGTTGAGTTTGGCACTGAATGGCACAAGGGGTAGCTCCAAAAAATCTTTTCATTGCTTGAGGGGTTTGTTGAAGTGTTTTACTTTGGGCAGTCATCCATATACCAGAGTTAGGATTGAAGGTTTGGATCAAGGTTTTAGGCTACAAGTGTGTAGCACAAAGACTCCTTTGTGACAGCTTATCAGATGTGGGATTTAATGTTGTTGGTTTTTTTTTCTGCCAGAGGAATTACACTTTCAGCCTATCCCCAGTTTTTTATCACAGCAAGAGAAGTGATGAAACATAACACAGTTTTAGAAAACATCTACTAGTTCTCCATTCTTGGGATAAGCAGTCTCGGTATGTGATCCTGCATAAAAATTTGGCACTGATATATAGCTGTGACTCATACCTGCAAATGTAATAGGTGTAACTTGTTCTCTGGTCATAGAAGTATGGATCCTACACTTCAGACCCACACTTCAGTTTAAAACCAACTCCACCTTGTACAAAGCCTGATGTTAGTATGGAAAGAAACAAGACTTTAAATCCCCCAAAGTTTCATATCAAGTAGAGATGTAAATCCAGGTAACTGCAGCATTATTAAATACTTGAATGTAGCGTAATCTTTTCCCAGATTGTGTGTCTGAATAATCAAATGCTTGTTTCAGATAGTAATCTCTATTCTTTTGTGGAATTTCTGCAAAATAATAATCATTATTTACCAGTGTGTTTACTGTATAAGATCCATAAGGTAAAAAGAAAGCCTTATCAAGTTGGTGAATAGGCTAGAAAAATCTTGTTGCAAATGCTAGTATTCTGTAACTACTATTATATTCTGTTTTCTCTTTTGTGCTTTTTTGTTTGTTATTGTTTTAACGTGAGAAAGCAAAAATGTCAACAATTTACTTACTGAGAAATAACTCAATAAGCATAGTGACAGTCTTAAATATATTTGTTGTGCTTCCAAGTTAAATAGATGTACTTATTACTGCACAAATGAAGTAAAAATTTTATTCTAGTCTGTTAGTAATTATTTTAACTAATGCTATTGAAATATCATATCATTATTGCAACACTATGACATCACTGTAATATGATAATATTATGCTATTATATAACAGCAATATAACCAAGATGTAGGTAATTTTATTTCTTGGTTTTTGTTTTTTTTTTACTTCTATTTTTACTTAAGTAAATTGTCTTTTATCTGCATTGCAAAAGCTCTCCTTGTGGCAGTTCCACCAACCTATAATGTTTTCAATAAAAATTAGATATACTTTTTTCGTGCAATATTTCCCTTTGATATGAATGAACACTTAGAGCAAACCACTCAGCCATAAAGAAATAATTTGTAGTCACAGCAAACATTGATGGGAAATTAAAATTTATATAGTGATAGACCTCTCGATGGATCACTGGATTTTCAGCATTGACTGCGTTAGATGTGATAATCAGTATAATTAGCTGCTTTGATTCTGGTGGGGTTACAGCTGCTGGAAATCAAATCTTAGACTTTAAAGCATAAATTTTTGACATAAGTAATCGATCCTGATGCCCTTGCAATGCTAAAATTCCAGCTAGTTATAAATCAGTTGTGGTTGCAATGAAGTGAAACAATAGAGTGAGGAAGTAATTTATTAATACTTCATCCTTACAGTGACAGAAAAAATACACCAAAATGTATGATTATTTGTATTTTCCTCTGGAAAAGACCTTTGTTGTTGTTGTTGTTGTTGTTTTTGTTTGTTTTCCTTCATGTTTATGTTTGAAGTAGGAGCTTATAATTGCACTTTTAGACCTATTATTTCTGATGATTGATCTTACATCCAGTTACGCATGTTGAGTGCTCACCAATTCTTCTTCCTCACTGGAAGGACAGAAATAGGACACAAATCATATGTCCGAATATTGAAAAGGTCATAGTAGATTGCACGATTACTATTTATAAAATACATGCTGCACTTTAATTTTTGATACATCATTTTTATAACCAGCACAACATTAAATTGATTTCATTGGTTAACCATTTTAATCAAATGGAAAATAAGAACAGAAGTAAACAGTCACAGCAGTTTTAAATGATTCTTTTGTTACACTGTATTTAAGTTAAATCCATTAGAAACATAAAAACTGGAAAGACCAGAAAATTCAGAGAAATAACTAAGTCTGGAGTTCTCAAATACTTCTTAATGTTTCAATATGTTTAAGTATTTAAGAATGAAACAAACAAACAAACAAACAAACAAAACCTTATGGTAGATCTGAATATGAATGACAGCAATATTGCAGAATATAGCATTCTGATATGATCACCTCTGAAAGACTCTTAATACTTAGTTACAATTACTTTTTAAAAAAATTATGCTCTTTTTTTTTTTTAATTTTCTTGTTTGAATCCCACCTTCTTGATATAAAATGTAAAATCTGTTGATGCTTATGTCTTTTTTGATCTTGAAGAGTCATGATCGAGAATTGCGGTCCTTTTTAATAATTTATAGTCACTCTTTTTTTCAAGTAGCTTAAAGTGGCTGATATATCTCATCTAATTCTGTTGAAACTCAGCTAAAGGTCAGTTTGTGAGGGAGTGATAAAGGATTAATGTTACCTGGATTTACTTCTCTGCTTGAGAGAAAACTTTTTGGGGATTCTAAAGTCCTATTTCTTCCCATGCTTACATCAACCTTGATACGAGGTGGAGTTATATTTATGCTGAAGTGTAAGTTGGAAGTGTAGATACCAAGAATCCCTACTTCCATGTCTGGAGAACAAATGACACCAAGGTAACTCCATTCTCTTTGGGGTGAGGCAATTGGCTGATGTAGATACCAAGCCAATCTTGATGATACTTGAAAAGTCACAGCAATCAGGAGAAGTCTCTGGTGACTGGAAAAAAGACAACGTCATACTCATTTTTAAGATGGATAAAAAGGATGACCCAGGAAAATACTGACCTGACAGTCTCACCTCTCTGTCGGGAAAGATCATGGAACAGATCCTCCTGGAAGCTGTGCTAAGGCACATGGAAGGCAGGGAGGTGATATGGGGAACCAACACGGCTTCACAGAGAGCTTGATCTATCTAGCAGCCTTTTATGATGGTGTCACTGCATCAATGGACAAGGGAAGTGCCACCAATGTCATCTATCCATATTTCAGTAAGGCCCTTGACATTCTGTCCCACAACATCCTTCTCTTCAAATTGAAAAGATATGGATTTGTGAACAAGATAGGTGAACTGCTTGACGGATGAAGAACTGGCTTCAAGATTGAATACAAAAAATGGTAGTCAGTGGCTCAATGTCTGGATGGAGACCAGTGATGAGTAGTGTTCCCCAGGGATTGATGCTGAGACCACTACTCTTTAATATTTTTCAGCAGTAGCATTGATGGTGGGGTTGGTTGCATTCTCAGCAAGTTTGGGGATGACAACAAGCTGTGGGGTACAGTTGAAAGTGGATCTGCATGCCATCCAGAGAGACCCAGCCAGGCTTGAGCAGTGGGCCCAGCAGGAACTCATGAGGTTCAATAAAACCAAGTGCAAGGTAGCAACCTCCACTACCAATACAAGCTGGGGGATAAAAAGATTGAGCACAGCCCTACTGAAAAGAATGTGAAAGTGCTGGTGGATGGGAAGCTGGACGTGAACCAGCAACTTGCCCTTGCAGCCCAGAAATCTAACTGTACCCTGGGCTGCATCAAAAGAAGTGTGGCCAGCTGGGCACAGGAGGTGATCCTGCCCTTCTACTCTGTTCTGGTGAGGTCTAACCTGGAGTACTGCATCCAGATGTGGAGTGCTCAGGGGCACAAAAATTATCCAAGGAATGAAAAACGCTCCTATGAGAACAAGCAGAAAAAGCTGGGGCTGTTCAGCCTCAAGAACAGAAGGTTCTGGAGGGACCTGAGAGCAGCTTTCCAGTATCTAAAGGGGTGTTACAAGAAAGAAGGGGACAGACTCTTTAGCAGGGTCTGTGGTGACAGAACAAGGGAAAATGGTTTCAAGCTTAAAGAGGGGCGGTTTAAGTTGGATATAAAGAAAAGGTCTTTTACAGTAAGGGAGTGATAGTGATAGGACAAGGAGGAATGGTTTTAAGTTGAAGGAGAGAAGATTTTGCTTGGATATGTGGGGAAATTTCTTTACAGAGAGAGTGGTGAGGTGCTGGAACAGGCTGCCCAGAGAGGCTGTAGATGTTCTGTCTCTGGAGGTGTTCAAGATCAGGTTGAATGGGGCCCTAGGAAACCTGGTCTAGTACCAGACCCAGAGGCTGGTGGCCCTGCCTGTGGCAGTGGGGGTTGGAACCTGATGATCCTTGGGGTCCCTTTCAATCCAAGCCATTCTATGATTCTGTGGTTCTATGGTGAGACACTGGAACAGGCTGCCCAAAGATTGTGATGGATGCTCTGTTCCTGGAGACCGTCAAGGCCAGGTTAGACCAGCCTCTGAGCAATCTGATCTGGATGTGGATGCTCCTATTCACTGCGTGGCAGTTCGACTAGTTGACTTTAAGGGTTCCTTCCAACTCTAAGGATTCTGTGATCCTATGGTTCTATAATATGTCAGTAATTGCTTATCACCAGCTAACATGAGAAAACAGACAGGCTGACAGAGGGCTGTCATACGAGCTTCCAGCTTAAGAAGCTTTCAACTAAAAGGCATAAGCCTTGAGATAAGCCTCTAGCTGCCAGCCTGAGAATGAAATAAGAAAATGCAATTTCTTATTGTGATTTTGCATGCTGTTCTATCCCAAATCCAAATTTATTTTGATGAAATCCAGTCCTCAGTGATACTTCTGATAAAAAAAGTTTGACAAAAATAATTTTTCTGTAATTGAATATTTGAAGGTAATTGTCTGTTACCCACACAATTGAAAAGAAATTGCTCTTCCTCAGCTCCCACTACCAGTTAACTTGTTATAATGCAAAATAGTGAGGGAATTTGTGTGTTCAGAAGACTTGTCTCTCTATAAAAATACTTCATTTTGTTGTATAAGTTTTCTCTACCGTGGCTTCAGTACACTGTTTCTACAAGGGCAAAAGAGCTGTTCAGTCACAAACTCTACATTTTCTGTCAAGTATACAGTGAAGTTGCTTATCTACCACATGTCACTCAGTGGATTTTAGACCTAAACTTCAATATAATCATCCTTTTCTGTGAGTATTACTGTAGGTGAAATATAAAGTTATCAGACAGTAAGAATATAGATAGCACAGTATAAGGCAAGAAAAACCCATGCATGAAAACACTGTTAAAGTGAAAAAGCCATAAAAATGAGCTGTGCATTTCTTATGCGCTTGATCTTGAAAAAGCTAAAACATGGTAGTTGGTATTTTTTTATTCATTAAAAACAAGACCAAACATTGAATATTCATAGAACCATAGAATGGCTTAGGTTGGAAGGGACCCCAAAGATCAGTAGGACCAATTCTCCTGCCACAGGCAGGATTGCCAACCACTACATCAGGCACTACATCAGGTTGCCCAGGGCTCCACTCAACCTGGCCTTGAATACCTTCAGAGATGGGTCATGCACAGACTCTCTGGGCAACCTGTCTATCCAAACTCTGATCATCTTCGTGGCCCTCTTCTGGACCCATTCCAAAAGTTCCATATCTTTCTTCAATTCAGGTACCCAGGCCTGGATGCAGTACTTCAGATGACACCTCAAGAGGGCAGAGTGAAGAGAGACACCTTTGTCCAGACACCTTTGTCCTGCTGAACTCCCTTCTATTGATACAGCGCAGGATACTGTTTTGCTTACTGGCTGAAAGTGCACAATGCTGGTTCACCTTAAATTTTTCATCTACCAGGACTTCTAAGTACTTCTCTGTAGGGCTAGTCTCAATGTGCTCTTCTCCCAGTCTGTAAACATATTGTCTTGGATCACCTGCTCATCCCTCATGCACCTTAACATGTGTCTTTTGTTCAAGGAGGATCTGCTCCATGATCTTTCTAGGCACAGTTTTGAGGCTTGCTGATCCATAGTTCCTCAGTTCTCCTTTCTCCCTTTCTCTTAAAAATGTGAGTAATCTTTCCCTTTTTCCAGTCACCTTGGGCTACTCCTGACAGCCTTGAGTTTTCAGATATGATAGAGTGGCTTGGCAAACACTCTAACTGGTTTCTTCAGGACCTTGGGATGTATGTAATTGGACACAGTAGACTCATATATGTTCAGTCTCATAAAGCAGTCTCAGACATGCCCCACTTCTACAGTGGGAGGGATTTTGCTCACTTAGTACCTTCTTGGAGGTTCAAGGATGTGAGGTTTGGAGATCTGAGAGACAAGACAAGCCTGGCTGCCAGTGATGACTGAGACAAAATGCTCATTTCAGCCTTTTTCATGTCACTTGTAGCCAATTCTCCATTCTCATTTGTCAGAGGGGATACACTCTCTTTGGCCTGTCTCCTGTGACCAATATACCTACAGAATCCCTTCCTATTACTTTTCACATTCCTTGCCAAATTTTGTTCCATCTGTGCTTTGGCTTTCCTGAACCCAACTCTGCATGTCTGGACAGCATTCCTATTCTTCTCAAGTGACATGTACTTCTTCCTTGCTTCCACTTGCTCAAGTGACATGTACTTCTTATCCCTCAGTTTGACCAGCATATTCATGTTCAGTCACATTGGTTTACTGCCACCTCTGCTTGTTTTCCTATAGTGGGGGATGGAGAGCTCTTGTGCTCTCAGCTAGAAATCTTTAAAGAGTTGCCATCTCTGCTCTGCTCCTTTGTCTCTAAGGAAAGCTTCCAAGGAGATCTCATCCAGTAATTCTAAAGAATTCTAAAGAAAACATCTGGAAGTGCACACGCCCAAAGTTCTTTGCAAAGAAGCAAAGCAAAAGCAAAGGCTTTGCTTTTACCAGGCCTATTCTCCACAACATCACAAAACCTACTAGGTCATTACAGCCCAGACTGCCTTCAATCTTAACCTCTTCAATGAGCTCTTGTTGGTGAACATCAGGTGTAATGATGCTCCTCCTCTCACCAATTTGCCTAATACCTGGACCAGAATGTTGTGCTCAGCACACTCCAGGAGTCTACAAGACTGTAGTCCACAGTGTTTCTTTCCCAGCAGACATGTGGGGGGTAGATGTCCCCATCAAGATGAGAGCCTGTAACGCTTCCTGTAGTTGAAGCAAGAAGACCTGATCTACAGGCTCCACCTTGTTTGGTGACCTGTAGTAGAGTCCAAACACTAGATGTCCTTTGTTAGTCTTATACCTAATTTTAACTCTCAAGCTCTCAATCTGATCATGACTGTTTCTCAGAGGAAGTTCTTCACATTCTGCCCAACACTTAATGTGTAGAACATCCCCCCACCTCTCCTCCCCTGTCTGTCTTTTCTGAAAATCTTACAGCCTTCAACCACTGTGCTCCAGTAATGTGAATTATCCCACCACATCTTTTTGATGACAATACGTCATAGGTTTTTAATTGTGCTGTGGCTTCCAAATCCTTCTCCTTATTTCTCACATTGTGTGTCTTGATGTAGAAGCTCTTCATCCAGGCTATCAGCACTATTACCTACTAAGAGAAGCCCTTTTGAGATCCTTAGGGACAATTCTGGTATTTTTGCCTGCTTTTTCCTGTGCCTCTCAGTGAGGAATCCCTAGTTTCTAGGATTCTTTACCTTTTTTTTGGTGGCACATTTGTCCTTGTTTGCTGTCATAGTCTCACTCTGGCTATATATGTACATTGAACCATCTCCTTCAATAATTCAAGCAAGACAATCTCTCACACAGTTACTGAGGAGATATATTCTTGAATAAAGAGGATGCTGAGTGTCATATGAGAAAAGATCACAGAATCACAGAACAGTAGGAGTTGGAAGGGACCACAAAAAATCATCTAGTCTAACCCCCCTGCAACGCAGGTTCCTTACAATAGGTCAAACAGGTAGGCATCCAGATGGGTCTTGAATATCTCCATAGACAGAGACTCCACAACCCCTCTGGGCAGCCTGTTCCAGTGTTCCATCACCCTTACTGTAAAGAAATTTTTCTTCATATTTATATGGAAATTCTTATGTTCCAGTTTTTGGCCATTGCTCCTTGTCCTGTCACTACACGCTGCTGAGAAGAGCCTTGCCTCATCCATTTGCCTCCCACCTCCAAAAGGATATTTCAAAACGTTAATCAGATTCCCTTTCAGTCTTTTTTTTCCTCACACTGAAACAGACCCAGGTTATTCAGCCTTTCCTGGAAAGGGAGATGCTTCAGGCCCCTATTAATCTTTGTGGCCCTCTGCTGGATTCCATTCAGGAGATCCCTGTCTTTTTTGATATAGGTGTATAATTAAATCTGACTATCCAATACACCTTTATAATATGGCCAGTAGTTTTGTTCATTGATTACAACAGGTGTGTTTTCCTTACTGTATCAAAAACAATACAGTTCATATATAGAAAAGAGAACTGGTGAATTAAATTACTGTTGATGAAAAGATAAACTTGGATAATGGTGATTTGATACAAAGGAAAATGACATAGGGTTTAAGCACTGTACCACTGTGGAAAAAAAAAAAAAAAAAAGAAGAGATTGCCGAAGTAGGTTAAGAGAAGTTTTGAAGGAGGACAAGCAGGTTATATGTCAAGAAGCAAAGAAAGTGAGTGGGAATTTCAATAGTGAGAATAGAGTTCTGAACTTGGTGAATGTAAGAAGAAATGAACAGTGGTACTCAAAGACACTTCAGAGATTCTTGCAGAACAAGACAGAAAGAACATCCTAAGAATAGCATTTTATCTAAGTTGAGGAGACAGAATATGAAAGAAACAGATCAAATTTGAAGTCATTTAAAATGAAATATCAGGCATTTAATCAAGTGAAGTATTTATTTGCAGTTAATAACCAATTATTGATCTTCAATGTTGAAATCAAAACGTATGGTTTGGTTTGGCCTGTGACATGGTCTTCAGAGTCATTATTAGCTTAGAAAATTACAGCAGACAAGTATCCCTACATGACCAAGCAAGTTTGTGAGATAACATCCAGGAAGATAAAAGGCACTGAACACCAGACTTGTGCATTAGTCTTAGAGATTTGTTTCTATTTTCTATATACACAGAATGACTCCAAATTTTTCAAAGTGTTAAGAGACATTTACATGTTTCTAAGCTGAAACCAAACTAAATCACTTCAGGTCAAAATTTAAAAGACATACTTAAGAAAATATCCTGAATAGAAAAAAGTAAATAGAGGAAAACAAGATTAACTGGTCACAAGAACATAGCCGAGTACTTTTGACTTGAACTGTGAAATGTACTAGGTGATGTGATTAAGGATATTTGTCATCAGGGTGTCTCCATGACACAGGGATCGAGTATTTCATAACCACACAGAGCATGTCATTGTTCAAAAGATATCCACCACGTTAGTTACAAGATGTACTTTCCAAGAATTGCAAAAAAAAAAAAAAAAAAAAAAAAAAAGAATGCAAACTAAAGTGTATCAGTATATGTGAGATGTTGCAGACATACAGTATGGACTCTCAAGAAGTTTGGTAATAAAGCTGGGAGATGTACAAGGACAGTAACTAGTTGATTTTTTGTTTTGTTTTGTTTTGTTTTGGACAGCATATTATCTGACAAATGTGATCTTTTCAGTTCTGTTTATTGTTCACGGATTGTGTTTTTAATGAGTACATTCATTAGGCATACTTCTTAGAACAATATTCTCGATGAATGGAGGATGAACTCTCCCCTTTTACATTTCTGATACATTTCCGTTGTGTTTAACTGGCTGCATAAGACACGCGATGTTTTCTTTTCAAACTATCAGGTTGAAAAAATGTATTAAATGAGACAATCACATTTACTGAATGACAGATGCTTTCCTTGCATCTCCTCTCTGTCTGCCCTCCCCTGCCCCCAGCGACCCAGTAATATTTCAAATAAGAATATTAAGGATAGTTAATCATCAAACTTCAATGTGCATGGAAAGAGTGACTGTAATGAGGTACAAAAGATGATCCATTTCCATTCTTTAGCACAGATTAAAAAGGTTTTTCTGTGTTATTTAAAACAGTATTTTTAATAACTACAGGTTTATTTATTTATTTATTTGGATTTTTAATCTACAAATGATGTAAGTCAGAACTGAGTTGTTGTTGCTGAATTGTTGCACAGAACTAATGTTGATGGGTTGCATCAGATGGACAGGTAGATTAAGGTCTTCCCATCTTTAAGAAAGTTGTTCAGTACAAAAGCTTTGAACCACACATTCAGCTGTGCAGCTAGTCTCTAATGTTCTGGATGTCCAACACCTTATCAACTCTCCGCAGTGTCATCTCTTCTCCACATTTAGGGCTACTTGAGGAATAATATTCTGCTATTTAGAATCATAGAGTCATAGAATCATAGATTGGCTTGGTTTGGAAATGCTACCTTGTTCCAACCGCCCCGACACAAGTAGGGTTGCCATCCTACCCTCCTCAGGTCTCCATCCAACCTGACTTTGAACATCCCCAGGGAAAGGACATCCACAACTTCTCTGGGCAATCTGTTCCAGTGCCCCACTGCCCTCTGAGTAAAGAATTTCCTCCTAATATCTAATCTATACCTCCCTTTCCTTAGTTTTCCCAATTCCCCTTTTCCCTATTGCTTTCAGACAATGTAAAATCTTGCTCTCTTAAATATTTATGATCTTCCTTTAACATTTCTTCACAGAATAGGTGCTCCAGCCCTCTGATCTTCGTGGGCCTCCTCTGGACATGATCTAACATCTCCACATCTTTCTTGGGAACCCCAAGGCCTGGACTCAGTACTCCAGATGGGGTCTTGTGGGACAGTCAGATCTCTCTTCCTGCTGGACACTTGTCTTCTGATGCAGCCAAGGATGCAGCTGGCCTTCCAGGCTGCAAGCATACACTGTTGGCATCTCTCAAGGTGCACAGGGATTCACCCAAGATGTGGTGATGCCTTGCCAACAGATCCTTGGTAAGTGATTTATTGTTTTCAAGCTATAGCTTTTCTAAGATTTGATTTTAGAGTCATTATGTACCCCCTTATTGTTTTTGTAGCAAATAAGTCAAGGATATCTAGCAATTTTGAATCTTCTTAAGTCACTGTAATCATTGCTCAAATGATTCTATCTATCTATCTATGATCTATTTATATCAATAAACATCTTTCTACCTTCCTCTTATGAATGAAGTGTGCAGCATTTCAGTCTCCTTTTGCAACAGCAACATCTTTCTTTCACCCCCATTCTAAAACCAAGTCCTTAATATGTTATAAGATTTACCAGGAGAGTAATGGTTTCATAATTTCTTTTCTAATAAAATACAATAGGAACAAAAAGTTCCTCTGTCAGTGATTGTTGTTGTGTAAAGACCTATCAGACCTTTTCAGTAACCTTTTCAGTATTTGTTGATAACTGAGTTGTGAGCCATGAACTGAAACAGTCATGACAGGCAGAGCTTCTGAATGCTGTTCAAAGATTGATAGGATTACCATAAAAATAAAAAGCAGTCTTTGTTTCTGTACTTCTCCCACTACGGCAGAATCTGTTTTGACAGATAGCAGCCGCTCTCTTGAAAGAGATCAGTGCCTGAGCAGCTGGTAACTCAATGATCAAGAAACTCTCCATCAGTATGTGGAGAGATGTTAATAAGCTATCCCTTCTTCTCATTTTCTTCACCTTTTTCCGATTTCTTTGCTAGTCCTTCATTCTCCTTCCATTCTCCCTTTTCCATTTATTTTATTCGTAATACTTATTCATGTGTGCCATTTCAGAAATGTCAGTTTTAGACCTTGCTAGAGGTGACCTTAACTCTGTTTTTGTCATTGAGCAGTACAGTGAAGCTTCAGTTATACTCTCAGAGTATTGCTTCTACGTTGTGATATGTTGTTGAAGTGCTGAATTGCTACAGGTAGGTGCCCGTCTTCATCAAGAAATGTGTTGAAAATTATTGTAAATATAACTGAAATTTTGTGTGGATTGTTTTGCATTAGCAGTTAATATTTTACCTCTGTGGTTATCAGATTATGTGTTTATTAACAAGACTTGAGTGAGATACTATAGGTCATCCTCCAGAAAAAAAGAAAACTTCAGGTGGTGTTGCAGATAGGCAGTGTCAAGTGATCTTCTGAATTATTGTGGGGATGGGCAGGCTGCTCTAACTTCTGAGGGCAATGCCTGAAAGTCATGAAACTGACTTTTAGTGGAGAGAAATGTATTGTGTGTAAAGGAGCAACTTTTCTTTCTGCCACTGGAGAATGCAGTTACCAGCTCCAAAACAGCGGACTAGATGTAGCATCATCCTGTGGACAGTTTTCTTACCATGGAAGAGACAGAAAAAATCAGAAACAATTTTGTATCTGTTTAGAAATAAAGAAGTGTTTTACATACAGAGAGGACAGCTTGGAGAGAATAGAAAAACCTGGAGGAGAAGAAAACTTTCAGCAAAAGGAATGAATCTCATGATTTTGAGCTGGAATTCACAATATACATTCTATTTTGGATGTACTGGAATATGGCATGGGTTCAGAAATGCTTCATGAATACAGAAGGGCGTGGTCTACTGAGTTCAGATATGAATGTGAAAATTTTGAGTTTTAGGGTACAATTGTACCTTGGTTTGGGTATCAAGTTGCTTATTAGACAACTCATGCCACAGAGTATAATTCTCAGATTGACATAACTAGAAGTAGTATATAGTAACACTAAAGGCAATGTCAAAGAATGAAAGAGAAACGACATAGGATTCATATTTCTCTGTAGAGGTTATATCCTCAGTATTAAAACTTTTATACATATTATTTCCTATTTCAATCTTGTAGCACGTTAATGTGATGACTGCACTGCTGAAGTGACCCAATATCCTAAATCATAAAGTAACTTTGTAGATAAAACTCTAATTTCTTCATGGGAGAAGGAAGAAAGTAGGTGTTCAACATGACAGACTGAACTTTCCTTTTAGTGAACTCTTGCATTACTTTTCAGACAAATGTTGAGATCAACGTTTTTCCTCAACTAATCAATATATAACATTTTGCTTTCTTTTCATGATGTGTTTAGAATCATAGGATCCCTAAGGTTTGAAAAGACCTCTAAGATCACCTAGTCCAACTGTCCACCAAACACCAATATTGCCCACTAAACCATGCCCCTAAGCACTATGCTTACTCTTTCCTCAAACTCCCCCAGGGACAGTGACTCCACCACTTCCCAGGAAAATCTGTTCCAATACCTCACCACAGTTTCTGAGAAGAAATTCTCCCAGCCTGAACCTCCACTGGTGCAACTAAAGGCCATTACCTCTTAGCCTATCATTAGTTACTTGGGAGAAAAGGCCAATCCCCACCTCACCACAACCTCCTTTCACGTAGTTGTACAGAATGAGAACTTCTTCACCAAGACTCCTCCAGACTATACAATCCCAGTTCCCTCTGCTGCTCCTCATAAGACTTGTGTTCTAGACCCTTCACCAGCTTTGTTGCCCTTCTCTGAATGCATTCCAAGGTCTCAATGTCTTTCATGTAGTGAGGGGCTCAAAACTGAACACAGTACTCAGTGTACTCAGTGCAGCCTTACCAGAACTGAGTGCAGGAGGATGACCATCTCCCTACTCCTGGTGGCTGCCCAATTTCTTATGTAAGCCAGGGCATCATTCGCCTTCTTGGCCACCTGGACAGACTGATGGCTCATGTTCAGTCAAGCATCGACCAACACCCCGACATCATTTTCAGGTCATGCAGCTTTCCAATCACTCTGCTCTAAGCCTGTTACACAAGATTTCTGTGACCAAAAAGCAGGACCTGGCACATGGTCTTGATGAACTTCAACCCGCTGGCCTCAGACTAGTGATCCAGCCTATTCAAGTCTCTTTGTAGGGTCTTTCTACCATCAAGAAGATCAATACTTCTGCCCAATTTGGCATCATCAGCAGAGTTACTGATGGTGCACTCAATCTTGTCCTGGTCATCAGTAAAGATATTGAAGAGGACAGGCCCCAGTACGAACCCCTGGGCAACACTATTCATGACCAGTTGCCAGCTGGATGTAAATCCATTTATCACCACTCTCTGGGCCCAGCCCAGAAGCCAGTGCTTCACCCAGCAAAGAGCATACCTGTCCAAGCCACAGGCTGCCAGCTTCTCCAGGAGAATACTGTGGGAAGCAGTCAAAGGCTTTGCTGAAGTATAGGCAGACTATGTCAACAGCCTTTCCCTCATTCAAAAGGTGGGTCACCTGGTCATAGAAGGAGATGAGGTTGGTAAGGCAGGACCTGCCTTTCATGAACCCATGCTGGCTGGGCCTGATCCCTTGTTTGCCCTGCAGATGTTGTGTGATTGTGCTCAAGATGATCTGCTCCATAATGTTCCATGGCACTGAGGTCTAACAGATCAGTAGTTCTCCATATCCTCCTTGCAACCCTTCTTATGATTGGGTGTCACACCAGCAAGTTTTCAGTTATTTGGGACTTATCTGATTGACCAGAATAATAGCTAGATGATGGAAAGTTGCTTAGCTATGATGTCCACCAGTTTCCCCAGTACCCTTAAGTGGATCCCATCTGACCCCATGAACTTGTGACAGTCCAGGTGAAGTGTAGGTCTCTAGTTGTGGGGGGTTTATTCTGCTCCCAGTCTCAGACTTCCAACTCAGGAGGCTAAGTACTCCAAGGATAACTGATTTGACTTTTAAAGATAGGCATAAAGAAGACACTGAGAACTTCAGCCTTTTCCTTGTCCTCAGTGGTCATGATCCCTGCTGCATCCACTAAAGAATGGAGATTAATATTTTCAGAGAAATATTAAAAATTAAATGTTTTTTTTTTTAACTGAGATATTAACAATTAGTATGTTTTGCAAGAATTGCTCTGAATGTAATGCCTTCTGTTTTATCATACTGGCCCATAACATCAGAGGCACCACGACAGGATGTTGGTGGTATGGCAGTAGAGGTTGAATCTTCCCACCAACCAATATTCCATTAGATTTTGTTGCTCTGTGACAGGTGGCAGCAGAGGGGCAGTCAGACAAACGGATGTCTGGCATGGAAGTGAGTATCAAGCAAAGGTGTGTCACTGAATTCCTCCTTTTGGAAAAAATGACACTCTCTGACATTCACCAACACTTCTGAATGTTTATGGAGATCAAACAGTAGATGTGAGCACAGTGAGGGAGAGAGTGGTGTGTTTCAGCAGTGATGACAGTGGGTCAAATTTGCTGGTGCAGATTTTTCTGAGTGCAGCATGCAGGCTTCTGTTCATTGCTGATGAAAATGCACGGCTAATGATGGTGGCTATGTTGAACTATAGAGTTTTGTAGCCAAAAATTTTCTCTATCAAATAGTGTTATTATCCTCTTTGTGTCTGTTGCCATTTCCATGGAAACAAATGGAAGTCATTACTTTTGGAATGACCTACGTATATTTGACCCAAGACAAATTCTATTCAATAAATGTGACCCAGGCAAGCCAAAAGTTGAGCACCCATGAGATAAGGAAAGATTCTTCATAAAGGGACCTGAAATGAGATCGAAACACATTATTTTTTAATGGGAAAGAAATAACTTGTGTCTGAGTGTCTGTTTTTTGATTGATTTTTTTTTTTTTTTTTCAAATTTCCAATCTAGACCCCTCAAGGGGTTTTTGAATCAAACATATTTTGAAAGTGAATTTCCTTTGTAAATTGAGGTTTCCACTTCCAAGCTAAAATACATTTCCTGGGCTATGGCAGCTACAGTTTTGGCTCAAATTTGTTAAAATAAGCACCGTTACATTCAGTCACACCATTCTCATCCAATGCTTCTCTGATCTCATGATTCCATGATTTAAGTCTCTATCTGTAAGGTGAGGTTCATAGGTTATCTTTGCTCAGCTTTGCATCATTACTCTCAGGCAAACATCAAATCAGAACAGACCCCTTTTTAATGCTGTTAATAAACTGCATAGTATAATACTTCACTTGTTCTTAGAATATGAAGTGTAACATAGAATTTCAAAAGATAGCATGAACAATGCAGTTACTGTTTTATTTATGGCTAGTGTTTATTTACATTTGTAAGTAGATTCAGATGCCTGTAAATGCTCTGCTGATATTCCTTTCCCATGTGAAACAAAAAGGAGGACAACAGAGCATTGTTACTGTTTGCCTACATCTATGTGGAAGTTCTTTTGTTTATGTTTGCAATAGAATATTACACTGCAGTCCACAGCTGAAAATTCTGTACTCCTTACTGAAATTTATTTTTCATACTTTTGTCTTAGTTTCTGCTTTTCCTTTCCAAAGTGTATTGAGAATTTAATTTTTACTTAGGTACAAGAGCAACCTGAAGTGTTTTTCAGACAATGAAATAAACTTCATGAAGTCTGGCAAGGCAAGTTTGTATAATTTCAATCTAATTTCTAAAGAGATATGGGATAGTTTGGATACTTCCTTAATTTACACTACACATGAAAATTAAATGATGATGCTTACTTTCATTTGTGTATCTAGGATCAAAACTTGAGAGGATATGGAAATGACATGGTAAACTCTCCAGCCAATTTAATGCTATTTTATTTGTACAAAGACTGAAAAAGAGCTGCAAACTACAAAAGCTCTGAACAAAGAGAAATGCCTGTCAATCCTACAGAAATAGATCAAAATGAATGTTTGGATTTGTAAGTCCAAACTGCATGCACCACATCTGGACAAAATTAAATCACTTGAGTCACTTAAAATGAGGAAATAGTTTTATTTTAAAAACTAAGGGTTCAATTTTAGTCACAATGAAGTCAAAGGATGCTATTGTTTCTACACAGCATTTTTAACACATGTAAATGCAAAAGGGCAGGTTCATACTGCAAGCACTTTGCAATCAACACATTGTGACAGAATTAGAAATGAAATGGAGAAAAGATGGCTTGAAATATTAGAAAACGAAGAGAAAAAAGGTCTCCTAGAATCTGTGTCATACACATATAATACAAATGTTAGGCTGTTCTAGCTCCTGAAAATGCTGTTTTGTAGAGATTTGTGAATGGAGGTGTCTGCCTGTTGTAAATGTCCTGAAAAAATGTGGATATAGAAGACAGATTTAGTAAGAAACTGGAATTGTGTTAGGAGAATGAGAAAGCTGTTTCTGGTGTGGGTGAAACTCAGGAAATGCATTTGTGGGAGGACAACACAAAGAACGCAGGAGGGCAAGCAGAGGTGACTCTTTCTTTCTTTTCTGTTAGTTTCCCTGGGAGAAGCATCTGGACATATCCCCCTCTGTCTAACTCTGTCTTTGTGTGGGCGAAGATGGGTTTTATGCTTCTTGCAACCACAGGCTGTGTGGGGTACACAGCACCCTGCTGCTCCAGGGCAGCAGCTGTGAAAGAGGAGAGACCTGGTTACACAAAATAAGATGAAGCTGGCCAGGAAGCCTGGCTAGAGAAGCTTCTGTACTTTCTTAGAAGAAAATCTGCTGCTCCGTGGGGTGAACCTCCAATGCCTCTCCCCGTGCTTGGGATGCAAATTGGGCACAGCATTCTTCCCCCATGCTACTTGAAAGCCCACCCACCTCTGTTCCTGTGTGGAAAAGCGCTTTGCTTGTTAATTACACTGTTTTTCATTCATTAGATGTTACAGCTTACTAACAAAGTAGAATATGCATTAGTATGATTTATACTGTAGTACTTACAAAAGCATATGAGATTCTCTAACGTGAAGTAGGACACTTATCTGAAGTAATAAAGATACACTACACACTGATGGAAATAAGTTAGTAGATAAGGATAAACTCTACTTTCTGTATCATTACCCATGTTTTTTTGCTATGCCCAGGCTCCTCAAGTAGGTAATTTCATGTTTATTTTAGTAATGTTTCAAAGAATTTATATGCCTATGAATTGCAGTGTTGAGAACAAGCTTAGTCCACTGTTCCTTGTCTTGCATAGACACATAGATATATTGAAAATACATCTGATTATGTGTGCAGTTAGCATATGATACAAAAGATTGCTTGTTGTAACAGTAATTAGGAAAGTTGCTCCGAAAACAATGCCTCCTAATTTATTATGTAGATCCATGACATCAGAAGTGGATGTTGGTTGTGTAACAGTAGAGGTTGAACCTTCCCACCAATATTCTATTGTATTTTGCTGCTGTGCAACAGATGGCAGCAGAGGGGCAGTCTGACAAAACAACATCTGATGCAGAAGTGCATATGAAGCAGAAGTGTGGAACTGAATTTCTTCGTGAAGAGAAAATGGCATCCACTGTCATCCATCTACATTTGCTGAATGTTTATGGAGACAAACTGTAGATGTGTGCACAGTGAGGTGGTGGGTGGTGCATTTCAGCAGATTTTTATAAGAGCAGCATGCAGGCTCTTGTTCGTCACTGGTGAAAATGCACAGCTAATGGTGGTGACTATGTTGGAAAAGCAGTGTTTTGTAGCTGAGAATTTGCTCGATCAAATAGTGTTATTGTGCTCTTTGTATCTGCTGTAGTTTCCATGGAAATAAATAAACAATTTCAGAATGACATACATACAACCTCAACTTTCCAAATTATACATTTTCTTGTTCTAGTGATCAGGAGGAATGCCTAGAGCAACATGGTACATACAGAACTGCTGGTACTTCTGAATGTGCTTGCCCCAGTGCTCTTTATGGTCATTAGGGTTGGGTATCTCCCAGTATTTACAGGAAGCACTCTTTCCTGTTCACTGTCGTGAGGCAGAATGTGGGTGGTGGCACAAACACAATGTAAATTATAAGCTTCAAAGAAAAGGCAGATGGGAGGTAGCAGAAATAGGTTACAAACATAAGGATTAGAATATGACACGGATGGGTTACCCAGTGGGATAAATTTCCACACAGTCCATCACAAAATTTTAAAAGACTTCAGGCTGTAAAGTACTGTGATATCAGAGTACGTGGTAGGAAGTGGTACTTCCATTCTTCCTTAGTTTCCCCTGGCAGATGCAGACATGGGCACAAAGAGATGGACTCTTCTCTTACCTCTCCTCCAACATACAGACCTCTGCTTTTCCTATGTCTCAGTCTTTAGCATGACTGGTTGTCCTCTCTTTCTCTTTAATCCCAAGACATTCACACGGTTCAGCTTTGGATCAGCTTGGTGGGAATTAAGTGTTCCTCTTATAGAAGACTGGGTTGAGAAAAGCATTTAAAGAAAAAAGACAGAAAGATTTATGATACTTGCACACAGTGGGAGCAATCACAGGTAAAGAATAGAACTATTGCTAGCCCTCGTTGAATTGTAATTTAGATTGACTCCTTTCTAATCTGTAAATGTCTGTGCCTGACTGGGACTGTAGACCTGGTCAAGGCCTCTTTTTCACCGTGATCCTATACGCTATGCTTTTATATAGTATGTCTTTTGTGCTTCTCCAGTAACTGAAAGAAAATACATCATTGCTTTTTATGTTATAACTCGGGCATGTCCAACTCATGGCCTGTGGGTCACATGCAGCCCAGCACAGCTCAAAATGCAGCTCAACCTCTGCCCCAGTGAGTGGCCTGGCCTGGTCCTGAGTGCAGGTGTGCATCCATCGCTCAGCATCAATTGAACATCAGTGCGCTATTAATCCTCTCTGGGATGAAATGTGGGCATGGGGTGCAGTGCAGTGCCAATTCAAATTACAGCAAATAAGTCTACGCATTGTATATTGCATATATACTGTACATATACATATATTGTATATACATATATCTATAAATATTAATGTCTTATATTTAATAAAATATATTAAAAATAAAATGTTTTGTTACTTATATACACTAATTACATTATATTTTTTGTGAGGGATGCTCTGAAAGTAATGACTCCTATTTTATTCTGGTGGCTTATAACGTCAGAGGCAGATGGTGGTGGTATGGCAGTAGAGGCTGAACCTTCCCACCAATATTCCATTACATTTTGTTGCCATACGATAGATGGCAGCAGAGGGGCGGTCTGAGAAAATTGCAGCTGACGTGGAAGTGTCTATGAACTAATGCTGTCTCACTGAATTCCTCCATGCAGAAAAAAAGACATGCATTTACATTCACTGATGCTTGCTGAAGTTTCTGGAGACCAAACAGTGAATTTCAACACACACAGTGAGGCACTGGGTGTTGTGTTTCAGTACTGGCAACTGTGATAGAGAGTCATCTCCACTGGTGCAGGTTTTATGAGTGTGGCATGCAAACTCCTGTTCACTGCTGATGAAAATGCATAGCTAATGGTGGTCACTATGTTGAAAAACAGTGTTTTGTAGCTGGGAATGCACTCTATCAAGCAACGTTACTGTGCTCTTTACAGATGCTATAGTTTCCATGGAAATAAACAGGAAGAGTTACTGTTGGAGCGATCTAGATATATGCAGCCCAAGACAATTCTTCTTCATTCAGTGCAGCCCAGACAAGCCAAAATGTTGGTCGCTCATGTTATAACTAACCTGTCAATGATTCAGTTCTTGGCATGGATGCCTGTGCACAGCCAATATACTGTAGAAGAAAAACAATCACTACAGGAATAGATTTCTTTAGTTCTTGTTGATGACAATCTTGTTCTGTTTTGCTTGTTGGTTGGTTTGTTGTTAAAGTCAATAATAAAATAAAGATCTATGAGTAGAGACATTACATAGAAAACTCCAAAAAAATACTTTTGTGGATGATTTTAATGATGAAAGAGCAAGGAAAGACTTTTATGAGAGTGGTTTTAATGATAACCAAAATGTGAAGTAAGTTTGCATTCTCAGGATTACTGAGAATTAAGTTGTCATGTTCCCCTGAATGTATTATATGTCACCTATTAACAAATCTTATTCACGACTCTAAGGAGTGTCTGATATACTCTTAGTCGTGCAAAGGGTAATATATTTCAATTAACCCATGTATTGAGAATTCAAAAGAAAAAAAAATATGCATAGTTTCTATCTTACAAACCTTTTTTTAGCCCTGTGTTCTGTAATACAACTTTAAATCACAGAATCATAGAACAGTACGGGTTAGAAGGGACCTTTAAGATCAGCTAGTCCCACTTTCCCTGCAGGGACACTTCCCACCAGACCAAGTTGCTCACAGCCCTATCCAGCCTGTCCTTGAGTGCTTCCAGGGAGGGGGTATTCACCGGTTCTCTGGGCAACCTGCTCCAGTGTCTCACCACCCTCACAGTAAAGAATTTCTTCTTAATATCTACTCTAAATCTACATTTTTCCATTTTAAAGCCATTTCCCTTGTTCTGTTTCTACATCTCCGTTTACAATGTTCTTTCCCAGCTTTCCCATAGGCTCACTTCAGGTACTGCAAATCCTGAGGTTCTTCCTATAAAGTCCCCTCGGAGCCTTCTCTTGTCCAGGCTGAAGAGGCCCAGCTCTCTTAGCTTGTCCGCACAGTGGAGGTGCTCCAGCCCTCTGATCATCTCATTGGCCCTCCTCTGGATCTGCTCCTGCAACTCGATGTCTTTCTTGTGTTGGTGGCCCCAGAGCTGAACACAGTATTCCAGGCAGGGTCTCACGAGAGCAGAGCAAAGGGGCAGAATCACCTTCCTTGACCTGTTGGCCATGTTTCTCTTGATGCAAACCAGGATACGGTTGGCCTTCTGGGCTGGCTCGTTGCTGGCTCACGTTGAGTCTTTCATCAACCAACACTCCTAAATCTTTCTCCTCAGGGCTGCTCTCAAGCCATTCTCTACCCAATATGCACTTGTGCTTGGGATTGCCATGACCCAGGTTCAGGACTTGTACTTGACCCAGTTGAACTTCAAGAGTTTGGCAAGTACTCACCTCTGAAGCCTGTCAAGGTCCCTCTGGATGGCATTTCTTTCCTCTAGCATGTCATCTGCACCACTCAGTTTGGTGTCCTCTGCAAATTTGCTGAGGGTGCATTTGATACCACTGTCCATGTCACCTGCAAAGATGTTAAATTGAGTTATTTATTTATTTGAACTTCTGAAAAGCTTCATGCTATTAAAAATGGTCCTTTGCTGCAGATACGCAATCATAAAATGGTAAACTTCGTGGATATCATTATTTCTGTTTGCAGTCTGATGTTTGAGAGACAATGTAAAAATAAAATTTTAAAAATACATGTAATATTTAGTTACATGGGAATTTAAAAGGTTTCTGGGCTACTTATATGCAAATAAAAGCATTTAATTGTAAGATGTCTCCTGTGATAAATGGTAACGAAAAAATACTTGAATAAATTCCCCATTATAAAATGTGAAATTATTTCATGACTTTGCCCTTTCCCTTGCTCCTTTAAAAAGGTGAACCTCTCTAAATAATTTATACCAGGACAGCTTCAGGTCTTTTGCACTGCTAATGAACTGAGTAACTGAGAAAATAGCACCTCTGCAATTAATACAACAGCATAAGCTTGCCCTCCTGGCAAAAAAGAGAGAGCAGTGGTAGAAAGTTCCTAAATTATTAATGCCATACCTAAGTACACTTCCTAAAAAATCTGTTTTCTAAGTCTTTCAGTTCTGCAAAGAAGCACTCATCAGTGCAAAACAGTATTTAAAAAAATGAGTGCAACTCTTTTTCATAGAAAGACATAGATGACATAGAACATGTACTAAAGATACATCTTAGGAAAAATATATTAATGGAGCATAATGTCTTGAATGCAATCACAGAGCACGTGTGAGGCAACCAGGGGATCAGGCCTAGCCAGCATGCATTCATGAAAGGCAAGTCCTGCTTCACTAACCTGCTCTCATTTTATGACCAAGTGACTCACCTAGTCGATGAGGAAATTCTGTGATGTAGTCAGTCTAGACTTAAGTAAGGCCTTTGACTTTAGTCTCACACAATATTGTCTTGGAGATGTTGGCAGCCCATGGCTTGGACAGGCATACTCTGCTGTGTGAAAATCTGGCTGGATGATCAAGCCTAGAGAATGGTGGTGAACAGACTTAAATTCAGCTGGCAACTGCTCATTAGTCATGTTCTACAGCGGTCAGCCCTGGGGCTGTCCCTGTTTAAAATCATTATTGATGTTTTAGATGGGAGGACTGAGTGCGCCCTCTGTAAAATTGCAGATGACACCAAGCTGGGAGGAAATATTGATCTGCTTGAGGGTAGGAAGGCCATACAAAGGGATGTGGATAGGCTGGATGGATTCATGGAGGCCAATTGTATGAGATTTAAATAAGATCAAGTGCTAGATCCTGCACTTTGATCACAAAAACCCCCATTAATCACCACAGGTGTGGGCAAGAGTGGATGGAAAACAGCACACAAGAAAAGGATTTAGAAGTGTTTGTGACAGCCAACTGACAATGAGCAAGCAGTGTGTCCAAATGGCCAAGAAGGCCAAAGGCATCCTGCCTCAACTCAGAAATTCTGTAGTCAGCAAGATTAGAGAAGTCATTTTCTCTTCTCCCAGTAACTGACTATAAAACAAGAGGTAATGGCCTTTAGATGAACCAAGGGAGATTCCGATTGAATATTTGGAAGAATTTCTTTTCAGAAACAGTGGTGAGGCCTTGGAACAGTCTACACAGGAAAGTGGTGGAGTCTCCATTCCTGGAGGTGTAGAAACATGTAGATGTGTCACTTAGGGACATGGTTTAGTGGGCAATATTAGTGTTAAGTGGACAGTTGAACTAAATGATCTTAGTGGTCTTTTTCAACCTCAAATAATTTTAAGATTCTGTGATTCTATGAGAGTACATTCAATGGATACTATTCTTCAGACCAGAAAAAAAAAGTAAGGAAAAGCAGTATCCAAGTTCAAAAATGCAACCTGTAGGAAACAAGATTTGTTGGCTAAAAATACCAAAAGGCTCTGCATGCTTTGAGGTGCTACTGAGAGAGAGTAATGCTGTTAGATGTTGCCTGTATCTTAGCCCTTTACAACACTAAGAATGCTGCTAGATGAAAATGCCCACCTTAAAATTTTGCATGCAACAGTGATGGTCTCTGGAAAAAGAACAGTTAAATTTGTAGGGCAAAGGAGAGTGATTTTTTTTGGACTAGGTGATACAGTAAATACAGCTAGCTTCACAGTCCTTTTCACACATTTATAAAGAAAAATAATACTAGAAACACAATAACGTCTTGAACAGAAGGAAATAAAGGGGCAGAAAAGCACAGCAGTTTCCAACAGTCTCTCTGAAGTCAAATGCTCTCTGTTGCCATGCCAAGGAAACCACCTGGGCATGAATGACATCTTCACAGCCAAGAGGCCTCATTCCACATTTCCGACTCTAGCTCTTGGGAAGATAAAATTAATGTAGTACAAGGCAGTATGCTGAAAAGTAGTTACTCTGTAGGGAGCAATTTCTTTGTGTTTGACAAACTTCTTTCAACTTCTGTGCCTCTTCAATCAGTGGTGAAAATTGCTCATGCACTAAATAGCAGCCAACCCAGATCAAAGGACATTTATCTGTTAATGTTGTTGTTTTAGTGACTGCTTGAATGAAAGTGTAACATAGCCGGGAATTAGAAATTTAATACTGTGAATGCTGCTGCTTGCTCTCATTCACACATGTTCTATATTGTAGTGATGTTCACAGAAAAAAAAGGAAAAAAAGTCAGGAGAAGCATTGTTTTTCTCTTAAGGACTCAATTCAAACACAAATCAAGGATGGAAACAGACTGGGAGAAAGGTTCCAGAAAAAAACTTCGTTTGATAAAATGTAACTTTCTGAAATTAGACTCTCAAATCTCAGCATAAAATTTATCAGTGATTTGCCCTTTGTAAATTTTGTGCGTCCCGCAGTACATAAAATACTGTGATGGTCTCTTTAATATGAGGATATTAAACTGTTAAGATGCATACACAGGAGTCATTTGCAGGACTCTTTCTATGACTACAGCGGGTTCATTCCAAGAATACATACTGCGTATTATATTTAAATCTACTGAAAGTACTTCTCTATAAAATTTAATAAGAATCCAGTAGAAAAGGAAATCAACTGCAACATTGCTTAAAAAGTCTTTTGCTTTGGAAAGACAAGATTTTATTGTCTTGCTGTAGGCAAGGGACAAAGGCAATGGTAAATTCTGTGCTGCAATTGTTTATACAGCTCACGTAAATGGATAATGATGCCTCTGAGTAGATGATACTAGTTTAGGTAAAATAATAATTAAAAAAATATATTAAAAAACCTGTTTGAATAAGCCATGCAAAACTAATATCAAATGTCCTGTTGTCTACCTCATTACCTTGTTAGATGACTTATATTAAAAGCAGTGAAGCAAAGAATCCATAACCCAGGCCTTTGCCACTTTTGCAGTGCTGCAGATACATCTTTCACACAATTTATACAGAATTTATGTATGTCGAGTATGCTTTCCTGGAATATAAGCACACTGGACTAGAAATTATGACTTTATTACAGCACGTCAAGGTTCTTCTTCTTGAAATCATCTCTGAAAAATACTGTTATTAAGTTGCAGGTTGAGTGAGTACTACAAGAAATATTCTTATTTGTACATTATTCTGAGATAAGGCTGTATTTTTCTGCTTACAGTGTGAATCTACCTAAGCCTGTGAGCTACTATTAATGCAGAAGCTATACAGTGACTATATGTCTCTATAGGTATGTGACACAAAAATAATTACTACCTTCCATGTTATTATTATTTCTTTTTAATTTGGAATCATTATGTGGAAAAACAAACATACAAATCACACACACACACACACACACACAAAAAAGCAGTCCCTCAGATATCACTGAGTTAATAAAATGAAGTACAATGTGAAGTAATTTGACTGACACTCCAGTTAAAGATGATACTGCTAGAATATACGAGCTCTTGCTAGCAGTATAATTTAAAGCTATCTTTGTCAGTCCATGGTTTTGTTGAGCAACCTTGTTAGAATTAATAGAGTTATAGGGAAAAAGTCTTCTAGTCCCAGGGGTATGTGCAACAGGGAACAACCTTCTGTGGAGTATCTGCTTTAACAATTCCTGGACTTCTGAAATAATTCCCTTACTACCAACCTCACCCATCTCACAGCCCAGCAGTTAGTGGGGCTGCATCACAAAACATCCAAGAAGGCGCTAGGTTATTTGGCTTGGTTTGGTTGAGTTGGCTCCATTATAATTTCAGACTTTCTGAAATTGGGCTGCCAGGTAAAGTACAAAGTGCAAAAGAGCTAGGAAATTCAGCCCCTCTCTTTGATAAAAACTTCAGGCTCTCACAGGCCAATACCTTGAGAACACCTAACAGAAACTAGCTCCTAATGAATTTGATTTTGAATCTTGTATCACATTGTTACTCACACTCTCCCATTTTCCCAAAGAGGAGGGGGTTTATTTGCTTGATGAGTTAAAAATTTAAAGCATAATTGCTATGACATTACAGGTTTTGGGGGGATTAAAGAAAGACGTAATTTGAACTTCAAGTCCAGCAGATACAGAACAAAGCACAAACCCTGCTTACTGTAGAGAAAAGCCCCTTAGATATTCAGAAGAATTTTATTTGAATTCACATAGGAGAGAGAGTTTTTTTTTTTTCCTTGTTTATGCTGTAGAGAATAAATGGGGAGACATTTCTCATTTCTGCTGAATAATTTTGGTGATATGACATTTTCTAACCACAGCTGCCAAGTACAGCTTAAGAAGAATGTGTGCATTCACAAAACAGACAGGTTTTTCTGAGTTTTTTCTGCTCTATTGATATACATATAATGGAGTACCTGTTTTTATAGAACTACCTAAATGCAGTAGCTGATGGACTGAAATTACTGGCTATCACTTAGTTGTTCCAGCTACCATTCTCCCCATGTCTTAACATCAGAAATTACTTCAGCCCTGCTAAAAAATGACAGATAACATCTGCAGGAAAAGATACAAATGCATCAAAACATTTCTTTGTACAGGGTTCATGGTTCATATTAAAATACACTTCTTCACAAATACGCCCTTATTTTACTTCTCATTTGTCTAACAACTATCTGTATGAAATTTGTGAAAACAGGTCTCTGTTGACAGTCTAACACATAGAATCATAGAATCATAGAATGGTCTGGGTTGAAAAGGACTACAATGATTATCGAGTTTCAACCCCCCTGCTATGTGCAGGGTCACCAACCACCAGACCAGGCTGCCCAGAGCCACATCCAGCCTGGCCTGGAATGCCTCCAGGAATAAGGAAGAATTGTGCTTTTAGTCTCATGACTATTCAAATGTGATATTTTTATGTATTTAATTCCTTTTCATCTCTGTATCTTCACCTTTTCCTTCTCTTCCCTTTCCCCATTCTTCATCTTTTTTTTTCTTCTCTTCTTTTTCCTTTTTTTTTTTCCCCCTTTTTTCTTTTTAATTGAATTGGTTTTGTGGAAATAAGAAATAACTGTATTTATCTCATCTACATTTTAAATTTTATGTTTACATTTTAAATCTTTATATTTTATTCTCTGACAGGAAGCTTGCAGCTTAACAAAGTTTGTAAATATAGAAGACATAGGTTAATTGGAAAAGAAAATGAATATTACCAGATTCATGCTGAAGATGTGCTATCAATATGCCTTCACAAGGAAGAAATGCTACCAGCTTCCTGTATTGCATTAGGTAGAGCACAGCAAGTAGGTTGAGCTCCCTACTCAGAGGTTCTTTCCAGTCGTGTCTTTCTCTTTTAATTAAATGACAAATCATCCCATAGGTTTCTATTACTTTCATATGAGAAAATCACACGCCACTTTATGACAGCCACTGACCATCAACCACAGTTCATCAGAAATGTTTGATTTCTCCTCTGGATATGTGTTTAAAGTAATATATTTTTGTGAAATGTGTTTTATTATAATATTATTATTATTGTTATTGGAAGAATTTATTTATTTATTTTTTTAATTATAATCATTTTTTATTTAGACTTTCTATGTTTCCTCCACAGGTTATGAGAAGAGGTTTTCAGACTGTAGTCTGCAAACTTCTGGATGTACAGGCATTATTTCTAAAGTATTTCCAAAAGGTTAAAGAGAGCAAAGTAGTAGAAAAAGCAATGCTTCACCTACATACATAAAAACTGTAGAAAATTTCCCACTTCTTAGGGAACACAAAGACTGCAAATAGTGAAAAAACTACGTATAACCTTAGAAGCTCCCCATGTAATGGAACACACGTCTGTGCTGTGAAAGGTGGGGAGTTTAGAGAATGTTGTGGAGTGAAGCTTCCTGTAGAAATCATCTGCTATCATCATGCAGCTTATCTGAGAGTGTATTTTACCTCCTGTGATCTACTCTGGGTTATTTGCTACTTACAGGATTAAATGTTTAGAGAGAAAGGCAAATAACTGCTTTTTTTTCAGAGACATTCTTAGCTACTCTTATCTATGTGGCTTTGTTGCAGCTGTATCAGAGAAGAAAACAAACTTAAAGAAACAGAGATGCTGAAATCAACAATAATGAGTCATAGAATCATAGAATAGCCTGGGTTGAAAAGGACCACAATGATCATCGAGTTTTAATCCCCTGCTATGTGCAGGGTCGCCAACTACCAGACCAGGCTGCCCAGAGCCACATCCAGCCTGGCCTTGAATGCCTCCAGGGATGGGGCATCCACAGCCTCCTTGGGCAACCTGTTCCAGCGTGTCATCACCCTCTGAGTGAAAAAATTCCTGCTCATATCTAACCTAAACCTCCCCTGTCTCAGTTTAAGACCATTCCCCCTTGTCCTACCAGTATTCACTCTCGTAAAAAGCCATTCCCCCTTCTGTTTATACGCTCCCTTCAGATATAGGAAGGCCACTTCAGATGGCCTATCTCCCTTCAGATCTATCTTCACTATCTCCCTTCAGATATAGGAAGACCACTGAGGTCTCCCCAGAGCCTTCTCTTCTCCAAGTTAAACAAGCCCAGTTCCCTCAACCTTTCCTCATAGGAGAGGTACTCCAGCCCTCTGATCATCTTAGTGACCCTCCTCTGGACCCATTCTTAGAGCTCCATGTCTTTCTTGTGCTGGGGGCCCCAGGCCAATGAATTTGGCAACTAAAGAATGTCAACATAATACTTACCAGCAAATTCATCATGAAACATGTCAGAGAAGTTTGTGCAAATGTAACAACCATTAAATGAAAACTCTAATCAGAAATAAAGAAGGCAAATATCTACTACTGATTAAGGGTGTGAAATAAATGACCAAGGATGTCCCTTTCAGCCTTGCACAAAAAGAGAAAAAGCACCTCTTTATTCAATAGTTGCTCAATATTTGCTTAACATTCTCAGAGTGGAGTTAGGCTTTCCAGTTACACACACACAAAAAGCAATACAATGTGACAAGTGCAAGGAGAAGTTAATTTTACTTACTGTGAATTCCCAGCTATTTGTACATTAAAATTACAAATCTTATCTTACCCAAGGAAATGGCCAGAAGTTTCATCAGGGGAGGTTCAGGTTGCGTATGAGAAAAGGGTCTTCACTGAGAGAATGTTCAGATGCTGATACAGGCTTGCCAGGGTCATGGCTCCAAGCTGCAAGAGTGCAAGGAACATCAGGACAGTGTTCTCAGATACAGGATTTGAATTATGGGTACTTCTGTGTGGAGTGCCAAGAACAGGATGGAATGGTCCTTGTATGTCTCTTCTGACTCTGGATTTTCAACAACTCTGTGATTGCACTGACAAGTGAATTTTCTTCGAAAGGTTTCAAAATGCCATTATTATTACAAAGGCTTTTCATACTTTTCATAAGACAAATTAAACAAATAACTACAATTTAGAGATATTTTGATAACTTGTAGTACATTTGTTCTATCTTTTGATTTTTTTGTCAAATATTAATTATTATTAAATATATTTTCCCACCATTTGTGGACAAGATAATGTTCCATACAGAGAAGGAACTGTACGTTTCTAAATGCAATCTAAGTAATATCTGACCATTCACTTTCCAGCATTCTTTTGATACAGCCCAGGATATAGTTGGCTTTCTGGGCTGCAGTGGCATAGCCAATAGCTGTGAGTATGTTGAACAGTAGTGTTTTGTACCTGAGAATTTGTTCTATGAAGTAGTGTTGAGCTATTTGTAGCTGTTGTAGTTTCCATGGAAATAAATAGGAGGCATTACTTTTAATGCAACCTACATATGTGTGGCCCAAGACTATTTCTATTCACTAAATGCAGACCAGGCAAGCCAAAACGTTGGACATTTATGCTGTAGGATAAAGTATCTTGGAAGAAAATGCATGAAGGATTAAACTATTACTAAATGTGATCTGAGACAAGAAGCGATGTACTTCAAACATGGGGGGAAGTACAGGCTAGTGAGCCTCATGTTTGTGTCTGGGAAGGTCATGGAACACATACTCCTGAAAGATGAATGAGAGGTGAGGAATTGATCTGAGACAGGCAGCATTGCTTCAAGGGCAGGTTGTGCCTGACCAATTGGGTGGCCTTTTGTGATTAAGTGATGACAGCAGTGGACAAAGGAAGGACAGCTGATATCGTCTTCCCACACACGTGCAAGGCCTTTGACATGGCTTCACACTTCATTCTTTTCCCTGAGTTGGAGAGATACTGATTTGAAGGCTGGACTTTTAGGTGCATAAAGAGCTGTTTGGATAGTAGCAGACAGAGGGTTGTGGTCAATGGCTCTGTACCTAGTTGGAGGCAAGTGTTGACCCACTCAACCCCACTCAAAAAGGGGCAATTTATGTTAGCTATTAGGAAGAAGTTTATTACTCAGAGAGTGATGAGGCACTGGAACATGTTGCCCAGAGCAGCTGTGGATGCTTCATACTTGTAGGGTGTTCAAGGCAAGGAGTGTGGGGCTCTTGGCAGCCTGATCTAGCAGGTGGCAGCCCCGTCCATGGCAGGGGGATTGAAATTAGATGATCTCTGAGGTCTCTCCCAATACAAACCATTCTATGATTCTACGGTTATGCATTTTTTTTTGTACCAAGTGAACAGAGAAAACTTTAATTACATATTTCATTCATATCTTTGAGAGGTCTCATTATCTATACTCTTAGTAATATGTAAAGCATATTTTTAATACGAGCATTAAAAAGATGTGTCAATTCCATCCCTTTAGGAATGTCCCAGTATAAGGCAAACTAATATAAAATACTGTCACATGGCAATAATTCTGAGCCTGAAAAATTATCAAGGTGAAAGATTTGAATATGTTCAATATTTAGAATATATTTTTCCTATCAGCGTTCATTATTTTTGTAGTGGAGAGACAACCGGATTAGAAGTTCATTCCACAGCAGTACCCTTGCTGATGTTTTTTTATTTTAAATTAGTGGTTTAAATATTCATAGTGGAGTTCAGAAGCTGATTGATGCCCTATTGTTGCACTTCTTGTTTTCCTGCAATAAATTGTAAGAAAATAATTTGAAGAACTGTTGTAGGCTTATCAGTAGGAGGAAACCAAAAAGGGAGAATAAGAGAAAGCTTAGGTTCAGCTCTACCATTTATAAATACTTTCTTAAGTTTTGCATTTAAATTTTTAATGTGACTTGGAATGCCAGAGGGAATAAAAAATTTGGGAACTTTAAATGAAAGGCATAAGCAAATACACTAAATGGATTGCAGACAGGATAGTTGCAAAAAAAAAAAAAAAAAGTGACTATCTGTAGGCTTTCTATTTATCAGGATAAGGAGTTCAGGTTTAGGTTCGATAAACCTAATCCTGCCTTTGATGTGGGTGTGCTGCAGAGCTTAGAGATATCAGCTAAGCTAATAGACAGAAGGAGTATGTGGGCCAATGTTGCACTTCAATCTCTTTATAGAAAGAATATATATTTTGAAAAAGTGACCTTCTGGTTTAGAAGAAAACATTTCATAATCTGTCCATAGCAGCTAATAAACACATTGAAAGCAAATAGCGAGAGAGTGATTTCAACTTGACTGCAAAAGCTATGAACGTTTTAATGTGACTCCCTTATGTGGGCTGCTAGGAGTTTCATTTGCTTAAGCTATTGAAGAATGGCTTTGGAACAAAGACAAATCTCTTACATGTAGGATAAGTGGCAAATTAAAATCACAAAAGTAAACAGATGCACATGCATCATGATAATAGAGAACTATAAGTGGCCATCAAAAAGAAAGAAGCTGCTTTGCACAGATTCTTGAGGACCAGGGAAGAAAAAGCATTATGTATATCCTGTTTTAGTGCTGTGTTTTTTTGTCCAACTTGTTGAATTCCCACCGTCTATAGGAGTTTGATGAAGATTTTGCACTTGGAGTTACTTGTATGTGGACAGATTGTTTTCATCCAAATTAAAGAGGTTTTTTTATTATTTAAACATGCTCATTGTTTTTGCCTAAGTACTGCCATCATTTTGAACAGTAAGTGATTAGGCAAGCTTACATTAAGATATCTTTGATGCAATTAATTTAATGTCACAACAAAGAAATCAGAAAAGGTTTATAGGGCTGGTTGAGAAGTGCTAACTTCTCTTTTAGCTCGTGCTAAATCATGAAGCCAATATTCAGTGCTAAACATCTGAATATAGAGCTTTTGTCATACTGATACTGCATATTTCAGAGGCTGCTATTCTCCCAATTTGATGACATTTCATATCATATCATAAACTATAATCTAGTAGTTTATTGGTTTCACATTTTCCTTCAGGCACATTCAGTCCATTGCTGAATATATGAAATTTAATCCCTTCGGATGTTCAATAACAAACACTGCTACAGATCATTTAATTTGTCTGGCATCGTATAAAAACTGATGCTAATAAAGAAAAGTAGAAAAAACGAACATTAAGAAATCTTCCCTCTGCCTTTAGCAAATGAAAAGTTCAAGGCTCACATTTGAATATGGCATGGAATCTCATTTTGAAAACAGATTATCACTGTAGTGTTCTTTGTAAGAGCCTGCTAAAAATGTTATTCTTATAAGGATTAAATTCTGTTTTTCCTATGGTGGTAAATCTCAATTTGGGTAATGTAAGTAGCTCTATCTTTTTAATAAATTAACATATTACAATTTATTATTATTAACTGCCTAGACAGTGTTGTACCATAGGAAATGAGTTACTAACTAAACCATTCCACTACTAACATACTTAATTCCTGATGTAATTTCACTGCAGAAAACCCAATTTTAGATAAGGGATAAATTTCTCTTAGTAGTATTTTTCAGACTGACACAAAAATATGATACTTAGTGAGAATTTGCCATTCTGAGAATTTTATACCTAACAATTTCCCATTATATTACATATGTGTATGTGTTAGTAGATCTATATATACAGAAAGAAATGTGTTAAATGAGAATATACATAAATGAATGTATACCTTAGGCACAACATTGTCATTGTTCTTCCAATTCTTTTGTACTCATTATTTTTTTTTTTTTCAGTTCATAGTCATGTACATCATTTTGTGAGATATCATAAAATAGACCCTGTCCCTGGAGACTTTCAAGGCCAGGCTGGATAAGGCCCTGGGTAGTCTGATCCAGCTGTGGATGTCTCTGTTCCACTTGTGCAAGTTTGAGGTCAGCAACATGCTGGAAGTAAGGGATGTCATTCACTGGGACCTTGGAAGACTTGAGGGTTGGGCTTCTATAAACCTCATGAAGCTTCTGGAAACCTCATAGAAGCCTCAGGGGCTTCTATGAACTTCATGTTGAAACAAGATCAAGTGTAAGATTCTACACACAGACTGAAGCAATCCCAAACACAAATGCAGGTCATGTGGAGAATGGATTGAGTGCAGCACAGAGGAGAAGGACTTGAGAGTGTTGGTTGATGAGAAGTTGATAAGAGCAGACAACGTGCACTTCCAGAACAGAAAGCCAACTGTATCCTGGGCTACATCAAAAGAAGTAAGGTATGTTACTCTTCCCCTCTGTTCCACTCTTGTGAGACCCCACATGAAGCAGAGTTCCTCTCTGGGACCTCCAGCAGCATAAAGATGTGGACTTATTGGAGCAAGTTCAGAGGATGTCCATGAAGGTGATGAGAGAACTGGAGCACCTCTCATAAGAAAAGATGAGAGTTGTGATTGTTCAGCCTGGAGAATGGGGAAACCTTACAGCAGCCTTCAAGTATGAAAGGGGGCACAGAAGAAAGTTGGACAGGGACTTTTTAAAAGGGCATGCAGTGATAGGAGAAAGGGTAATGGTAAAAGTTAGACAAAAAAAGGGTAGAAATCCTCTGAGTGCTATGAGGCACTACAGCACAGGAACTGTGGGTGCTCTTTGTGTGGAAGTGTTCAAGGACAAGTTGTATGGGGCACCGAGCAGTCAGATCTACTGGAAGGTGAACCTGCTTCTGGCTGGAGTGTTTGAACAAGATGATCTCTACAGTCTCTTCCAAGACCCCTCCTATAATTATGCAATGCTACACATTATCATTTAATTGAGTAATAAGATGTGACTAACATTCAGCATCATGCCAGGGTGTGGCACTTAGCTCTCATCCTTTTTGTGCTAACTGCAAATCAATTCCAAAACAGCCCAGAGTTTGCACTCTGTGTATATTGGTCACCAGCCACAGTCAGAGGTATGACAGCTAAATTCTCACTGCCATATTTAAGTCCCCCCCCCCCCCCCCCCCCCAAATTACCTTGTGCACATGGAAGTTCAGTGGCAGAGATGCCACAGCTGCATCTAAGGAAGGGTTTTTTTCTCTGAAGGGCTTTCTCACCTGACAATCCAGATCTGCAACAAATGAAATGAGCAACAGTGACTTCCCAGCATCTTGCCTACACCTTACCATTTCTTCCAAACAGGCTGGAGATGCAACAGAATTTGACCCAGATGAGAACGTACACCTAGCACCATGGCTTCTGGATGCCCAGTCACCCACTGATTGGCAAAGGAAACAAGTAAATTCTGAACAATGTGAAGCATAAATACACGTAATCATCTAAGCCAATGTCTTCTGAGGTACTGGATCAGTTACCTGAAAGAAATGAGATTTGCCTCTGCGCTTTATTCAGCTATTCAAAGGAAATCTTTTAATTTCTTTGTAATATTTAATACTAACATTTATTTAAACTACATCTTAGCTGGCAAGCCCTTCAGAGCAGGTAACAGGATGTAGAGCAGTGATAGAGGAAAAATGAAAACAAAGAGCGTTCATATTAACCAGAAATTTAAGCCATGCTAATATGACAGTATATGGTAAAAATGAGTTGGTTGAACTGTTTTATGTGCTAAGAACACTGGGGGCTGGGAGAGGAGGCAGTCCCCACAGTTCAAGTACTTAACATTTAAAGCCACACAACTACTATTCATCTGGATTCTGTGTGGTGATACAGGTAGATTCAGGCCACTCGTTAGAAGAGCTGTTGATATAGACAGAAATGAAATTAGGATATACCATATTGGAAGTGCACTGGTATCTCTAAGATATCTATGCAATATTTACACTATCAACAAAAGTCTGAAAAGAGGAAAGAGTGATTGTTTCTGTTGAATACTTGCATCTTCTTGAGAACAGAGACTTTCACTCTGTCAGTCTGATCAGCTTGATAAACACTTTGCATAGATTTAAGCTAATGTTTTAACCAGCTACCTCCTTACTAAATACAGTTTACCCTGTGAGACAGCCCCAGATAAAATACACTGAAAATGCAGACAATGCATGTGATGGATATGCCCATCACGAAACACAGCAGACCAGAAACTCTAATCAAAGTAAAACAGATCTATGTGGGATTAAAGTACTAGATACTCTTTTTTTTTTTTTTACCAGGAGCTTGTAATGCCTATAGACATGGTGCTGGACACTACTCTGAAGGTCATAATGGTGATAGTGATTATTTATTTAGCTGTTTTTAACAATTACAGTACTTTGCAGAGGAACAGGAAAAAATAATGTACAATATGGAGGTGTGAATTACAGTAAGATTTGTAAAGAAGCAGCAAAATTATAAAGTTTGGCATTACCAAAGGGATGGATAGAAAAATATAGTTGCAGAAACTTTTAATAACATACTATCTCACAGAAACTCAAAGCTAAATCCACAGAAATAATATTTCTTCAGTTTTTCAATTTGTTCATGATGAACATGGTTGTTTTTAACTCTGTGACTCACATTTTTCCCCTAAGAACATTCAGAGCGCAGAACCTCTATCTGTGAAAAGTTAAAAAGGGATCTTGTCCCTTATATCTCTGCCTTTCAATAAGAAATAATGAGCAGGAGAACTACATGTCATGACTGGATGATATACTGGTCAACTTTGTTATTTCCCTTCTCTCCACCTTATATGAAATGTTTTAAGAAAGACACTATAGAATTGCATTTCTTACATTAATTTCTCCAGGTATTTGCCTTCTGTTTACCACAGTCACATAATTACACTGTGTTTGTAGATGGGAAATCCAATACATACAAGAGCTGCTCCAAAAGTAATCTCTCTTATTTTACTATGTTGATCCATAATGTCAGAGGTGAATGCTGGCTGTATGGCAGCAGAGCAGAGGAGTCCAACCCTTTGACTTGCCTGAATTGCACTGAGTGAAGAGGAATTGCCTTGGGCCACATATGAAATATATAACGCAATTAGCATATGTAAGTGACAAAACTTATTTTTAATAGGTTTTTTTTTTTTTAATTAAAACACACACACAAAAAAAATGAGAAGCAAAAGCATGAAACTAGTGGGATATTTGACTTTTTTTTTTTTTTGTGAAATGAACTCATCAGTCTGGTTTGACGGAAGTGGTTACAATTCTTGGTTAATTTTCAAGGTGTTCATTAGAGATTTTTGATGAAATTTTACTCTTCCTGTGCTTCACCCTTGAAAACAGTTTTTCACAAATGTATGTACTGCCAAAAAGCCATGACGTGAATAAGGTGTGATTGTGAAGTGAGGGTTGAGGTCTTATAAAAGTCTAGTGGAGAGATAACATCAAATTTTTGAGTTGAGTACCCAATTACAACTTCATACCTTCCATCTGAAAATTTGTAGGTAATCTATTAGTGTTGACTGAAAATAAAGTCTAAAATATATCAAGAAATTGATGGGTTTTTTTTCAGCATTCTTGAAACCTATTCTCAAATTCCTTTATCAAAACAGAAAGAAAACCTGACTGTTTTCTGCTGTTCACGCTGCCTTTGTATTTACTGCCTGCTTCCAGAGGTCTAATGGTAGAATATTGAGAGTACAGTGCCACTGAAGTATTAGCTTACATAACAAGCCTTCTATCTAGTATTTTTCCCAAGTCTATACCTAAAGCTGATGACAGCAGTTCATCTTCCAGGTCTTTAAATATATAGTTATAAGACTTACTAAAATATTCTCAACAGCCTGTAAGATAACTTATAATTGGCATGTGTCCAGTGATACAAATATTATGGGTTCAGAGCTCTGAATTGGGTGGAAAGTTTGAAAGATAGACCTATAGCCTTCTAAGATTAGATCCTGAACTGCTTCTGCTACGTGCCACAGGAGCTGTAGGAGTACAAAGACCTCCTTGTTTTCTATTGTCCTCGATTTTTTTTTCTAAAATTTGATTTTCCTTGAAGATTAAGAGTGAGGAAGAGAAAAATCTGCACACAGAAAGGGATAAAGAAAATATGGTCCATTATGGCCTATGAGCTATAATTTTTCTGATGCACTTTTTGGGATGATGTTCTTAAGCACCATGTCTGTCTTGCGACAGTCTGATCCCTTTAAATATATTTGGTTTATATAAAGACAAAGCAGACGTTAATATTCCAAGACTATGATTTGTATATCAATATGATCCCTTTCAGAGATTTAAATAGTTGACAACATTCAGTATTTTTCTTTTCCTGTACATCTTCCTCTCTAGCATGAAAGTTGGATGTGACTAGGAGTAGTTTTCTTTTAATAGACACTTCATAGCCCACAGTGTGCAAGATGATTGTTTTCTTTTTTAATTTAAATGTAGATATGCAACATTTTATTAAAGTAAAAACAGAGTATTCTTGAAACATTGTCTGAAAAGCATAAGCATTGTTGCCCAGATATTTCCCACTACAATATAATGTACTTTTATATCATCCCAGAAAATATTAGCGGTTCTATTGCCATTCTTGTCCCAGGCTTCATGTCAGATTAGAACTGGAGGCAGTGGGGCCCATGCAGCTGCTACTGCAGTGTAATGCTTCAGTCAAAACGAGTCCTCAGCTGCTGCAGGCATCTTGTAACTTTGTCAGCTGTGGCAAAGGGATTAGCTTCCATCCAGAGTTCTTAAGACATACTGTATTGAAATATTGTAGGAACATGTTGTCTATGGTGGATGAAAAATTAAGAGGGAAGGCAGGTGGAAAGGCTTTTTCAAAAATAAATTAAAAAAACACACAAAACAGCAGCGGGGGAGATACAGGGTGGCATGAGACAGACAGTCTAGAAGGAACAAATGGTGACAGTGTGGAACGAGGGCACAACACATTCTGTTTGCCTTTTACAATACTACCTTTGAAAGTAGTGAATCCACCTGCTCAGCACACTGACATGACAGAAACAGCCAAAGCTCATCGGTATTCTATTCACAGTAAAAACACAAACGGCATTTGAATATCCTGGGGCATTACTGTATCAAATAGAGTTACTTGGACATACATATTCTTCATTGTTTTCCTGCAGTCCTGAGTACTCATTTTAACCTCAGGTATACTATGATCTTGCAATGATTTTGAAGGGCATTTCTTACACAGCAGAAGGAAATATGATAAACATTTTTATAGGACAAGAATGACAAATCTGCGAGAAATTGTATTCTAAATAATAAAATATGAAATATGCCAAAATAAGCACTGCTTTTTTAAAATGCAAGTATACATCCTGAATGAAATTCATATATAGAAAATAATTTGTTTGTTCAATATGAGCTCAACAGGAAGGTTACAGTAGTGTGCAGCTTGACTGGAGAAGGTAAAGCTATGTCAGGCCACCACAGAGGTCCCTCCTGCTAGTGAGAAACTGTCAGTTGTCTACTTGAAGCTGGCTGCTGGCTGGAGACCTAGGGCTACACAACTGCACAGGCAGCGGAGAAACAGATATGACCCAAGCCTCTAAGGTGTTTCCTCTAAAAACCTGGGACGAGCATTTTTCCTTCAGTGATCAGTGATAGGATCCACAGGCATGGCATGAAGCTGCACCAGGGGAGGGTCAGGTCGGGGATTAGGAAAGGGTTCTTTCCACCTAGAGGCTGGAAGAGAGACTCCCCAGGGCAGTTGTCATGAGTTCAAGAAGCATTTGGACAACACTTTCAAATTTATGGTTTGAATTTTAGGTGGTTCTGTGATTTTAGTATATAAATTTGTGAAATTGAGAAGTCTTTCTAAACTATTTCTCCATGAAGTTCAACATGGAGATAGCTATGGCACCAGCCTAGCAGAAGTCTGAGTGGAATGAATGTAGTGGGTCTTTCTTTAGAAATGTCCCCTATTTCAGAACAATATAATGCTTGTGATAGTAAAGAGATTCAGTTCCTTACCTTAAAGAGAAACACTGGGTACATAAAGGCTTCAGTCTGCTCTGAATTCCTCCTCTCCATCCTCCTCCTATTTCTTTCTTAGATATTTGTTTCATCAATGGCCTATATACTTTCCCCAAGATTCAGCTAATACTATTGCGTTCTATAATAACCTGTTGGCTAAGTGTTCTCTAGGGTACCCATGGGAGGTTTACCTACTAGCTTTCACTTTTCTCCATTGATTTTCCAGCAAACTCAAAAGACTAATGAATTCATAATTGCTCTAAATACTCGTCTTTAAGGGACATACATGCTCCATCTGTTGTAAATGGATAGTGTATTTGGGTATGTTAGAGATACACAGACTGAAACATAAAATGAATCACTTTTCTACAAGTTCATGTATGAACTTGGCATGTGATTTCCTGATATCTAATTTGTAAAACATTTGCTATAATATTTGTGCAATAAGTTTATCACATCCACAGTTCTGGATACATACAGTCATAAAGAAACTTCATTAGGATAAAGGATCTCTTTACTTTATTTCACTGGAATATGTTACCTCAGAATAGAAACAGAGATAACTCTATGAATGTCATTTCTTCAGTGCCACCTGAAATGCACTCTATGTATTACTCTGCTGGATGCCTTACACAAGAACAGTTAATCTTTTCATTTACCTTTCTTTATACTGTACAGCACGTTCTGTAACTACCTCTTGCTTACAAAGCATACTTAGGAGATATATGAGTGCTGTTTTGTTTTGTTTTCCCCAAAGACACACAACCATGACTGTGAGCAAACAACTGCTGGCTTTATTTTGTAAGTTTCTTTCTTTTCTCTGCTGTCTGTCCTCATCTCATTGTCTTCCACTACACAAAATCCTGCTTTAAACTTGTCTACCATGACCAAGGACTTTTAGCTTGGTAAGATGTTAGTTGGTCAAGTACTTAACTGTTATTCCTGATTTTTTCCCTGACTCTTCCTTGACCTTCTCATAACATTTTTTTTTTCTCCACTGGTGGCCTCAGGCAGCTAGACATCTGGAATTTCCTTTTCCCAGCTTGAGCAACACAGCTTGACTTAATGCATAAAAACTGTTGCACAACAGCGCTTTAATCTAATGGTTTATTTAGCTGCATATTGCATACACTCTGTCACCTGCAGACTTGTGACTTCTGCTGCTAGAAATATTCTGACACCTATTTCAGTTGATACCAAACAAAGGGAAACAAATTATGAAAACAAAGTAGATCAGGTTCATGGAATTTTCCAAGTTTATGAATCTTAGTCTTACAAACAGACTTCATTTGCAAATCATTGATTTCTTGATGTTAGCTCCTCTTTCTCATATTACTGCTTGACTGTAACCATTTCACTTTTGATTGGGAGCCGATGTTGTTCTTTATGGATTTAACTTAGTAAAGATTGTTAAGCAAAAGATGGATTGGAAGCTTGTTTTTTCTCATTACTTTCTCCTCCACTTTTTTCAGAGTTTGTTTTTCCTGTATAAATCCCTTCCAGTGGTTAAATAACTGCAGGATGACAAAGTAGCTCTCTGACCCACTAAGCCCCCTTCCCTCTGTTTTTCTCTCCATTTTGCAATGTCTCACTTTTGCAGAAAAATTGCTGGAGCACATAAACCCAAATGAAGAAGTTGATTGTTACCACATTTGTCTGGCTCTTCTGGCTGGCACTCAACATTCTCTGTATCCTTTTTGGTCATAGGATAATGCTGACGTGGAACTGCTTGGCTTTTCTGGCTGTTCATTAAATTTCCTCCCAGCATTTAAAAAACATAAAGTTCATATTACTCTATTAGACCTATTTTTAACTACTAGTTGCTATTTGTTATATCTGTTTGTTGTCAAACACTCCCAGGTACTATGTGGAACAACAGTAGCTTCTTCAGATCTGTTAAAATACTGCTACATCTTGAATAACAATGTGATTAGAAAGTGGAAAACATTACTTTTTTCTTTTTTTTTTCCCCCTCTCCTTTCTTGTTCAGTCCTGTCCTGCCTTGTTTTGCATGCCTTTGTGTTAGGAGCTCTTAACAAGAAATGGTCTATAACAAAAATTAGAACTGGTTAGTGCATTTTATTTTATTTGGTTGCTACAAATGCACCTTCTGTTCTTGCTTTTGAAAATTTTCTGCCTGTATAGCAAATAATTTAGTTTGTAGACCAAGACCTACATCATTATGATCAAATCACAACACAGCATTAGTGCTTAATCGTCATACAGAAACCTCTAATACAAATAGTGGTACCTAACATTAAAAGCTATGTAATTGATTTAACATATTTTATTCTGATTGAAAATCCATATGAAGAGAAGACTGAATCCAGACACTGAGTTGTACTGAAAGAGAAAAATATAAGAGGCAGGACTGTCAAATTATTTATTTTTCATTAACAGAGAAATCACACATAATTACTTGTGCTATATGAGAATATTTGCTTCATCTTGGCATGGAGATGAGCAGTAATAATCATAAAAAATGG
Organism: Gallus gallus; assembly: GCF_016699485.2. Classification (NCBI taxonomy): domain Eukaryota; kingdom Metazoa; phylum Chordata; class Aves; order Galliformes; family Phasianidae; genus Gallus; species Gallus gallus. The sequence goes on from NC_052572.1 coordinate 72,626,487, forward strand.
AAACCACTACTAAACTGAATCTAACTAGTTGCTATTAAATATATTATTATTATTATTATTATTATTAAATGCTAGAAAAGGAAATACTGAACAAAATGAATATTCACTAAATAGTAGTACATTCTCCATAGCTAGAAAGGGCTAATCATTTTGTAGTACAGAAAAAGAATTATACAGTTGAAATATAATCAGTGAATGGCTATAACATTGTTTCCCATCAACAAATAAAAAATTAGTTGCTTTTTAAATTAAAGGAATTTGATGATTTAAAACTAAGTGGGGCTGTGATGTTTTGTGGTTTTGAAACATTAAATAGTATACAGAGAGGAAAAATTGTGAGATTTCAATTTGCATTTCAAAACATTATTTGCGTTTTGTTCCTACTTAAAATCTGTTCAGCAGCTGATCATGTATCTGAGCAGTGTGAGGCAACATTCAACATCATTCCTGAGCTTACAAACCTGTAACCAGTAACACAGTCACCATAAGAATTGTCATTACTTGTGACTAGTATACAAGGATTTCATTTTCTACACTATTAGCAGTCCATGGGTAGCAATAAATGTGCACAGAGCTAGACATATTTCAAATATTTTCACTATAGGAGAGTTATGCTTTACACCTTTCCAGAGTGCATATGTTGTAGCATATACAACAACAGGATTTTTTTAAAAAAACGTATTTTTTATGACTACTTAGGCAATTTTTTAGAATATTTATAATATTTGCAGACTATTAGATTAATGCTTTACTATGCATGTGTTTCAAAGTGAGATTGAAGATGTCATCTAAATTGGTTTATGTACTAAGTAACAACATGAAAAGCATTCATTATTATTATCCTCAGAGAAAATTCTGAGTCTTTCAAAGACTCTAAACCACAATGCCAGAAATTTAAAATCATTTAGTCAAAGGGTCCACTCAAAAAAAAAAAAAAAAAAAAAAAAAAAAAAAAAAAAAAAAGAGAGAGAGAGAGAGAGAAAGAGAGAGAGAGAGAAACTTCAGGATCCTGGAAGTCTGATCGTTACAAAATATTACTGAAATTTTTGGATGCTCCAAAAATAATGCCTCCTATTTTATTATGTTGGTCCATGTTGTCACAGGTGAATGTTGGCAGTATGGCAGTAGAGGTTGAACATTTCCTCCAATATTCTGTTACATTTTGTTTCTGTGCAACAGATGGCAGCAGAGGGGCAGTCTGACAGAATGATATCTGACCTGGAAGAGCATTTGAAGCAAAGATGAAGAACTGAATTTCTTGAGGAAAAAAATGCACCCAATGACATTCATAAATGCTTGATGAATGTTTGTGGAGTCCAAACAGTGGATGTGCGTACAGTGAGGCTGCGGGTGGTACATTTCAGCATTGGTGACAGCAACGGTGAGTCACCTCCTTTGGTGCAGATTATTATGAGAGCAGTATGCAGGCTCTTGTTCATTGTTGGTGAAAGTGCAGAGCTAGTGGTGGTGATTATGTTGAAAAATAGTGTTCTGTAGCTGAGAATTTGCTCTATGAAATAGTGTTATGCTCTTTCACTCTGTTGTAGATTCCATGGAAATTAATAGAATAGGTCTCAGAATGACCTATGTAGTTATCTGAGGACTGAACTTTCTCCAGCTAATATTCCTCTCTTATTAAAGGCAAATACTTATTGAAGCAATGTGTTCCACTTCTGTCTTCTTCAGTGTTGATTGAACACTGAAGTCTGAACAAAAGAAAATTCTGACTTTTTATGTTTGTTTTGTTTTTATTCTGTCTCCTGTTGTAACTTACTGAATGCATTTAAATACGTGAAGGTTATTAGGTTGTTTGGTCCATAAATTAGTACGTTAGAACCACATCCTTTCTCCATGGAAAATCTGTCAGACATGTTTTAAATATATTGTACTGATATTCTGAATGTTTTACTTACATAACAAATTTAAATTATAAAGAAAAAACAATGCCATAGTTCTAAAATTTCAATATATCGGCAGAATAAAAATGCTTTACAGGAACTCCACCTAGTACTCTCCATTCAATTAACAAGTTCTGACAAACAGACCTTTTTTTGTAATCAAGTCCAGAAAAATAAAGATTGTACACTATCTCAAGTGAATAATCTTGTTTCTATCACATTTTAGAGAAGATTTTTCTTATAGATCTAATACAAAAACTTTTTTTTTTTTTTACTAAAAAGATACAGATAAAATATATCAAAATGTAGTAGAACTAGAAACAATGGAGACTTTTTAAAATCATCAATGTATGTGAGCCATGTTGCAAAATTTGGAAGCTTTCAAGTGCATGAGCCATTCCTACCAATTTGTACACAGCTGTTAGCATTCGTGTCTGCGCTCCTGCAGGCAGCAGGGATTCAGGAATAAGGTTTGCAGGGAGGAGACGCCCCTCGGGGAAGACAGAAAAGGCAATTTTACATTCCTTTACTGTTCAGCTATGGCACAGATTCACCATTGTATTCTCTTGACAATTACAGCACATACAATGAGGATTATGAATAGCATGTATCACCGCAGCTGTGCTCTGCGATGACACTTCAGAGGGCTATATGCAAGGTTGTTGCCTCTGCCTTATTTGGCACAATTTTTGTTTTGTGTTGCCTAAATTCCCATGCTTTGGATCTCAGTTGTTCAGTGGGTCAGCTGCTGCAACTCAAGCTCACACATCACTGGTTATACTGGCGTATGCTGCAAGAAGGTGAAATTCAAAGGGAATTTTTTACTGGCAACCTACAGAAAGAGCTATAGACATTTTTCTCCACCTGCCTTCTTTAAGCAGACTTACATTTTTTACTTGTGTTTAGATGTGGCTTCTACAAGTTCTGCTGCTTTCTAAAACACCTTTAAATAGTTGTTATATGAAGAACCTGTGTCTTGATCTAAAAACAATCTAATTTTCAATTGCATTGTTTTGGGAGGAAAGATAGAATCTATGTAGCGTATATAAAGTGTTTTTCACTACAGATTCTTTGGAGAATGCATATAAATAGATTTTTAAATCTTTTGCTTCTGTTGTTGCTGTTTAAATGCAGGAATTAGAGACAGAGTGTGAAGAAAAGGGGAAAAAATCATATGGAATCATAGAATCACCAAGGTTGGAAAAGACCCACGGGATCACGTAGTCCAACCATTCACCCATCACCAGTGGCTCTCACTAAACCATGTCCCTCAACACAACATCCAAATGCTCTTTGAACACCACCAGGCTCGGTGATTCCACCACCTCTCTGGGCAGCCCATTCCAGTGCCTGACCACCCTTTCAGAGAAGTAGTATTTCCTAATGTCCAGCCTGAATCTTCCCTGGTGCAGCTTGAAGCCATTCCCTCTAGTCCTATCACTAGTCACACGAGAGAAGAGGCCGACCTCCAGCTCACTACAGCCTCCCTTCAGGTAGTTATAGAGAGCAATAATATCTTCCCTGAGCCTCCTCTTCTCCAGACTGAACAATCCCAGCTCCTTCAGCTGATCCTCGTAAGGCCTGTGCTCCAGACCTCTCACCAGCTTTGTTGCCCTCCTCTGGACACGCTCCAGGGCCTCAATGTCTTTCTTCCAGCGAGGGGCCCAAAACTGGACACAGTACTCGAGGCGTGGCCTCACCAGGGAGACAATTACTCCCCTGTTCCTGCTGGCCACACTATTTCTGATACAAGCCGGGATGCCACTGACCATTTCTGCAATGTAGATCTAGGTACCTCTGTGAGCCTGCCTATCACAGCAGAGTCATCTTGTCTTTAAAGTTACTGTTATTGTGGCCCAGTCCTATTTCTCCTATACATATATGCAGATTGTTTACTTCTCAGACTACAGTGGAAGACCTTTAATATAAAACATAGAAATTGAGGTTGTAATGTGGCCCCCTGACTACAAATCCACAGGTAAAGCTGTCTTCCAGCCACTACTTGCAGTGAACAAATTTACTTGGTCTTGTATAAATAGAGAAGGTTCAAAGCAGTTCCATTGGCTAATATAAACTATTTGGAGTAATTCTAATCAAAACAAAGCTGAAAAGTAGTTTCACAGCTAATGCTGACTAAGGTAGAATGATGTCTCTTAAAAAGTCTTACATGCTGGTCAAGACTAAGGGTTAGGATAAGTTATTAACTGATAGACCTTAGTCTGAACTCCTTTTTTCAGCTCAAAATTTTACAGTGACTATTATACCACAGCCAGTCTCATGATGGTCTGGAATATTTGATTTATGTGAAGATGTATACTTCTATTATCTAAATTAAGCTCAGGCATGTTAGGAAATAAATGTTTATCATGGTTTCAAAATCCTTCCTGAGAATTAGCCCTTGAAAATTGTTTTCTTCCCCAATTTTAAACCAATAATGTAGATTCCATCTCTGATTAGGTTTATGAATGTTTATAAACTACATAGGACCAATCGATCCAAATAGAAGTCTTCTGCTTTGCTACCTCTTGAAGACAGATCTACCGGTATGTGTGGAAATAATTGTTATTGCAAGATGTAATTATAAGAGATTGGATGACCCTGAGGTTGGAGTGTATTTATTTCATGTGTTGTATATTGGACAGAAAGACAGTTTTGGATTTACTCAGTTAAGCAGTCAATTAGTTTTGAACAGGTCATTGAAATTAATTGAACACTTCTTACCTCTTCTCTCTGCAACATGAAAAGACTAATTGATGAAACTCCTGTACCTTCCTGACAGGATGCTTACAAATTTGAGGACACATATAGTAAAGAAAATAATTCATGGAAGGTAAATCTGCCAGCATCAATGTGATTCTACTACACAGTAGGATGTAGGTCATTTAAATAGTACAAAATGAGTTAGACATGCAACTGAATCAAACTGAGAATTATTCCTATTGACACAATCCTTCTACCTTTAACATGCAGTTTGTATGCTGAGATCTGCTTCCCTGCCAGAAATCTTGAAAAGTATGTGAATCAACTTTCTGGGCTCCAAAATATTGTGATCATGGTAAGGAAGTTCTCTACACATTACCATGATGGATTGACCACACAGGGAAGTTATTCTACACTTTTTGACTTCACTTGTTTAAGTGCTTTAATCAGCCTTCTTCAGCTTACACTGAAGATGTGGCTTTGATTTTAGTATGTTTGAGAACATCAAAAGCCTACTAAAAGGCCAGCTCAGAAGATGCTTTTCTGGGAGTCTGACATCACAGGGCTTTCTAAGCTTAGGGAAATAGAGACATGAAAGTTATGATAATAGTCCCTGTGTTTATGCTGAAGCCAATGCAAAATTATTTTCCAGGAGGGGAACTTACATAATTTCTCAGTTATATTTGGCCTTTACTGCTGTTATAAGACCCTAACTGACTTATGAAGGCACCTACCCTGTTGACAGTAATATAGCCTGTCACCTCTATGGCTTTACAAGGACACAGTTTAGATTTGTTGTGATGTTGCTCCCTTCCACAAAAGGGAGCAGGAAATTAGAGAGCCATGAGGTTAACTATGATTAATTATAAAGGTTCATATTAGAAAGGAATTGAATAATAAACAATCACACAAAAAAGGAGTAATTTGAGAATATCCTCAACTTTTACTAACATAGGAAATGCTAAAATAAAGGAAATCCTGAGTTATTAAAATTATGATTTAGATGTTTTATTGAGTGAGAAGGGGCACTTACAGACAGCTGCGTTTTCTATTTTTCATGGCTAGTCCCCTCTGAAATTGGACTCGATGAATCTTGTGGGTCCTTCCAATTCAGGGTATTCTATGATTCTATGATACTTTGTCTTGTTTATGTATTTTGACTTTTTCAGATGGCAGTATTTCTTCTCAGTGCTTGGGAAAATGTTCTTGCTAATATAATTTGGGAATGTGCAAATTCCTAACCTTGAATATCTTTTTTTCTATTTAATTTTTTCTTTGCAAGAAATCTAAAATTGCATTCATTTGTACACTTTACTATCTTAAATGAAAAAGCACAACCTTTTCAAAACAACCACTAAACATTTCCATTCTAAATAATGGTAGTGCTTCACACATCTGGACTGACATGCCAGATTCCAATTCACTGTCATTCAAATGGAGATAAGTGCTGAAGACAGAAGTGTTTAGAGCAAGAGTGCAAATTCAGCTGTACTATATATACATTCCACTTTTGTCTATAAAACCTGCAATGCATAATTTATTGTAGCACTTGACTATTCAGAATTAAGTACCACCTTTATTTGAAAAAGATTTAGCGTCAGTGAGAATAAACATTTTGGAAATTAGAGACTAATTTAGACCTTGCCCTGCCATCCTGTTCACACACTTATTTAAACTGACCTTGCAACCAAAATACTCTTAATTTTTAAGCAGGTACTTTCTCTGACATTGTTTTTGGCATCTACTAATACTTCAAGCCTTGATGCAGAGATGAAGATGGTGAACTAAAAAAATCACACAGCACATCTTATACAGAAATTGTATATAAAATATGTCACACCTCCCATTTTGATAATTTGGAAAATAGTTAAAGTAGCTTCAGTAAACCCAAAACACAGTTACAATGCTCCGCTTGGAACTTTATGTATCATTCTGGGTAGATCAGCTACCTTGACTGAATTTCTTTTTAGATTTTTCTGGTGTTGAATGGAAACAGATCTATCTGACATCTTTCCATTTAATTTTTTGAAAAACATATATGAAGACATTTTGTTTTGTCTGACCAAAATTCTGTTCTTCAGTAGTGGCTAATCATCAGCCTTTTATACTTATTAGAAAGGATTGTGTTTTGAAATGTGACAGACAACGTAATAAAAAACATCTTTATCTCGCTTTCTGAGATTGGTTTTGCTTATGATTCATGTCATGTGAGAAATACAAAATTCCAAGAAGTACTTGAAGACTTTAGTTTGCTCATCCTGAAACGTATTTCAGGATAATGTAATTCAGTGTTGCATGGTGTTTCAGTGTGCAAATGCAGCTCTGGTTTTCCTCACTGTCAGCTTCAGTTGGGTACACATAAACCAAGATGACACCATGCGTGTTTGGAATTGAACAGTTAGTGAAGAACTCTGACTGAATTTAAAGTGATATCCTATATTTTACAAAGTAAGAAATTCCAGACACAAACTATTCAATTAATGCAAATGGGCATTTTAAAGAAGGGATTGACACTGTTTTTTGTTTTGTTCTGTTTCATTCTTTGCTCAGATATGTTTCTTTACAGTGGATAAAAAGGATAGAATATGAGCCAGATTACTCATGGCAGTTTAATGTTTGTTGAGGATTATCTATGACAAAAGATTGCTGTCTCACAAAAATCTAGGGTATAATCCCAAGATCTCTGAAGCCAATTAGAGGTGTTTATTCTGTGGAGAATGGATTTTCCTGGTCCGTCACAAATCAATTTCAGGTAATTTTGAGACAAAGTATATCAATAATCCAAATGAATGAAAACAACAGTGAGACCCAAAGACTAGCATCTGACGTAACCCTTAGTGAGCTCTCAAAGCATACACTTTTAGGGACTGCTTTTCTATTCACTGTTAGAAATTTGAACCAGAGTTTGAACCAGAATTTTAGTAAAAAACTATGGAAAAAATGAAGTACACAGAGTAGTTTGGAAACACCACTGCTTGAAGTTTCCAGTGATTCACATTTCTTAATATACTGCACCAGTTTTCATATTAAAAGCAGCAATGCTTCATGCTAGTTATTTTGGAAAAAAGTTGTTTTTATTTAACATTTTAAAAAACATTATATTTATTAATTTCCATTTTTATTTTTAGAAAAAGATTAAATTGTGCTGCTAAGATCTTAACTGTGAATGTCTCAAGAAGCTGTGCTGAGAGCTGTTATCTCAATGCATTTTTATAATGTTTGATGTATGAAAAATCTTGGAAGTAAACTGAGATTTCCGGCTATGAAACAAGCCCATTTTGGATCTGAATCTAGCTGTTAAGTTAGTCATTGGATTAATCTGATACAAATAGAAAGCACACAAATGACAAATTTCTGGCAAGCGTGAAAAGGTGGGCACACATCTGCCTGGCGAGTGATTAGCTTAGTGGTGTCCTTTCAAAAATCACCCAGGAACTTATTCCCCCACCCACACGGAGAAGCAAGTCCTTTTTGTTCTTCAAATGTTTATTTATAGGATTATAATGGGCAGATGGAGAAGAGAGGGCTTGCGACTTTGATGATAGTGAAAGTCTGTGCACCCCAAAGGTGGTAAAGGAGATAAGCATTATAGGATTAAAAGGATATGACAAATTTGTGTTTCAATTGGCACACCATTTCAGCCTGAGGTTTCTCTTTGGCTGTCAAAGCAGAAGAATTAAGTAATATATTCGTCAAAGGACAAAATCAGGAAAGATGGAAAGTATTCATGATTGCCTCTGGAAAACAAAAAGCAAGTCATTTGCTAGAGTGTAGTACTACTCCTCTGCAAATGCCTTGTGGTCTAATGCCTTGCACTGTCATTTCCTTTTACACAGTGTTTCTCCAACAAGGTGGTACAGACAATTGTACATCAAGAAGAAGGATATATGTCTAGATACTTAGCTTCAGAATCTATACAAAACTAGTTTTTAGCAATACAACATACTTCCTGCACAGTATCCTGCCTAACATGCAAAAAGAGCAAAGAAATCAGAAGACAAGAGGAGAAGAAATGATAGCTGAAACTGTATAGAATCCATAAAACTCAGGAAGCTAACAAAATGAGGGTTGAAAAGATCAGTTTAGTAACCTTGCTTATACAAAGATCAGTCTGTGAATGGACCCTAGAGCTGTCAATGCTCCCAGTTTCTTTACTTCTGAGTCTTGGACAAGAAATCTCAATCTCACCTGAACACTGTTTTCAGATCACAGCTACAGTGGCAACCTGTTGAGCTAGAGCAGAGTTCATGAAAAAACTTGTCTGAATTTGTCAGGGTGAATTACTGTTCATATACCATGACCATAATAAACAAACAAACAAACAAAATAACCAAAAACCCCATTATCGTAAACATCCTATCTCCAATGCCTTCCAGGAAAAAAGAATAAAAAAAAAGAAAAAGAAAAAAGAATAAAAAAAGAACAATAATAATAATTAAAAAAACCAAAAACATGTATTATAGACTATAGTTGCTGTGAATTGACTCAGTGGACTTCATACACCGAGTTGAGGCTTATCTTACCCCTCTTAATTATGACTGCAAGTTGGCTAGGTGCTCTTTAGTAAGATGTAACACCAGTGAGAAGAAGCAATAATGCTGTGTTGACCCACTCTACCCCTGAGGATGCTTGTCCAGCTTGTGTGGAAATGCAGAAAGACCTAGTTTTGCAAGAGATGGGAGCTTCTCCCCTTTACAGAATTCAAACTGGTAGCCACAAGAATAGGGAGAAAGATTCTGTTAAGGGACTTAAAAAATCATTTATTAAGTAGTTTTATTCTAAATCAAGACAACACTAAACGTAAATAATGGTTAATTAAAGAAAAAAAGGAAAAGTTGTAAACAAGCGTAAAAAAGTGTAACAAGAGTTACACCAGACATAAAAAAATTTGTCTCACATTCAACAAAACATTTCATGTTTGTATTAAACTCAGCAGTAATTTTTCAAAATTTCTGTTTCAGAAGTTGTAGGAAAAGAAATAGATTTCTTAGTAGGTTTACTTGATACATTTCTGATCCTTCCTAAAAATTAACTTTTATTGGAAACGATTTAGTTATCATAGGGACTACCTCAATGCACAGCCTGTTGCAGAACTTCCTAGTTCTTCTAGCTGAAGTGATACACCATCATTTTCCTTATACAGATGTATTACAGTTCCAAATTCACTTGACAATGTATGTCTAGTCACTGGATGTAATACAGCTGAAATGATGATCGGTAAAATAAAATATCAGCATGACCATTACTATAGTAGTGGCTACTGCATATAACCATACCTAAAACATTAAATACAAATGAATATGTCCAAAGGTACCAGATAAGAATAATTGGGCTGAGGCATTTCAAGAGAAGTTTTTTTTTTTTTTTTTAAATAGATCTTCATTTATAGATTTTTCTCTGCTTGCTTTTCTTTGCTCTCTGCAATGGATGTCTTGTTCTATCAGTCTCCTGCTTCATTTCATTCTTTCTTCTTGGGTCAGCTGGGATGGAGAGCACAGGAGGATGAAGTAAGTGGTTTTACATTACATGAGCACTGCTGTATGCCCTTGCACGGGGTCTCAATCTTCTTTTCTTTGCAGTGTTTTTAAACTGCAGTTTAAACTCCTTTTAATAATGTCCTCTACAGAAGAAACATGTGCATGAGCAACTACAGATAATAACAAAGAAAAAGTAAAACAGTATTTCCTAACTGTTTTTTTTCATTTTGCTTTGGAAAATCCTGTATCCTGAATCTCCTTTCTGAGGAGAGGAGATCTAATAGTAGTTTCAGATTCCTTTCTTTTGTTTTTATTTTTTCTTGGTCTATGTTTATTTTTTATATTTTGTAGGGGGTAGAGGAATGCAGGGGATGCAAGTGAGGAGTGAAATATCTCCAGTGAGAGACATAATAGTTTCTCTACATTTTCTCTTTTGGCTGATTCTGAACATAAATCTACCAAAGTAACAATGTACAGTCATGGTGGGGAGGGAAAGGTGTGTTTAAAAAAAAAAAAAAAAACTGTAAGGAAAATGAAAACAATCAGAAAACAAAAAGTGCAGCAACAGATGCCAATAATTATTTACCCATCAAAAAGCTAACCAAGCAAAAAAACAAAAAACAAAACAACAAAAAAAACCAAAAAAACAAAACAAGAAACCCCCCAAAACCACGAACGTCTAGGTTAAAGTGATTTCACTACTTGCAGTTCTACAAAGTCAAGGAATTTCAGCAAATCAGCTTTGTACAGAAATGTCAACCATTCTGACAAAAAGCCTCTCAGATTCTATCTGTATTGATTTTGCTTACATGTCAAAGCTACAAGGCTGTGACCTGCAGAAAGGAATTATGCATATGGGTCTTCCTCCATGCTGATGTACAGATTTTGTAGGCAGCATCTGCCCTGGGGCAAAGATCTCTGGTGAGAACTCCACCACTCTGGAGTTTCTCCACTGGTCACTTCCAGAAGAAAAATTTTACTTAATCCTGTATGCAAAAACAAAATGCAGCAGTGAAAAGAGAGATAAGAAAACTAAGTGTTGTGTCGTGGTTTAAAAGGACTGAGCGTCCATCATTTACAATCAATTTTTACAGAGCCTTGCAGTTGTTACTGCAGCTCAGAGCTTTACAGCAACTACAACAGGAATGAAGGAGACAAGGAAATATTTGACCTTTGGTAGCATCAAGAGTTTGCTGTAGAATGAAGACCTTGGTCACATCCCACATTACCAGCACACAGTCAAAACTCCATGGACGACTGACACTCACCCGACTTCTCCTCCCTCCACAGTGCCCCAAAAAATAGATGTAAAAGGAGGGGAAAAAAAAGGAGTTCAGATTCACTGACTAAGTTCTCTCTAATTATAAGGAAAACCTAAATGAGGCTGCAATCAGGACATTCTTACCATGTGAAAACCAGTCAAAATAAACAATGATAAAAAAAGCCAATCAAACAAGCCAGTTTGGTTTTCATTATCCCTGCAAAGATAGAAGAGTTAAAAAAAAAATAGTTGTTTCTGTACCCCTGTTCCTTTTCCAGGCCTTCTCCAAGTCAATTAAAGCATATTAGAGCCCTTAATTTGAAATTACTGTTTCTCTTGCTCTTGGGACTGAGTCCCACTTCTGATCCTTTCAGAATGAGAATTTGCCAAATTAAACTATCAATGTTGTGGCACAAGTGCAGAAATCATAGAATAAATGACAGAAATTTGAAATTGAAACATTGCATTCTATTCTGCAAGACAGAGTTTCTATGCCAAATTAATATAACAGCATATATTTCTCTTATGGATTGGAAGAATTCCACAAAAAGGTACGTATGGAATGTCTCCATACATTCTGCTATAGATGGTAACTTGTTTGTGTGAGATGATGCAGTGCCCTTGGACAGGAAGCAGGAATAAGGTGATGTAAGAAACCTAGCTTAAAGAGAACAAAACGCATCACTTCAGCTTTTCCTATTTCAGTACATCTGATTCGTATTGAAGTTAATATAAGGCAGTGTTTGCTGATGCTAGATCAGTAAACATTGCTGTATGAAAATTTAATACCATATAATGCCAGTTAATAAGAGGAGAATGATTCTTTACATTCAGCTTTCTCACAGGGAAAGTCATGTCACATCTCATTAATGACTCAGAGGAGGCTGCACAACTGTACAGCTGCAGACTACCTTTAAACCTCTCACAAACACATTCCTGCAGAACAGCCCGCTTGCACTATGTGTGTACTTAACACCAAGTGAATCACTGCAGCAGGAAATTAGGATTGCATGCAATTCACTGAGCGTAGACTTCAAATCTAGTCTGCCAGGTTACACAAGAAATATAGTACCAGAGAACTACTTCAGAGGAAATCTTCTACCCCAGACATCAGGGAAACTTTATAAACCATGAATTTTTCGTTCTCTGTTCATTATTAAAGTTTTTTTATTATACTCACTGTCAAGTAAACCTACTCCCTTTCCATCAGGCTATCTTATAGAAGACATTGCAATCTGCATAGTGTTCTCTCGTCATGCAAATAAAGTATTTAGTATTACCTAACTACATATGTTGCAGACAAATAGTAAATCTTATTTAAAGTGCAAGAGATAGCATCTGCAAAACTAACATTCGTATCCCAGTTGATGCTATTCCAGTTTCTGGATTAAAACTGTAATTATAGAGCAGACGTCCCTGGAATCAGTAGATGTTACAAACAGAGAAATGTTTTACTTCAACAGCAGAAAGAAGGTTTTTCTAAGAATTATTTTCAGTTTGCTTTGTCCATACTTGACTACAGAGGATTTATGTGTTGTCTGAGCCCCTCACTCAAATTACCCCATGGAGAAATCTTATGATAGCATAAGACCTTCTGGAAGAGACTATGTTGAGACTGAATCTGCTTACTGTGTCTGATAGCCACTGCCTCACACAGAACGTGAACATCTGCTTAATATATTGCATCTCAAGTTTAGGATTCTTGGGATGTTATAGGGATGTTTCACTTGCTACATTAAGTTTAAGGACTATGTTTCTGGACACCCATTTCTTAAAAAAAAAAAAAAAAGGTCTGGAATAGCAGGAAAATAGTGGACATAAATCATATTTACCAGATGAGTGCAGTGGATGCTGAGAGGGGCTTACCACAATAAACTTCTGTTTCTGAGGCAGCTGGGTAAACTGCAGCCCAGCAGAAGAGCTTTAGAAGCCTTCAGGTATCCCAGTTGCTTGCTACAGAGCAACCAACAATTGACAGAATGGATATAAGAGTCAAGCCTATTTACATTAGTAAACATCACTTACAAATGTGATTGTGAAAATATCATTGTCTATAAAATATAGTGCAATTTCCTTATATCTATATAGATAGACAGATAAAGATGGAAGAAAGTGAAAAGCAGGATTTCTTATTTTTTCATGGTTCATGTTTTGGTACTGCAAGCATCTAAAATAATGAAAATATATCTCCTATTGGACACTGATCAATATTCAGCACCTATTATCCAGTGAGAACCACTGGCAATGGGTGAATGGTTGGACAGGATGATCACATGGGTCTTTTCCAACCTTTGTGATTCTATGATTCTGTGATCACCTCAGCAGACCAAGACAAACTGCCTATCAACAAGGAGCTGCCATGTGCCATTACCCCTCTGTGAGGCAACAGGGGCTGTGACATAACAGGGGTGGGGCTAGAATACAAGTCACACCCCGTAGTTTCACAAGCAGCCCCAAGGGGATGGAGCGACACAGAGCATAGATGTCTTTTTCTCATCAGTTTGTGCAGGCAAGGCAGGCAGTCTGGAGACTGTTTAATTTGGATTGGAGGATGTCTTGCTGAGATTGAAGGGTATCTCGTTGTGTTTGAAGGCTGTTGTGTTTGGAAAGCAGGGTGTCTTGCTCAACCTGCAGGGTGTCCCTCTCAGCATGGATACTCTGTCGCTCATTCTGGAGATTCTGATTCATGGCTACAGGACACCCAACCTGAACCTGGAGATTCCCTCTCACAGCTCAAAGGCACTAGAGGGGACTCTCTGTTTCAGCGCAGAAACCCTTTCTCTACTAGGAGAACCTCCCTCAGGACCTGGAGATTGACCCGCTGGGCTTGCAGACACCCTCTTTCGGCTTAGAGACACAAACCACACACTTTCAGATGCCCTCACTCATAGGGACAAGGAACAAAAATGCCCAAAGAGCATAAGGCAGATGCCAAAAAAACTGCGCATCGAAAAGCCGGAAAAGGAAGGTAAGAGATTCTAAAACACAAAAAATAAAGCAAAAAAAAGTGTTATCCACAAAAAATGTAAAGACTCAAAGCCAGTTTCTGTGGACAGAAGAGACGGCGCGGCGGGGCAAGAGCGACGGCGCGGCGGGGCAAGAGCGACGGCGCGGCGGGGCAAGAGCGACGGCGCGGCGGGGCAAGAGCGACGGCGCGGCGGGGCAAGAGCGACGGCGCGGCGGGGCAAGAGCGACGGCGCGGCGGGGCAAGAGCGACGGCGCGGCGGGGCAAGAGCGACGGCGCGGCGGGGCAAGAGCGACGGCGCGGCGGGGCAAGAGCGACGGCGCGGCGGGGCAAGAGCGACGGCGCGGCGGGGCAAGAGCGACGGCGCGGCGGGGCAAGAGCGACGGCGCGGCGGGGCAAGAGCGACGGCGCGGCGGGGCAAGAGCGACGGCGCGGCGGGGCAAGAGCGACGGCGCGGCGGGGCAAGAGCGACGGCGCGGCGGGGCAAGAGCGACGGCGCGGCGGGGCAAGAGCGACGGCGCGGCGGGGCAAGAGCGACGGCGCGGCGGGGCAAGAGCGACGGCGCGGCGGGGCAAGAGCGACGGCGCGGCGGGGCAAGAGCGACGGCGCGGCGGGGCAAGAGCGACGGCGCGGCGGGGCAAGAGCGACGGCGCGGCGGGGCAAGAGCGACGGCGCGGCGGGGCAAGAGCGACGGCGCGGCGGGGCAAGAGCGACGGCGCGGCGGGGCAAGAGCGACGGCGCGGCGGGGCAAGAGCGACGGCGCGGCGGGGCAAGAGCGACGGCGCGGCGGGGCAAGAGCGACGGCGCGGCGGGGCAAGAGCGACGGCGCGGCGGGGCAAGAGCGACGGCGCGGCGGGGCAAGAGCGACGGCGCGGCGGGGCAAGAGCGACGGCGCGGCGGGGCAAGAGCGACGGCGCGGCGGGGCAAGAGCGACGGCGCGGCGGGGCAAGAGCGACGGCGCGGCGGGGCAAGAGCGACGGCGCGGCGGGGCAAGAGCGACGGCGCGGCGGGGCAAGAGCGACGGCGCGGCGGGGCAAGAGCGACGGCGCGGCGGGGCAAGAGCGACGGCGCGGCGGGGCAAGAGCGACGGCGCGGCGGGGCAAGAGCGACGGCGCGGCGGGGCAAGAGCGACGGCGCGGCGGGGCAAGAGCGACGGCGCGGCGGGGCAAGAGCGACGGCGCGGCGGGGCAAGAGCGACGGCGCGGCGGGGCAAGAGCGACGGCGCGGCGGGGCAAGAGCGACGGCGCGGCGGGGCAAGAGCGACGGCGCGGCGGGGCAAGAGCGACGGCGCGGCGGGGCAAGAGCGACGGCGCGGCGGGGCAAGAGCGACGGCGCGGCGGGGCAAGAGCGACGGCGCGGCGGGGCAAGAGCGACGGCGCGGCGGGGCAAGAGCGACGGCGCGGCGGGGCAAGAGCGACGGCGCGGCGGGGCAAGAGCGACGGCGCGGCGGGGCAAGAGCGACGGCGCGGCGGGGCAAGAGCGACGGCGCGGCGGGGCAAGAGCGACGGCGCGGCGGGGCAAGAGCGACGGCGCGGCGGGGCAAGAGCGACGGCGCGGCGGGGCAAGAGCGACGGCGCGGCGGGGCAAGAGCGACGGCGCGGCGGGGCAAGAGCGACGGCGCGGCGGGGCAAGAGCGACGGCGCGGCGGGGCAAGAGCGACGGCGCGGCGGGGCAAGAGCGACGGCGCGGCGGGGCAAGAGCGACGGCGCGGCGGGGCAAGAGCGACGGCGCGGCGGGGCAAGAGCGACGGCGCGGCGGGGCAAGAGCGACGGCGCGGCGGGGCAAGAGCGACGGCGCGGCGGGGCAAGAGCGACGGCGCGGCGGGGCAAGAGCGACGGCGCGGCGGGGCAAGAGCGACGGCGCGGCGGGGCAAGAGCGACGGCGCGGCGGGGCAAGAGCGACGGCGCGGCGGGGCAAGAGCGACGGCGCGGCGGGGCAAGAGCGACGGCGCGGCGGGGCAAGAGCGACGGCGCGGCGGGGCAAGAGCGACGGCGCGGCGGGGCAAGAGCGACGGCGCGGCGGGGCAAGAGCGACGGCGCGGCGGGGCAAGAGCGACGGCGCGGCGGGGCAAGAGCGACGGCGCGGCGGGGCAAGAGCGACGGCGCGGCGGGGCAAGAGCGACGGCGCGGCGGGGCAAGAGCGACGGCGCGGCGGGGCAAGAGCGACGGCGCGGCGGGGCAAGAGCGACGGCGCGGCGGGGCAAGAGCGACGGCGCGGCGGGGCAAGAGCGACGGCGCGGCGGGGCAAGAGCGACGGCGCGGCGGGGCAAGAGCGACGGCGCGGCGGGGCAAGAGCGACGGCGCGGCGGGGCAAGAGCGACGGCGCGGCGGGGCAAGAGCGACGGCGCGGCGGGGCAAGAGCGACGGCGCGGCGGGGCAAGAGCGACGGCGCGGCGGGGCAAGAGCGACGGCGCGGCGGGGCAAGAGCGACGGCGCGGCGGGGCAAGAGCGACGGCGCGGCGGGGCAAGAGCGACGGCGCGGCGGGGCAAGAGCGACGGCGCGGCGGGGCAAGAGCGACGGCGCGGCGGGGCAAGAGCGACGGCGCGGCGGGGCAAGAGCGACGGCGCGGCGGGGCAAGAGCGACGGCGCGGCGGGGCAAGAGCGACGGCGCGGCGGGGCAAGAGCGACGGCGCGGCGGGGCAAGAGCGACGGCGCGGCGGGGCAAGAGCGACGGCGCGGCGGGGCAAGAGCGACGGCGCGGCGGGGCAAGAGCGACGGCGCGGCGGGGCAAGAGCGACGGCGCGGCGGGGCAAGAGCGACGGCGCGGCGGGGCAAGAGCGACGGCGCGGCGGGGCAAGAGCGACGGCGCGGCGGGGCAAGAGCGACGGCGCGGCGGGGCAAGAGCGACGGCGCGGCGGGGCAAGAGCGACGGCGCGGCGGGGCAAGAGCGACGGCGCGGCGGGGCAAGAGCGACGGCGCGGCGGGGCAAGAGCGACGGCGCGGCGGGGCAAGAGCGACGGCGCGGCGGGGCAAGAGCGACGGCGCGGCGGGGCAAGAGCGACGGCGCGGCGGGGCAAGAGCGACGGCGCGGCGGGGCAAGAGCGACGGCGCGGCGGGGCAAGAGCGACGGCGCGGCGGGGCAAGAGCGACGGCGCGGCGGGGCAAGAGCGACGGCGCGGCGGGGCAAGAGCGACGGCGCGGCGGGGCAAGAGCGACGGCGCGGCGGGGCAAGAGCGACGGCGCGGCGGGGCAAGAGCGACGGCGCGGCGGGGCAAGAGCGACGGCGCGGCGGGGCAAGAGCGACGGCGCGGCGGGGCAAGAGCGACGGCGCGGCGGGGCAAGAGCGACGGCGCGGCGGGGCAAGAGCGACGGCGCGGCGGGGCAAGAGCGACGGCGCGGCGGGGCAAGAGCGACGGCGCGGCGGGGCAAGAGCGACGGCGCGGCGGGGCAAGAGCGACGGCGCGGCGGGGCAAGAGCGACGGCGCGGCGGGGCAAGAGCGACGGCGCGGCGGGGCAAGAGCGACGGCGCGGCGGGGCAAGAGCGACGGCGCGGCGGGGCAAGAGCGACGGCGCGGCGGGGCAAGAGCGACGGCGCGGCGGGGCAAGAGCGACGGCGCGGCGGGGCAAGAGCGACGGCGCGGCGGGGCAAGAGCGACGGCGCGGCGGGGCAAGAGCGACGGCGCGGCGGGGCAAGAGCGACGGCGCGGCGGGGCAAGAGCGACGGCGCGGCGGGGCAAGAGCGACGGCGCGGCGGGGCAAGAGCGACGGCGCGGCGGGGCAAGAGCGACGGCGCGGCGGGGCAAGAGCGACGGCGCGGCGGGGCAAGAGCGACGGCGCGGCGGGGCAAGAGCGACGGCGCGGCGGGGCAAGAGCGACGGCGCGGCGGGGCAAGAGCGACGGCGCGGCGGGGCAAGAGCGACGGCGCGGCGGGGCAAGAGCGACGGCGCGGCGGGGCAAGAGCGACGGCGCGGCGGGGCAAGAGCGACGGCGCGGCGGGGCAAGAGCGACGGCGCGGCGGGGCAAGAGCGACGGCGCGGCGGGGCAAGAGCGACGGCGCGGCGGGGCAAGAGCGACGGCGCGGCGGGGCAAGAGCGACGGCGCGGCGGGGCAAGAGCGACGGCGCGGCGGGGCAAGAGCGACGGCGCGGCGGGGCAAGAGCGACGGCGCGGCGGGGCAAGAGCGACGGCGCGGCGGGGCAAGAGCGACGGCGCGGCGGGGCAAGAGCGACGGCGCGGCGGGGCAAGAGCGACGGCGCGGCGGGGCAAGAGCGACGGCGCGGCGGGGCAAGAGCGACGGCGCGGCGGGGCAAGAGCGACGGCGCGGCGGGGCAAGAGCGACGGCGCGGCGGGGCAAGAGCGACGGCGCGGCGGGGCAAGAGCGACGGCGCGGCGGGGCAAGAGCGACGGCGCGGCGGGGCAAGAGCGACGGCGCGGCGGGGCAAGAGCGACGGCGCGGCGGGGCAAGAGCGACGGCGCGGCGGGGCAAGAGCGACGGCGCGGCGGGGCAAGAGCGACGGCGCGGCGGGGCAAGAGCGACGGCGCGGCGGGGCAAGAGCGACGGCGCGGCGGGGCAAGAGCGACGGCGCGGCGGGGCAAGAGCGACGGCGCGGCGGGGCAAGAGCGACGGCGCGGCGGGGCAAGAGCGACGGCGCGGCGGGGCAAGAGCGACGGCGCGGCGGGGCAAGAGCGACGGCGCGGCGGGGCAAGAGCGACGGCGCGGCGGGGCAAGAGCGACGGCGCGGCGGGGCAAGAGCGACGGCGCGGCGGGGCAAGAGCGACGGCGCGGCGGGGCAAGAGCGACGGCGCGGCGGGGCAAGAGCGACGGCGCGGCGGGGCAAGAGCGACGGCGCGGCGGGGCAAGAGCGACGGCGCGGCGGGGCAAGAGCGACGGCGCGGCGGGGCAAGAGCGACGGCGCGGCGGGGCAAGAGCGACGGCGCGGCGGGGCAAGAGCGACGGCGCGGCGGGGCAAGAGCGACGGCGCGGCGGGGCAAGAGCGACGGCGCGGCGGGGCAAGAGCGACGGCGCGGCGGGGCAAGAGCGACGGCGCGGCGGGGCAAGAGCGACGGCGCGGCGGGGCAAGAGCGACGGCGCGGCGGGGCAAGAGCGACGGCGCGGCGGGGCAAGAGCGACGGCGCGGCGGGGCAAGAGCGACGGCGCGGCGGGGCAAGAGCGACGGCGCGGCGGGGCAAGAGCGACGGCGCGGCGGGGCAAGAGCGACGGCGCGGCGGGGCAAGAGCGACGGCGCGGCGGGGCAAGAGCGACGGCGCGGCGGGGCAAGAGCGACGGCGCGGCGGGGCAAGAGCGACGGCGCGGCGGGGCAAGAGCGACGGCGCGGCGGGGCAAGAGCGACGGCGCGGCGGGGCAAGAGCGACGGCGCGGCGGGGCAAGAGCGACGGCGCGGCGGGGCAAGAGCGACGGCGCGGCGGGGCAAGAGCGACGGCGCGGCGGGGCAAGAGCGACGGCGCGGCGGGGCAAGAGCGACGGCGCGGCGGGGCAAGAGCGACGGCGCGGCGGGGCAAGAGCGACGGCGCGGCGGGGCAAGAGCGACGGCGCGGCGGGGCAAGAGCGACGGCGCGGCGGGGCAAGAGCGACGGCGCGGCGGGGCAAGAGCGACGGCGCGGCGGGGCAAGAGCGACGGCGCGGCGGGGCAAGAGCGACGGCGCGGCGGGGCAAGAGCGACGGCGCGGCGGGGCAAGAGCGACGGCGCGGCGGGGCAAGAGCGACGGCGCGGCGGGGCAAGAGCGACGGCGCGGCGGGGCAAGAGCGACGGCGCGGCGGGGCAAGAGCGACGGCGCGGCGGGGCAAGAGCGACGGCGCGGCGGGGCAAGAGCGACGGCGCGGCGGGGCAAGAGCGACGGCGCGGCGGGGCAAGAGCGACGGCGCGGCGGGGCAAGAGCGACGGCGCGGCGGGGCAAGAGCGACGGCGCGGCGGGGCAAGAGCGACGGCGCGGCGGGGCAAGAGCGACGGCGCGGCGGGGCAAGAGCGACGGCGCGGCGGGGCAAGAGCGACGGCGCGGCGGGGCAAGAGCGACGGCGCGGCGGGGCAAGAGCGACGGCGCGGCGGGGCAAGAGCGACGGCGCGGCGGGGCAAGAGCGACGGCGCGGCGGGGCAAGAGCGACGGCGCGGCGGGGCAAGAGCGACGGCGCGGCGGGGCAAGAGCGACGGCGCGGCGGGGCAAGAGCGACGGCGCGGCGGGGCAAGAGACGTTTTTTAACTTTAAAAATTAAAAAAATCTATTTCCACTGTATCTGTTGCTTGTGAGTTCGTATTTTCAATCAATATTGAAAAAGCAACTGACAAACCTTTCATCATCATCTGCGGGAGCTGTGACACCAACATTGCATTACACTCACGCTGTCCACACGTTTAGTGTCGCAGCATTCTTATAGGCTCCTTTGTTGCATACTGTAGCATGAGATTATCCTGTTCATATCTGGTATGTTTTCAGTGAGCAACTCAAGCGTACATGCAACTTTTTCTGACTCACTCTTTTATTGTGTGTTAAAACCCTATGCTTATTTAATTTTAATCAAGGTAAATTTACTTTTTAAAAACAACTTTGATTAGATTTTATGTTTATACAAAATTGATAATCAAAGAACAATAATAGTTTTGATTAAGCTGGACTTTTAAGCCATCATTTTACTGATTGAAGTTTAGAAAAGCAATAGACCTATGTTATTCTGCCATCAGATCTGCATTCTTTCCGTTTTGAATCTCTCAAATATAATGGAGATTGCATTTACAGTTCCTCCTGTCTTCGCCCTAAAATACACCTTGCACGTATTCCTCCAGCACTTTGCTTTACATACTGTAACACTACAAGCACAGCAACAATAGTTCAGCATCAAAGTCTCCGGCTGCAGCGAACGCAGCCGTCGTTGATACGGAAAAGACAAAATAAAAGCTGCTTTCCTCCTATAGGCCTCAGATAGGCAAGGATCTCCAGCAACACACCTTTGCCTCCACTGTCAGCCTAAGGCCTGGGAAGGGGTGGATCCTGGCTCCCCTGGCTTAGCCCTGCCTTCCCACCAGGTGCTCAATCACTCTTTCAGGCCATGACTTAGAGTTTCGACTACACGTGCTGAATTCCTCCTTTATAACAGTATTGGATTTTCTTAGACACCAGACTTCTGGTCATTTTTTCCCCTTACAATGTAGCTAGTATACTACATCCAGACATAAGCAATCCATTTTGCATTGGGATATATTGCACATTTCCTCATATATCCCTCTGCTATGTGGTACAGAGATGAGCATAAAGCACTAGAAAAGGCTGGAATATCGGCAAAGAGAAAATTCAGAAGTGTTTACTTACAGAAGGTCAGTCTACTGTTTTCAGGAAGATGTGTAACCAGAAGAAGGAGGACCACTTAGAAGGCATAATACTGCATCATTTCTTGCATATTGAGCAGCTAGAATTCACAGCCGTTAATCCCTTTTCATTTTCTTCCTCACTTAAAATACTACCGGATCAAAGACCAAACTAAATGTTTCTGATTCATCAGAAGCTATTCCAGAAAAGACGTGAAAATGTGTCAGTAGCAAGGATGTTAACTCTGCGTGGAAGTCCTACATCTGCTCCTCCCAAAAGGTTTCTCTTGAGAAAACATAACCACAACAAACTTAGCAACACTGAGATCCTGTTGTTCAGTTCATGCTATAAAGGAGACTGAAGCCCTAATTTCATGGAATCACAGAACTGTAGGGGTGGAAGGAGACCTCTTAGAGACCACCAAGTCCAACTCCTCTCATAAAAGAAGGTTCCCTTCAACAAGCCTGTTAAAGTTGGTGTTACAGCTGGAAAGATTACCATGGTGAAAATGGGAAAAGAAACAAATGGAACGAATGCTCACCTGAACCTGAAGATCGAGCTTTGCAGGAAATACTCCACAGAGGAGGAATCTCCAGAAAGAGACCCTTCACCACTGGCAGTCAGCACTTAAATGGGCTCCAGGAGGGGTGCAGCCAGGCACCACCCCTTCCAGTCACACAAGTGAATTGCCTTCACCTGTGGCTGACTCAGTCCTTTCCTCAGTTGATCAATCAGTGGCTCAAGCTGTGACTCACCAGTTCCCATACAAAGTCACGTAAGTAGGCATTCAGGTAGGTCCTGACTATCTCCAGAGAAGGAGACTACCTGAACTCTGTGCAGCGTGTTCCAGCGCTCCATCGTTCTGACAGGAAAGAAATTCTTCCTCATGTTAATGTGGAACTTCCTGTGTTCCAGTTTCTGCCTGTTGCCTCTTTTTTTCTCTTGCTTAACTGCACCGAGAACAGTCCAACTCCATCAGCTTGACTCTTGCACTTTAGATTTTTATAAGCAGTTAGGAGAGTTGCTCTTAGCCTTCTTCAGAATGAAGAGATCTCTCAGGCTTTCCTTATCCGGGAGGTGGTCCAGGCCCCCAATGGTCTTTACCACTCTGCTGGACTCCTTCTAGGAGATCCCTGTCCTTGGACTGAGAAGCCCACAGATAGACACCGCACTCCAGATGTTGCCTCATCAGGGCAGAGTGGAGCAGGGAGGATCACATCCCTGGACCTGCTGGCTACTCTCTTTTTAGTACACCCCAGGGTACCGTTGGCCTTCATGGCCACTAGGGCATGCTGCTGGCCCATGGACAACCTGTTGCCCACCAGGACGCAGAGGGCCTTCTCTGCAGAGCTCCTCTCCAGCACACCATCACCTAACCTGCACTGATCTAAACTGTCTAGCCACCTCCAGTACTTCTGGTAACCATTTATACTCACACACGTTAAACACAGCGTGTAGGAATGTAGCACGTGAGTCATTTAGATGACTGACACTGCCACCAGCTAAAATAAATCTCTAAACCATCTAAAATATATCTCCCATTGGACACTGATAAGTATTCAGCATCTATTATCCAAAGATCAAGTCCAAAAATTGTTGCCAGTAACTTCCTTCTCTTTGTTACAAAACTTAGCTGTTCATTACAAGACAGGTGAGAAACCTGGTTTCTCTTCCACAGAGTACGTAGGGAGGAATTAGAATTCAACCATGCTACATTAGTCTAACTGTAATGTGATATATAAAAAAGAAAAGATGGAAGAAAGTGAGAAACAGGATTTTTTCTTTTTCATTGTTTGTAAGGAAATATGATTTTTAAGGACATCACAAGTTTTCTTCTTGCTGGTGACTTTTTCTTTGAATGTATGCATTACAGAAAAATTAATAAAAGTATTTCATCTCTGCTATGGCCTCTGCAATATTCACCCACATTTGACTTGCAAATATAAATAGGAATTCATATTCACTCTTCAGATATTTAAAATAGGTTAGCAGCTGAAATTCTATGCATCTGAGACTAGGAGAGAAAACTGGGCCTAATGACAGCAGCACTATGCTGTGAGCCCAGCTGCTTCTCTACGGTGTTCCCATTCAGCTTTGTCTTCTGCTGCTCTGGGTTTAATATATCACCTGGACTGAAGTTCTGCACCTTTATCTAAATCTACCTTTTACCATCATCATCATGAAAGAAAGACTTACTTTTAAAATATATAGCACTGAGTAGTACTGGCAACTTTTACCACACAAATAATTGGATTATGTAGTGAAAAACATTACTTTAAATGCCTAGCTTTGCTCTACACTGTAAGACATGCTCTTAGTTCAGTACTTTGGATAATGAGATTTACTTCTATGTTTTGCAGCAGGAGAGTAAAAGATCAGTGGCATTATTCTTGCAACACATGGAGAGTAATAATTATTTTGTGATATCACAAGGAAAATAAGCAAGAAAGACGCCAGAAAGCCATTTAAAGATGCCATTTAAAACATTTTTTTTACATACTCACTGAGAGTGATTCAAAGACAAGACATTTGATCAAAGTCACAGTGTCAAGTAAAGTGAATCATTTGTTCATGTACTTAACTTCAGCAATTGAATTAAGCAACTGCTTAATTATCTGCACGTTATGTGCTCTTTCCCCCTGTGATGACTCATTCTGGGTCACAAAAATCTTGGGTTGAAATAGCACTAGCCCAGGGGGTGGAGCGCAGAGGAAATAGCCAAGACAAATGTGTGTGTATATATATTTAAACATGTATATAAATTAAGTGATTCTGTGATTTCAGAAATCTATTCCCGTGAGCACTGTGAGGCAAAGCCTCTCAGTCCTTAATTTTGAGGACAAGCCTATTATCGTGACTTATTTAACTGAAATTATTGTACGAACCAAAACCAAAACCAGACCAGCCCAACAAACCAACCAACCAACAAAAGAAACCTAAAATCAACACAGTTTCATCACAAACAGGATCTGTGGATATGCAGTTAAGCATCTGGCTTTGTAGAAGTCTTGCTCTGTACATATTACACAAAACAGCTGAAAGCATCAGAAGTTTGATCACAAGATGCAGAACACTAAGTCAGAAAAATAACACAAAGAACCTAAATACTGCATGTAGAATAGTGAAGAGAGCTTCTCGAACCCATTAATACATGTTTCTTTATGGTCTTTACCATCTGAATAGTGAAAACAACCTGAAATACACAGGTTCTGGGGAAGATGTTTCTGGGTTTGCCCTGATTTAATTTCTTTGAAAGTGCTCATGTGAAAAAAGTAGATATACCTGTGTGGATGACATTCAGGGAAAATACTCTGAATATAATGCCTCTTGTTTCATTATGTTGCCCCATAACATCAGATGCAGATATTGGTGGTGTGGCAGCAGAAGTGGGACGTTCCCACCAGTATTCCAGTACTCCATTCCACATTGTTACTGTGTGACAGATGGCAGCAGAGGGGCAGTCTGACAAAATGGTGTCTGACATGGAAGTGGATATGAAGCAAAGGAAAGGAAGTGAACTCCTCCATGTGGAAAAGACTGCACCCACTGACATTCATTGGTGCTTGCTGAATGTCTTATGGAGACCAAACAGTGGATGTGTAATTTCAAAACACAAATTCAGTGACAGACAGTCACCCCTTGGAAGAAGGTAGTTTTCTGGATGGATATGTCTGGATATTATGAGAGGTCATAATGAGATTACAGTGAGCAAAGTTCCCCCAAAGGAAGGTATTTCATCAAAAAATGACAGACAGCTCAGGTTAACAAATATGCAGCTTATCAGTTATGAAGTACCATCAAGTTCCCATTCATAACAGAGCCTGATTATGGAGTCTCCATTCTGCTCCGTCCTCGGTGCCTGTTTCTCTTAGAGTCAGCACGTGAAGCTCTCCTGATGTTCCCAGCATCTAAGGTTGCCCAGGGAACTTGTGTGGAATGAATTTCTGATTTACTAGATGCACTCTGTTTCTGTACCCCTGTGAGCAGTGCTGTATCTTAATTACCAATGAACAATGCACCAAAACTTCCAAGTCACTTATAGCAATTATCACACAATATTCTCAGAGAATAACTATTAGACAGATAACTATAAATGTTCTTCAAGGTAGTGGCCTCAATGGTGACTTCACAAAGTCATGAAAATGTTAACAGATTTCTCTTTTCTTGATATATATGGTGAACTTGAAGTTTCTGTTCTAACATTTCTAACAGTGGGAGTGTAACAGGCAAGCCAATGTCTGAGGAACAATGAACATGCTTTTGTGTGTGAAATCACATTTGAATTTGGCTGCCTGATGCACATCTCACCAAAGTCATTGTCAGTATTTCCCCAGGGTTTCTAGCAGGATTTTGATAACTGTCCAAAAGAATGGTTAGCTCTAATACACACAAGTAGAGTACGTCTTTGTATTTATGCTAGAATGCCTAGTTTTCTGATGTTGACCTCACTGAAATGTAGCTATCTGTCCTTAGACTGGCATTCAGTGCTTTGGCTTTGATATATATGTTTTAGCTCCTCTCCCAGACCTCCCTTTATTTTCAGCTCAAGGAAGAAAAGACTCTGGGGTCAAATGGCACCTTTAACTGTATGCTAATATTGACAGTCAGATCTGCAGACTCTTCAGCCTTGGAAGTATTGCAAGAGAAAGAGGAGGGGTAAGAGGAAAGCAAGTAAATAAACAGCAGGAAAGAGAGAGATATCTTCAGGATATATAATTTTAAGGCTAGTAACAGGATCAGTGTTCTTGCTTTGATAATGCTCCAGTAGAAGGAATCCTGAGGTAACGTTTTTGCATCTACCTTTATACTCATACATCCTGACTTAGTCTTTTTTAATACTCTGAATAGATGTGGAGTTTTCACTGCATTGAATGAAGCTCGGTAGCTCCAAGGCCAGCAATTTCTTAAGAGAATTGAAGGATTTTATCCCTACCAGAAAGCAATGACCACGTGGCCTGATTGTTCCAGATTGGGAATTGCTCTACTGGGCCTGATTGCTCCAGTTCTGGGAACTGGCTAATGCATGCATAACTGAAGGTACCAAATAAGGAAAATGCATCTCCTCCTGCAACCTTTTCTGTAAATGTAACCTTATTAGCAATATTCTCCTTCCCATATGTCTCTCTTAAAATAGAAAGCTTTGAGTTGCTACACATAAATTTTATTTAGAAGGTTATTTTATTAACATTTATTTTAGATTCTAACTACTTCAGGGAGGGAAATGTCATTTGTAATCACTTTAAATTGTGCTTAGTAGAATGGTGTTCTGACCTGCTGTACACATTACAGCTGTCATACATAGATAAATAAGCATCTCCCAGTTCAGTAAATGTCTATAAATCAGCATTTTCAAAATCTAGTAGAAAAAAAAAAAAAAAAGCATAAATATGATACTTCAATTAAATGAACTTTTCAGTACCCCTCTTCCTCTCTAAATGGCTTTTTAGATTTAGGGAAAGGATCAATGTTTCCATCCTTGCCTCCACCAAAAAGAATTCACTCTTCTAAGTGCATTATTTCTCTTGTTCATATCTAGTTATAAATCATGATGTAACATAAATAACTCAGAGAATTCATTTGTAGGGAAAAAAGGGAAAATTCTTCTTCCCTTAGTGGTATGCCTGTGTATCACAAGGCAGTATATTATTAACACCGTGCTTTGCCTGGGACAATGTAGTTTGTTTGTCAGTAGTGCTAATCAAAGAGAAGGCAAAGGCTGAAAAGCTGTACATCCAGCAACCTTCTTTCAGAATAATGTTCTAGCATATTGGAAAGATTATCAGAATACTTTTTGTACAGGTCCAGCTGCCTGCCATGCAACCTGAAAGTCCTTATTTACAAGAATTCTCAACCACCACTGATGGTAATCATGTACAAAACACTTTTTTCATCTCATGCTCATGAATACATCTTTGTTAGACAAAAGTAGAGCTGCTCACTGAACATCTGCCCATAACACATGCAGTTCAACTTTTGATCTCATCATCCATTTGGATGGCTAAAGTGAATCTGTGCTTACAGTGAACGTTTCCATGAATTATCAGGACTATTCTTTGTTCTTTTTCTAAAAGAGGAAAACATTATTATTAATTTATTTATTTTATTTTTTTTTTAATTTCCCTTTGATATCCATGTAAGGCACACCACTTAATATTTTCTTTCATAAAGTTGTACTTTCTGTAACTTATCAGGGGGTTTGTGTCAGGGGTTTTATATATAGAAGGCAGTGAAGGGTAAGAAAACATTAAAAACTGCAGAGAAAACAATTTATTATATCCTGTGGGAGTCAAGAGCTTGTTTTAAATTCATTTTCCATGTAAATGGGATTAAAATAAAAGATTAAACTTGATGCTGTAATTGTTATTCACATGAACTTCAAACAAATTTCATTCTTTGATTACTCTTTAATTATAATGTCTAGAAAAAATAGGTTTTCTTCATTCTTGCATTTGAAATAAAATTAATCCTACTGCAGTTAAAGGATTTTTAATATTAGCATGCCTGACAAATAATATTTTGTACGCAGAAAAGTAATAGGTGTCCTCCATTTAACTAGAAGTTCAGCACATCATAGTCTGCTAATGCAGCTGGATGCTTCAGGTGATTTGGTTTACACTGACATCAAGGAAGATATATTTGACACTTGTTCTAATCCTATTCTTCTGTCTTTAGTTTAGAAAGCGTTTAAGTAGTTCTTCAGCATATTGAATTCCTTGTCCCTGCTCCATGGTCACATCAGCTGCCACATTGTCCTCTGAGAATGCAAGTCTCTGTGTAAAAGAGACACAGGACTCAATGGGTAGAGGTGAGAATGGCAGATCTGACCTGTACATCACAGTCACCTTGTCTCTTACTGGTGTGCAGAAGAATATCTTGAAGATAATCATGGTTGTAATACAAACCTGTGTGTATTGAATCGACTCTCTTAGTAATCCTTTGCTTCCAGCACTTGCTTCACGGTCAGTACATGAAAAGTACACATAATGTGCTGGTGATTTGTACTGTCTCTGCTGTACACCTTTGAAACAGAAACAGGGCATTTACTTAAATGCGCAGCAAATGGTTGCACAACCTTCACATTTAAAAGCTCCTTTTTAGTTTTCCTTTTGCTTTCTGAAATGAGCTTTTACTATATGTGTTCAAAACAAGAAGCTACTCTTCCTGTTCTATTTCTTCTAGGTTCATGTATCATTGAGTAACCAGCTGAAAATTGCTCTACAAGCACAGGGCTAGTGGAACTATTCATTTAGGAGTCAGGGACATAGGAAAAGGCAAGAATTTTGTCTGATTACAACATTGGTGATGGAAGCCAGTGTTAGATACTCTCACACTTCTTTCTTTCATCACCACATTACTACTGCAATACTGCTAATATGGATTGCATTTTTTGTGAAATGTGTGTCAGCAATAAACTCCTTTTGATCTGATTTTCACATAGCACAGCAGTCTACTATTCTTGGTTTATGTGGATATATATCTGTTTTAAGTAAAAAACTTAGAACAGAATAGAAAAGTGCAGTTGGAAGGAATCCTAAAGATCATCTAATCCAACCACTAGATGAAAGAAAATCTTATTTTTTTTTTTCTATAGTTGGTAACATTAACCAATGAATATGCTAACAGTTTGATCATCAGCCTACATACAAAGGAATGAGAGCAATTTCTTTCTGTAATGTGGACAGGAAAACCACTGCTAAACTGCAACCTCCAAATTAAGTCATGCTCTTCTAAAATAAGGTCAAGGCTGAAAATAAGGATGGGTATGATAGTAATCAAATTTATATGACTTGAAAGTCTGAGCTTTTGTGCATTACTACAATTTTTTAAAAAAGCTATCCCGTTGTGTTTAATCACATTCTTCTATATGCAGCATTTTACAATACATCTTACCTTACAATAACCGTTCTATCTCAGACTTGACAAGCAACTAGGGAATTTACCAGATGAGTCAGCTGCTACCTGAATTCTAGACTTTTTGATCCATTGCATCCATAGTGGGTGAAAATACATTTGTTGTTTTTTTTTTCACCCAAAGAAGGGGAGGAGAGAGAAGAAAGAAGGGAAAAGCAGCACAACAAAATATTGTGCTTGATGGACACCTCCTTCTGTAAAATATGAAACCAGCCATACAAACTGCAATCTTATGTCACTTTAAAAATAACATTAACTCGCTTCAGTTTAGTCTTCTCTTGTATCACATCCAGCCCTATTTTTTAGTAACAGCAAGACAAACAGATGAGTGTCTTAATGTGTGCTGAACATTATTACAGATTTTTACATATTATTACAGATTATTAATTAGTTATTAATACAGATTACAGAAAAGAAATTTAAACATGATATTTATTCCAGTGCAACATTCTTAAGTTGTGTTAACTTTCAGTTAATCACAGAATTATAGAAATGCTTCAACTGGAAAAGATTTTAAAGATCATCTAGTTCCAAGCCCCCTATCATGGGCAGAGTTGGCCCTGAATGTCTCCAAGGATGGGGTAACTTCTCTAGACAACTGTTTCCAGTGCCTCACCTCACACTTATATGTCAATTTGATCAGCAGGTCACTGTTGAGCCATGCTCATTTTCTGCTTCCTCTCCTTGATTTCTTACACTTGAGAATGGAGAGTTCTTGTACTCTAAGAAAGGCTTTCTTAAAGAGCAGTCAGCTCTGCTCAGTTCCTTTATCCCCAAGAACAGCTTCCTAGTGTTTCTCCTCCCTCATTCATTAAACAGCAGGAATTGTACTCATCTGAAGTTCAGGGCCCTGACTTCGCTCTTTGCCAGGCCCACCTTCCTTGAGATCATAAAATCATGGTAGCTATAGCTAAGACAATCCTCTGCCTCTCATTCTCTGTCTATCTTTTCCAAAAAACTTGTAGCTGGAATATTTCAGTGTTCCAGTTTAATGATTCATTCAACCACATTTCCGTGATAGAAATTAGGTCACGGTTTTCTAATTGCACTGTGGTTTCCAATTCTTCCTGCTTGTTTCCTGTGTTGCATGCATTGGTGCAGGTACTTTAGCTGGGCTATAGGCTGCACTACCTTCCTAGAGAAACCCTGCCTAATTCCCTTGTGGCAATTCACCATTTTTGCCTTCTGTTTTCTAAAGTGACAGTGGTCTCTGGCTCTTCTCTGTCACTCAGAACTATATCCTCTTCACCCCTAGAATCTCGTTTTAAGCCTTGCATTAATCAGTCCAGACATCTTGCTGCCCAAAAAATTGTTGTCTCAGATGGTCTTTTTCATCCCATCCAACATCAGCATACCTGATCTCTTGAAGATGCAACTGTGATTGAAGATGAAACCAAAGCCCTGACAGCAGGCATGGATCATTCATCTGATCTACTCTGCTCTTTCTACCCCCGTCCCAGTCTCAAATAGGGACGACAGAGGAGAACACTACTTGCACTCCCAATCCCTTCAATGTCTTTCCAATGGATATAAATTCTCTTCTGACATTTTGTAGTCTCCTAATTGCAGTCATATGTAACCCAACTTGAAATTACAAGAATGTGTAATAATCCTCTGTTTTAACACACATGGTAGCCTCTTCACTGTTCCATGAATACTGCTGTCCACCCCTGGCAAAAAGCAAACCTTCCTAGGGAGATTTTCTAAGTGGCAAGTGGGTGCTTCAGTGCCTCTCAGTGTGGAGTCTCCTATTGCTAAGACCCTTCACACTATTTATGGGGACACTGGTTCTAATATGGGTCGTTGGTAGAAGCAAATTTATGCACTCATCCTTTCCTGAGTCTTGACTATTACCCATGCTCTCTCCTTTTCCAACACCAGAGCCTCATAGCTTTTGCTTAGCAGTATTTTAGGGGCAAAGGGGAGACTCCTCCTTCTGCTCTGTCTCCCTTATCTTGAATGGAGATAACTTTACACAAACTCAGATGGAAAGAAAATCTTAAGAATGTGAGAAAAATGGTTTCCACAGAATCTGTCCGGTCTTATTTTCCCCACTACTTGCTTGATCCTCCAGGATGTAAGCAACTCCTACTGATCTGTTGAGAAGTCACACGTCAAAACCACAAAAAGTCTATTTGACAGACCTATAAGAATTAGAAATTCTACAGTATTTTAAGAGCTTGCTTTCTGCTTTACTCTTAGTTTTTTACTGTACTTGTTATGAAAGTTCTCTCTGATAATATTCTCTAAGCAACTGACAGCAATATTTTTTTCAAAATAGAAATCTTAATACAATGATTTTCCACAAAATCTTTAAGACATCTGATGGTTTAATATTTTATTTATTTGTTTACTAATATTACAAGTTTAAACACGTGAATTTGTAAGCTGCATTCAATGAAACTTCAGGCTGATTTTAGCATGAGAAATCCTCAAGGTTTTTTCTAGTCAACATTTAGCCTATGTCTGGCACAACATCGATTCAGTTAACTTCAGTTCTGGTGAAATCACATTATAAGCAAAATCTGCCCTCATAATAGCTCTTTATTTTATGATCAAGTCATTGTTATCATTTTATCTTCATTGTTTTCTTATCCTTCTTATGGTTTAACATTGCTGCAATGGTAACTAGATCAGCATCAGACAAGAACCCCACAAACTGTTGTTCTCAGTTAATTCATATTTCCCAATATTATGACAAGTGTTTAAGAAGATAAATTTTAATTAAATGTATTGGACAAATTCTTCTTAATATTTAGCATTGATCAAACCATTGTTCCCATAGAGATTTTACAGGCATAAATATAAAGTAGAAATAGCTGAATATGTTTAATTAAAACTTGTTTTCTTTATTCCACTTAAACATATTGGTCTTAATTTTGCTGTTAAAAATGACTGCTCATCTTCATAATTCAGTGAAAGTCCAGCAATTCAAAATAAGACATGATTATGCGAGCTGGAATTTAAGACAAATAAATTAATATTTCTTGAAAAGTTTCTGCAAAATTTTTAATTGTCTGCAAGAAATTACCTTTTCCCAAGGCATAAAAATCTAAATTTTCACAAAAATATTGCAAGAATTACAGCAGAAAATGCAGGATGTTTACTGGTAGGCATGGAAAAAGAACAAAAAAGTCAGATGATGTGCTGCAATTGAAACACATACAGCCAAGCATAATCTTACTATTAATACAACAGGGGCAAGAGCAAATGTTTGCAATGCAGACAGACAAAATCTGAAACAAATACTGTTGTTCTATTAAGTGGAAGCAAGATAAGGCATTGCCATCACAGTTAAGAGTGAAAGGAACAAAAGAGGATGTGGAAAAACAGCAGCCTTACTGAAAATGACCAGTGACAGTGAAGACTGTACAGCTAAGGGTATGGGGTATTAGCACAACCTGAAAGTAGTAACTGAGATGAGTACTGCGTAGCATTCATTTTCCTCATGAAGAGATTCTCCAGAATACCTAGACCATTCATCACTGAAATATACTGTTTGAGGTTATCTGTATAATAGAATTAGAATTCTGCTGTGCATTGGGACTCTTCACAGGGCTTTCCAGTTAAGAGAGTAACTGTATGAAATATAAACTTTATTTAAGCTATAAAAATTGTGAAATGTCCTTTCTTCTTTTTCAGTTCATTTACCCTCCAGAGAAACTTTAGAAGCTTCTTAGTTTATTTCAGTTTACATTTCTCATTTCCATCTCAAATAGAAAGAAATGAGATTTAATGACTCTGGAGGTCAGGACATCTTTGTTACATACAGTGTCTTGATTTGCTGACCTAACTAATTATCACCTCAACTTTACTACTTGTTTATTTCCCAAATACTTCAACTTAAATTATTTTTTCACACTTTCAAAGTCATAAATACAGCATTTCTCATAATGAGAAGAAAATGCAAGCTATTTAAATGGTTTGTTAAAGTTCACAGCAGTAAAAGCATGATGTACGATGAGATCCAGAGTGTAGCTTAGAACTATAGGTTTTACAATCAAAACTATAGTCACTTAGCTCATATTCCTTTGTGCTAAAAATGCACATCAGCCTAATCTATAATCTAACAGCCAGGAGTGTGCATTAGGAAGGAAAACAACAGTAACAACAACAAAAATCTACTTTTTTCAAGTAGTTGAAAGAAAAAGTCATAGAATCATAGAATTGCTCAGGCTGGAAGAGACCTTAACAACCATCAAGTCCAACCACAACCTAACCATAGTACTCTAACTCTAATGACCCACCACTAAATCGTGTCCCTGAGCACCACATCCAAACAGTTCTTAAACACATGCAGGGATGGTGACTCAACCACCTCCCTAGGGAGCCTATTCCAGTGCTTAACAACCCTTTCTGTAAACAAGTTTTCCCTGAAACAAGTTTTTCCTGAAACCCTGTTTCCTGAATCCTTTTGATGGAAAATCCATCAAAATCCATCAAGGCCAGATACTTACTGATTATTACAGGAGAGGTATTTAAAAAGCAAGCTGAAACCACTGAATGATGTTCCTCCATTGATCTGCACTGCAAGGGCCAAGCTTTGGCACTCACTGCAGCCAGACACCTGTGCACTATCACGTTACTGTGGGACTTCTGCCTGGGTCTACACAGTTTTCCTGGCAACAGCCTTCCACCGGGGCGCAGCCATAGAAAACCAGCAGACTCACTGGCACTCTCTAGGGCAGCCTTAAAGGGGTATGACTGATCTGCCGGCTGCCCTATAGCCGGCAGCGCTGGCTCTGTCCCTGCCGCGTTCACACACTCACCCTCCTACTCTCCGAGCCCGGTGGCAGCGACGCGTCATGGCCCTCCCTGCGTGCGGGCGCCACTGCCTCGGCAACGCCCACGCCACGTGAGCCTCTCTCGGGAGAGCTGGCAGCCGCTACCGGGTCATTCTCCTCTCCCGGGTTTCCCCAGGGAAAGGAAATCTGCCGAAACCCCTCTGTACCTCGGAATTCGTTGTCGCGGCGCCAGCCGCGCCGGCTCCAAACCAGCAGACCTCGGCTACTGAGCGCTAGCTCTGGGGTGCAGCCGTTTAAACCTCCCGCCGTTGTCTCAGCAACGCTTACCTCGTGTCAGCCTCTCTCGGGAGAGCCGGAGGCCATTGCCGGTCATT
The DNA here is from genome assembly GCF_016699485.2 of Gallus gallus. Lineage (NCBI taxonomy): Eukaryota > Metazoa > Chordata > Aves > Galliformes > Phasianidae > Gallus > Gallus gallus. The sequence goes on from NC_052572.1 coordinate 72,661,074, forward strand.
TTCCTCTCATGAATTTCCGCAGGGGAAGGCAGGCTGTCGGAGCTCTCCTGTACTTCGAGATTCGTTGCCGCTGCTCCGGCTCCAAAGCAGCAGACCTTGGCTACGGAAAGAAAGAAAAAGGCCTTTCGCCTCTTCTCAGACACTTTGGGAAAGGCTGTGTTCAGCAGTGTTCTGTGTCTCACAAGGGTTCTGCTTCCAGTACCCCAGTGACTTTCAGAGATAACCAATCCTGTATGTAGTTCACTTTTTTCATTCTCTTCTGATCTATTCCTTCTTCAGAGGCTGTTCTGAAAGGTAAAGAAGTGAAGGAAGTTTTGACATTCTTTAGGAATTAAGCCTTAGAAGTGCAAGAGCAGGATGTCCCAATGAGGCAAAAGTCAAGCTAGCAGGATAGCTTGCATGAGCAGTGAATTTCTTGAGGAACTCAGGAAGAAAGAGAATTTATGAACTCCAAAAGAAGGGAGTTTGTGCAGAAACTGAATTAGAAAGCCCAACTAGAATTTATTTTAGGTTGTGCAGTAAAAAGAAAAAATAAAAAGAGCTTCTATAAGTGCGTTAACAGGAAAAGGGGGGCTAAGGAGAATCTTCATCCTTCATTAGATGTGAGGGGAAACCTGGTGATGAAAGATTAAGAAAAGGCTGAGGTACTTATTGCCACAGATCCATAGAACATCAGACCTACTGTTATGACCTGAGAAGCTTATGGAGTAGGTCATCTTGAGTGCCATATGAGACAACTGAGTGATTAGATCCAATCAACATAGTTGTATGAAAGGCAGGTCCTGACTGACTAACCAGAACCCCTTCTAAGATAAGTAACGGTATCTGAGGTAATATCTGTGGTTGTCATTTATAGCCATCTTATTAGAGCACTTTGCACTATTTCTCACAGTTTTCTCCTGGATGAACTGGCTGCTCTTGTCTTGGACACATGTACAGTTCACTGGGTGAGTAACTGGCTTGATGGCTAGGCTCAAAGAAAGATAGGGAGTGGAGTTCAGTCCAGTTGGTGGCTAGTCACCACTTGTGACACCCAGGAATCAATCTTAGGGCCAATTTTGTTTAACATTTTTGTCAGTGACCTGGAGGAGGGAATCAAATGCACACTCTGTAAATTCACAGATAATACCAATTTGGGTGAGGCTGTTGATCTGCTTGAGGGTATGTTTTGCAGAGGGAGTTGTATACACTGGTTCAATAATTCACATTCAAACATGTAACAACCAATACAGCTGCATGCTAGGTCATGCACTTGGGTCATAACAACCCTGTACAGCTGTATGGGCTTGGGGAATAGTGGCTAGAAATTTTTCCCTTGCTGGGGATGCTGGTTGATAGCCAGCTGAACATGAAACAGCAGCAGCGTGTCCAGGTGATGAAGAAGGGAAATGGTTTTTCTGATCCAAACTAGGGAATTCCATCAAGATTAGGGAAGTCATTGTCTTTTTGTAGTCTGCACTGGTGAATCCGTGTCTCAAATGCTGTTTTTCACTACAAGAAGGATATGAAATTGCTCAAGCATGTGCAGGGACAGGCACCAAAACTGGTAAGGGGATTTGAAAACAAGGTTTATGAGTAGAAGCTGAGGGAACTGGAGTTGTTTAGCCTTGAGAAAAATTGAGACTGAGGGGAGAAACTCTCATTGCTCTCTACAGCTGAAAGTTTGCAACAAGGAGAGTATTGGTTTATTTTCTGAGGTGACAAGTTATAAGACACGAGGAAGTAGACTGAGATTTCATCAAGAGAATTTAGATTCAATAAGAGAATGCCTTTAGGGAGAGGATGGTCAAGTGTTGGGAGATGCTGCCCAGGGAGGTGATGGTGATGTCATCTCTGCAGGACTTTGAGAGACTTGTGGACATGGCATAAAAGGAACAAGATTTATTGATGGGACTCAGTAGGTCAAGCTGGTGATTGGTCTTGATAACCTTGAAGATTTTTTCCAATCTAGATGATTCTATGACTTTTTTTTTTTTTTTTAATTTAGCCCCAGAACTAGTAAGAGAAAGTAAATTCAAGTCTAGTCAAATTACCAATCAGATGCCTATATATATTAGATTCCTTTGTGTGCGCTTTATCCACAGAGTGGGACTGCATCTGTGAGGGTGAATCCTTCCTACAGAATTCTGATGCCTGGAATTCTGCTCATTAGAGGCATTTGCTCACTCTCTGGGATTATCATACTGTGTTGTAACGTATGCTATGTACACACCATATGTTGACTCTATAACACCACAAGAAAACTTCAACTAGAAGGGGTCATAGGAAGCCAGGGAATCTTTCTCAAAAGTATTGTTAGTGGCAAAGTTTCATCAGCATGCTCAGAGATGTGTCTAAAAACCCTGCATAGAGATGTGTTAGCCTCTGAGGGCAACTTGTACTTGTGTTTAACCACTTGCATTTTGCATGGATTTTTCTTAAACATAGCCAGAATTTTCCTGACTGCAGACTACATCTGCTACTTCTGGTCCTTCTGCTGCAAAGTTCTGAGAAGAATCTGACTTCAGATTCTCTGCAAGCCCCATTGCTCCAGCTTGAGCTAGAGAAATGCTGTGATTCACTTGCCCTGTCATTTTTCTGTCTGAGGAAAATAAGCCTGGTTACCTTATCCTCAACTCAAATACCATCTTCTCCAGATTCCTCACCATCGCCGTGTCCCTTTATTGCAGTTATACCCATCTGTCTGCAATAAGAAGTTTAAAACTGGGTACAGGTATTCTAGAAATATACTTTCCAATTTCAAGCAGAAGAAAATAATCACTTCCCCAGCTCGTACCTCAGTGACTTCACCAGACTCTTCTGTTTTTAAGAAAGGTAGCAAAGAAGAACTATGAAACTACAGGCTGGTGAGTCTCACATTGATGCCTAGGAAGACCATGGAGCAGCTCCTCCTGCAAAACATGGCAAGGCACATGAAGGATGAGGAGGTGATCCAAGACAGCGAGCGCACCTTCACCAAGGGCAAGTCATGCCTGACCAAATTGGTGGTCTTCTCTGATGGGGTAATGGCATTGATAGAATAAGGAAGGGCAACTAATGCCATCTGCGTGAACTTGTGCAAGGTTTTTGACACTGTCGCACACCACATCCCTATCTCTAAAGTGGAGAAATGTGGTTTTGAAGGGTGGACTATTGTTTGGATAAGAAACTGGATGGTCATAGCCAGAATGTTGTCGTTAATGGCTCCAAGTGTCACCCAGGAGTCTGTCTTGGGACCAGTACTCTTCAACATCTTTATCAGTGAGCTAGATAACAGGACTGAGTGCACTTTCAGCAAGTTTGGAGACAAGAGCAAGCTGAGTAATGCAGCTGATACAACAGAATGAAGGAATGCCATTCAGAGAGACCTGGACATGCTTGAGATGTGGGCCAATGAGAACATAATCATAGAATCATAGAATCGCTAAGGTTGGAAAAGACCCACAGGATCACCCAGTCCAACCATTCACCCATCACCAATGGTTCTCACTAAACCGTGTCCCTCAACACAACATCCAAACGCTCTTTGAACACTTCCAGGGTTGGTGACTCCACCACCTGTCTGGGCAGCCCATTCCAGTGCCTGACCACCCTTTCAGAGAAGCAGTATTTCATAACGTCCAGCCTGAATCTTCCCTGGTGCAGCTTGAAGCCATTCCCTCTAGTCCTATCTAGTCCTCTAATGAGGTTCAACAAGGCCAAGTGTATGGTGTTGCACTTGAGTGAGGGAAAATCCCAGATATATATTGGGAGGTATGTAAGATGTGTGGCTGGGAGAACAATAAATTGAGAAATGCCTTGCAGAGAAGGACTTGGGTGTCCTGGTGGACAAAAAACCGGATATGAGTCAGAAATGTGCATTTACAGCCAGGAAGAACAGCTGTATCCTGGGCTACATCAGAAGAGGGATGGCGATCAGGGCAAGGAAGGTGATTGTCCTCCCCCACTCTGCCTTTGTGAGGGCCCACCTGGAGTACTACATCAGTATTTGGCATCCCCAGCACAAGAAAGATGTGGAGTTGTTGGACGAGGTCCAAGAGAGAGCCATGGAGATGACCAGAGGGCTCGTGCACTGTTCTTATGAAGAGAGGTTGAAGGAATGTGGCATGTACAATGTGGAGAGAAGAAGGCTTCAGAGGTAACTCACTGAATCCTTCTAGTACTTGAAGGGAGCTTTTAAGCAGGAGGGGGGACTGACTTTGTACAATAGTGACAGAAGAGATAATGATTTTAAAGTGAAGAAGGAAGATTTAGATTAGATATTATAAGGAAATTCTTCACTCAGAATATGATGAGGCAATAGAACAGGTTGCCCAAAGAAGATTCAGATGCTCCATATCTGGAGTTGTTCAAGCCGTTGTTGGAGGAGCAGCCATCTAGTGGTTAGCAACCCTGCCCATGGCTGGGAGGCTGGAAGTAGGTGATCTTTTAGGTCACTTCCAATTCAAAACATTTTATGGTTCTATAATCATATTATGATTCACTTCCTGCAACTTTTTAAGATTTGTCATGCACTCAGATGGTTTTGGACCTGAGGTCATCTGAATTAAGGGAATAACTTTGAAAAAAATCAGTATCCTAAAAAAATTTAAAGATATTATCTGGATTAATTGTATTTCTCTTATGATAAATGTGAGAAATGCTCGTGTTCAATAGTCTAGGCTTAGGTGGAATTTGCTATGAATCACAATTTATTTCACACTTTTGCAATAGTGGGCAACCTTGAGAACAGGCACACAGAGCTGAGAAACAGAACAGTTTATATTTCCTGCTTCCCATTGTGAATTTCCTCCCATTTCCTCATTGGTAGAGTACTCCAGGGTTTACAGCCTATCTGGCACTTCTAATTCTCTCAGTCTGTTTGATGCTTGAATAATCCTTCCCTATTCTCCTCATGTTCTTGTTTAGTTCTTACCTATTTTGGTATGCTGGAATAATCTCTCATAGTTACCTTCCCCTCTGGCTATCATTCAAACCATAGAACAGTTTTGTACCAGTACATCTGATGTTACCCAGAAATGCACGTTTTCTTTTCTGCAGGCAGGCAGAAATTTATCTTGTATCAAAGTTCCACAGCACCTTTTTCAACCTCTTTAGAGTCATACCATCTTACTGAAAAAAAAAAAAAAAAAAAAAAGCATTGCTTCCCCACAATAAATTAAAATAATAACTGAGAATATGCAATCTGAACCATTTAAATGTTAATTTTTTCATGAATATTTGTATGTGGAAAGTAGTATTTATAGCTTTTGTTCTTTTGAGACTCTTCTAAAATGTGATTAAAGTTTGTGTAAAAAAAAAAAAAAAGATTTTTGATCTGTCTGTGAAAATGAAATCTCCATTCTTTTTATTTAAGCAGTAATAGGCATTTTTCTCCCTGCTTTACCCAGAAGATCATCAGAACTGATTGGGTTACATGAACGTATATCAGAGTGCAATTTTTCAAATATACATTATAAATAGTGTTATGCTACTCCATAATGTGATAGGCTTACTGCACACTGGCGCAATACTCAGTCATTAAACATCTTATTGAAATGACATTGAGAACATCTCAAAGTATACATAATCTGGGTAAGAGCAGTAATTATTAAATTTCTAGCTGTCCATGTACCCAACCATGTATGTACGCAACAATGTCAATATCTACATGGGCACCTATTTTGGAAATGCCGATTCTGATAAGGGAGTTACCACTACCCTTCTTTTCTGCCTTACATTTCTTTTAGTTCAGCAGCCTAGTGGCAGCCAAAATGATTGATACTTTGATCATGATCATTATAGTACAGCTCAAACAGAGCCTTTCTTGCCACTCTTTCTGTGAATACCTACCCATGGAAGTTCTCTCCTTTGTGGTTTCCATGTCTTTTATCAAATTTCTTGCTGTGCAAAGTCTCACAGGCTTTTCAGTTAATCTGCAGGGATACCTGCAAAGATTATGACTCTACCCATTCTATAAAGGTCTGTATCACAACAGAAGTGGTCTGCTGTATGATAATGCATTGTTTGACCTGGCATCATTACTCATACCAAATATATCCTCAAGGATGTTTTGAACTGTTTTCATTAGGGCACTGCACAAGATATGCTTAAAATTTAAAATCTCATTTTTTTAGCTGACTTGTAAGTCCTCACCAACTGTGTTTTAACATAACTGAACTTTCATGGCTGTTGCATTCCCCAGGCAAAACAAGATTGCTACAAGCGTGTCAGCATCTCCCTTCCCCTTAATGTAAGGGGGGATTTTTTCACTAAAGTGAAGTGTGAATAGTTTTTCTCTTCTGTTTTGTTCTAACTTTGTCCTTACCAGTCATATCTGTTGGATATAAAAATTACAGACAACCCAAGGATATATTCTTATTTTGCTCTCATGCATATTTGTTGGGAATAAAATACAAAAGAAAGTCATATTGAAGTGCTTAAAACTTCAGTTATTAAAATTCATTAAACATTAAATTCAGTCATTAAATGTTCTGAAACATGAGTGACCTCCAAATATTTTTTTGTGTAGGAAAATTACTGTTTGTTTTTGTGCACATATATCAAGAGAAAGTTAGTTACTAATCTGAACTTCCTAGCATTACCATCCACATCAAATATCTGGTTTTGGTTTTTTGGGTAATATCTCTTCTACTTTTGTTATTGAATGACCACATAATACAAATTTTATTGAAGGAGGGAGAAAAAATATTTTCTTAGCTGTTGTCAGTTGATTTAGAGGCAGTAAAATAAGTACATGTGCGCTCACGAACAGTGATCAGAGTAGTACCAGAGGAAGGACAGAATAATGTATTTTCACAAATCCATCCACTGAATCATATTTTGGAATGTCTATTCAATTATCATAAATATCTATTTTATTTGCAGGGCAGAAATGATTCAAAGGATGCAAGCTTCATTACAAGTTTAAAGAAAGTAGAATTCTCTTCTTGGGAAATGGGAGTAAGATTGTATGTGACAGACAGGAACAAACAAAAACAGAACTAATGTAAGTAAATATGAAGCATTTCTTTTGTGAAATTTGAAGGGCGTGTCAAAGGATATCAGCTTTTGTTGTTCTGTGTTGAAGACTGGCTTAGATAGTGTGCAAATAATGGTTTTACTTAAATGAGCTGCTTACAGTGAAGTAACAATCTGTTACACCTTCCTTGGTCCACAGAAGTTGTCTACATAACTACTCTAATGTTTCAGTGAACCTTAGATTAACCTGAAAACAAAAGCTATTTTCTTTTCTTTTTTTTTTTCCCTAATTCTGTCTTTAATTGTGTTGGCAGTCAGGTCTTTGATGGATGAGATAAGGCAGATCTCTTTCAATAAAAACAGAAAGGCATTTGTTGTCTTAAAAAGTTGCCTATGTAGAACAAAATAACTTTGCAAATCACAGTATATTTTAATGGATTGGGGCAGCAATTACTAGAGATATACCATTTTGTTCTGTGGTGTATTATAGCCAAAAGTCAAAAGCACTGAAGAAGACTGGGAATATTTGAGTCCTGACCTGTCAGTAAATTTTGCAGTAGGAGTGAATGTGGGTAAGAAAACATCTCAGATGGGCTTTAAACTCAGTAGTTACTATTTACAGCAGCTGGAAATATCAGCATACTGTCTTTAACTAAGACATTTTCCAGTTGCTGCGAACAATACCAGTTGCCTATAGCTCTCTCATTACCCTGTGGAGGCTCTGATCAGATTATTGGATTTTGTAAATGATAGATCTGATTCAGTTTCCTTAATAAATCTGCTTAAAGTTCCAGATTCATTCAAAATAAGGCTAAATTTTTTCTCAGTGTTTGATGCCCACTGACAGGGCTGTGGACAGCTTTTGAGCAGACTGCTGATCAGCCTCACAACTTCCAAAGCCTTCTCTGGTGGGAACTAACAAAAATTTCCCATGCTGCAAGGAACCTGTAGCATACACTGTGAGTTTTCCATTCTTTATCACTCCTTTTTTTTCTTTTTATCCTATCACAGAATCATAGAATGAGCTGGATTGAAAAGGACCACAGTGATCATTGAGTTTCAACCCCTCTGCTACGTGCAGGGTTGCCAACCACCAGACCAGGCTGCCCAGAGCCACATCCAGCCTGGCCTTGAATGCCTCCAGGGATGAGGCATCCACAGCCTCATTGGGCAAGCTGTACCAGTGCATCACTACCCTCTGCGTGAAAAACTTCCTCCTAATATCCAACCTAAACCTCCCCTATCTTAGTTTAAAACCATTCCCCCTTGTCCTATCACTATCTTCCCTTGCAAACACTTGTACCCCCTCTTTTTTATACACTCCCGTCAGATATTGGAAGGAATAACTTGCTTAAAAACTGATATCACAGCTTACCTTTTTGTCTGACACTGGGGCAGTTGAGAGCTAGGAACACTTGAAAAATAGTGTGTCAACAGCTGAAGGTGAGGTATGGCACACAAAAAATGAGGACCCTACCAGTTACTGTAGTCTTCTTCCTTTATCAGGATTTGGACTAGTGTTAATTACAGCTAGCCCTTGTGGGCTGTGTTTTCGTTGGCTATTCTCTTTACAGTGGTAGTGGAATTTTGAAACAAAACTCTGAATGTTTCCACTTAGCATGTATTAGATTAGCACACATCAACTAGACTTATTTCAAAGAAAATGGCACCAGAAATTCTGATCCAAATACACATCAAAAAGTAATGTAAACGTAAAACTAAAATCAAGGAAGCTATCCAGTGAAATACATGAATTTCAGGGACCCTTGGGGACACTGAATATTTTGAATTCACCAAAGCTGGGGCTGAGGGCTCTTGAATAACTGTGAGTGTTGCAGCTCTAAGGCTCATTATATATATACCTATATGTACTCTAAAAATACCTATATGTACTCTTACATAAATACCTAAATGTACTCTTACACAGGTGATTCAGGTGCAAGAGATGGCAGAAGAAAATGGCTAATGCAAAGGAGACCACAGAACTCCCTACCACTGGCTGTGCATCTGTAAGCCCTTCTAAGCTGATGTGCTATGTATTGTCTTTGGTACTGAAATTTATTTGTATAAGTGCTTAGAACTGTGTACTTAATTTCATATTATTACTTAATGTCTTTCTTTTTGTACAAGAAATGTAATTTTAGACAGACAACCAATACAGAGCTCCAAGATGGTTAACATATTTGTCAGGATTAGATGTTAAAGATAGCTAACCTGTAGCCACTGTCAAAATTTGTTAGATAGATAACCCTGACAGATGTCTTTTACTTCAGATTGAGTGCTTCTTTAAGCTATCTATTGAATTTTAGTCCACTTTAAAGAGAAATTCTGTCCTTGTTTGACTTTTGTGAAAAGAAGTCTCGTGATATCAAAATCTACCATACATAGAGGTTTAAAGTGCAAATGAATAGGTCATTGTGGTGGCTATGTATCAGATAAACTCTTACATAATTCCACTTGCCATAATAATGTTACTTTGCCTTGGCTGAGATATCTAAAACTAGTCCATTAAGCTTAGAAGTGTTTTTACATATGCCATGATGAATGAGGATAGAAGTATTACAATTGCTTCAGGGCTTTTCAGAACTGCAAGGGAAAATAATTCTTTGCTGTATGAATATTTCATTAAAAATCTTTGTTCCTGTGAGCTAGGTCCATTGGCAAAAAACAAATACAGATATTCTGCAGACATGGCTAGGTTATGCAGAGCGTTAGCAAAAGTACACTTGCAGTTGTTATCAGCATCGTGTCAACTTCACTGAATGAAGGAGACACTCTGCAGAATGGTGGTTTTTTTTTCAATTTTCAGCATATAAGGTCATTTTGTCCTTTGTTAAAACAAGGACATAAACAATAGAAGAGGTATAAGATAAATTAGATGAAAAAAAAAACCACAAGACTAGTTAATGTACAAACGGAAATACAGCAAATTTGCCTGATGCAATTAACTCAATTTTTTTTCCATGTGTAAGATTTATTTTATTTTTAATGGGAAATGACATCCAAGACCCTGAGTCAAACACAGATTGAATACAGGCTGAAATACATTTGCTTTTACTTCTCTATAACTGAGTATAAAAAGCACCTAGAGTGCATCTTTCAGCATGCTATGAAGATGGGTAAAGTACAGTGGGACTAGAAGGTAGCTTTTGCAATTTTTTATTTTTTATTTTTTTTAAGGATATTGGATATTTGTAGAAATAGAAGTCACCCAAGCTAGCATCACTGTTTTATATAGAAAAATCAAATATTAACAACACAACCATCCTTCCCTAGGGTCTTACAGGATCTGTGGGAAACTTGAAGGATCCAGATGAGTCACCATACATAAAGGTTCTCTACTGCAAAACCATTTAAGCAACTATAAAAAAAATAAAAAAATAAAAATCCCACCTCACACAGTGGAAAACATTGAAGTCTGTGGGACAAGAAGGTCTGCTTAGACCCATGGTCAAGTTCTAACAATATGTTTGTAGTAATTAGAACATATTAAAATGAATTCCCCTCCGGTTCTCCCTCAGAAATCCTCCAAGGAATAATTGAAGTCTTGCCAAAACAAATTCCTAAATTATAACAGTCTCAGTTGGGCAAGCCCCTACAGATATTATTTGAATAGTGTTGAAGAATCTTGCAAATGAAATGAAAATGTGTTAGTACTTTAAAGCTTGTCAGGTTCAGAAATCACTTCAGTTTCTCACTTGTTTTTTTCTCAGACAAACCCTTTAGACTCTGACACACTTTCTCAGCGTTACTTATCTGCCCTGACACACTGAGTTTTGCAGACTTCTTTAATTGACAGCTTTTTCTTATTTAATTATTCTTTTTGTACATAGGCCTTTCATTTTGGCTTATTCCTCTTCAGTATAATGAATATTTTCTTATTTTCCATTTGACTTTCCTGACAGCATTGTACAGAACTTAATTTTGAGACAACTGTATGCCCAAATTAATACCTTCTATGGCTGTTGAGTCATGCAGGATGGAAGTCTCAGGGGCTGTTGATCAGTGCCCACCACCCCACTGTCACTGGCCTGGCTACTACTCTGTGATCTGTGGATGTCTGGTCTCCCCATGGCCTCTATCACAGGTGGCCTGGCTAATCCAGTCCTTGTTCAGGTGTTGTCCGGAGAGCTCATTAAGGTGCTTTCCAAGGCAAAACCTGTCAATACAAGTCTTGCATATGCCTGATGCGAATATAACTCACTTACAGGTCCTATCCTACTCAGATAAGAGAACTCTCAGTAGTGCTTACCCAAGGACTGGTTCACACCCACAGGGTGTCTTATAATACATGCTTGGTGGTCTTGATTCCCTGCTCTTCCTAACAGCATCGTTTTACATGGGGAAGGAGAGAAGACTGTTTCTAAGTTCTAAATGAACTTCTTCCTTCCATTTGTCCTTTCTTTTCAGGCTGAATATCTCTGCTTGTAATCTTGCCCATTACACCCATAAAGAACTCCTCACAGCTGACTGCTGCCTGTTCCTTCTCTGTCTATGCACTGCCAGTCTTAACAAATACTGAAAAATTTTGCTAGTCTCTTAGAATGTTTCCATTCTTTTTCCAAGAAGCTGGTAATTATTTTAGATTGCATTGCTAGATTTTTTTCCTTTAAACTTAATCTCAAACTCTGCCTGTCTGCTGCCCACAGCAAATATCATTTCCTGTATCATTTTGGAATGATATCTTAACTAATGCCTCATAATAGTCACCTTCCAGAAACTCCCATTTGTACTGAGTGACTATTTTTCAGTAGAAAACTAACTGCTTTGTGGAAGCTTTCTTTCAGAAATCAGTATATGTAACTGTGTTGGTTCATTTTTAAAACTATTATGAAATCGGCTGAATTTCAAGGATTGGTTTCACTCTTATTTCTTCCCACTCTCTCTGCCCCTCCCAACTTGATAGTGTGAAGAATAAGCCCCAGCTTAAACTAGTAATCAAACAGTGTCACATCTGTGACCATGGGTGTTTTCCCTTGTTCTTGGAGGCAGAGTGACTACTTTGATTTGATAATTTTGGGAAAGTACAGTCAATGTCACCTACAGCTGCAGTTTGGTACACGTATTAACACAAGCATATTAACACAAAGAACGAGTGATGCAGCAAAACCAGTAGGTGTGATCCTTCTCACACTCAGAACAATTCAAGCTAAGTTGTTTGCTGAGGTCTCCAAGGCACAAGCTGAGGAGAATCTTTGTAACACAAGCTGCAACAGACTGTTTAAAAGTGTAGAATGAAAAGCATCCTTTTGGATGTCACAGAAGATCAGTGAGTAATATAATAGAAAATAAAATTTGCACCCTCATTTGATTTTTATATTACTTGACCTGATATTCTGAATTTCATGTCTGTTCTTAAGTGTATCCACTGTTTATAGTACTTTGAGACAGAAGAAGAAAATTGCACTCATGGGACAAAGTCCTGTTTTGGTAAGATACTGTGAACAAAATAAAATACATTCTACCCCAAATGATTCTCATTGTTATAAGAGACAGTAACTCAGTAAAGACTGATGAAAAGCACCAGGCTCGCTGAGTAGGCAGCTCTTGCAGTGTAGCAACCTCATATCAATTGAAACAGACTGTTTGCACTTCGAAACCCAGAAAATTTTGCTGTGAAATCTTAAGATTCATTTTTCTCATTAAGTATGATTTTTTTCTGGCAACTGAAGTGGAACACAAATAAAATAGTCTCTCTTAATCTTATAGATTTAACACTTTAATTTTTGGACCTACAAAAGCAAAAAAGAATGGCAAAAAATATACTGAAAGTCACTGGCTAACATGAAGTCTATGGAAAAAGATTCCTGTTTGCTCAAAGCTGGCTTCCTATTACTGTCCATACCACAATGACACAACTGTCTATAAGCTATCTCTATTCATTTATTTTCCTGATTTTGACTGCAGGCATGTTATCTGTTAGCTCCCTGGATTTTACACAGTCAGAAAAGATAAAGTCATAGTGAGCAAATGGAAAACCAGCACCACCTGAGTACCTCTTAACACTTGCTTTTTTCAGGGATGTGACTGAAATCATTGACTACTCGCCTGCAGTACAGAAGCGTACAGTTCCTAGCAAAATCCCCTAGTGGGTCATACCATTAGAGTGCACAACTCAGTGCACTCAAGCATGCCTCTTTCATACTAATTGTGTCCAATCAAATAACAAGATCAGTATAGACTCTAAATCATTCAGTCTTGTTAAAAAGCCACTGCTAAAGCTCTTTGTGCCATTTTCAGTGTGTAGCTGCTTCATTCTGTAATCTGCTCTAGAAATAAACCAAGAAGGAGTCTGTCAGTTCCTCCGCATATTTCTAGCTGAATCTCATCTTTTGCTTAATTACTAACTAGTTAGATTTCCTCGCTATCGTATGCCTTAACATTGTTTTAATACATCGTTGTTCAATGTGTTTAAATACTGTTATGAGTAAATTCAAATGTATGATTCTATCCTTGTGACTTACAAAGACAGCTCTGAAAATAATATCTTTTGGAGCAACTTATATAGTTTGCCAGGAATAACAACTTCCATAGTCAATAAATCCATCTCACTCTCTTCTTCTGCTGCCACACGCTTACACTTCTGAAACACTAGGTCATGTCAGGTATCAGGAGGGCTGAGTAGTGAACTTGAGCAGAGAGAAACTCCATTACCTTCTCAGCAGGCATCCTGTGATCACTGCAGGTTAGGGTTCGAGTGCATTAGCAGAGAGTAGGAAGCTAATATATGAATGGTAAACTGCTTCTAGCACTTTTACCCATTTTTCCTGCTTATTCAAGTAACGGAAGGGCAGACACAGTTAAATTTCCATTAGACAGATTGAACTTGAATAAAATGTTGCCTTTGATGGGTATTATCCACTTGGTTACTTCAAAAAGTGCTATCTGCATAACCTTTTTGAATTATGTCTAAGATGCTGTGAAACATAATCACTGTCAGATGATAGCCAAGCATTAAAGTACCTAAAAAGTCAAAATGTGAATTTAAAATTCTTAACATTGTAAAGGTGCCTTGTCTCTCTGATTCCTTCTAGTTTTCTGTAGTGTTAGAGTGACTCTTCTTGTACTAAAACATTCAAATATACTTTTGTTGTAATAGAAATAATGTCTTGAAAATATAAGAGGAAGAAACAACTCCTGTTTTTTAAAAAGCATAGATATATTATTCTTAATCCTGTGCTTGAGCTCAAATGTTGATTCAGTTGCTCTTAATAGTAGCAGTAGAGAGAATATACATGGTACAAGTCTAACCAAGGGTTGCTCCGAAAGTAATGCCTCCTATTCATTATGTTGGCCCATGACATCAGAGGCAGATGTTGGTGGTCTGGCAATAGATGTCGTACTTTACTGTCAATGTTCTATTGCATTTTTTTCATACGTGACAGATGGCTGCAGAGGGGCACTCTGACAAAACAGTGTCTAACATGAAAGTGCGCATGAAGCAAAGGGGTGGGATTGAGCTCCTCCATATGGAAAAGATTGCATTCACTGACATTCATCAATGCTTACTGAATTTTTATGGAGAACAAACAGTGCACATGAGACTGTGGATGATGTGCTTCAGTAATGGCAGCAGTGAGATGAAAAACCAGCAATGTTCCAGACAGCCATGCACAGCTGTCACACCAAAAGTGAGCAGCATCTTGGTCAGCTCATAAGCACAAATCTGCAGAATAAAACCAGGGTGGCAGTGTTGGAATATCGCACAGTTTGTGCTCAGTGAGTCCTACAAATGCTTAAACAGGAAAAGAAAAAATACTGTATGCAAACTTACCAGGATCTATTAAATCAACATGAGGCTGAAGGTGACGTGTTTTCTGTGACAAGACATGGTGTCAGTGCTATGATCTGGAGTCAAAATGGCAGTGCTGACATGTGAATTTCCCACAGAAAAGAAAGTTCAAGGCACAGACCTCAGCAGGTAACATGATGTGCACTATCTTTTGAGATATCCTAGAACCCAGACAAACCATCAACTCTGTCAGCTACATATCGATAAGCTGAAGACTCAGAATTCCAGAGTAAGACCAGAAGAGAAGACACCCTTTCTCTTTTAACATGTTAATGCCAGGCTCCATCCAATATCATTTTGAAGACCATGGAGCACAGTGCTTAGTCTCAGCTGGTCTGTCTAACCACGTCCACTGTATGGATTTGGTGTCTTCTGACTTCCACCTGTTTGGGCTGATGAAAGATGGACTGCATGCATAACATTTCCTAGAAACTGTGCCATTATAGAAACTGTGAATCAGTGGGTCACCTCTGCTGGTGCAGATTTTTATGAGTGCAGCATGCAGGCTCTTGTTCATTGCAGGTGAAAATGCACGGGTAATGGCGATAACTGTATTGAAAAAATAGTGCTCTGTAGCTGAGAATTTGCTTTGTCAAATAGTGTTATTGTGCTGTTTGTTGTAGTTTCCATGGAAATAAATAAAAGGCATTACTTTCAGTGCAACCTTCATGTAAGAAGCCTGACGGATGTATTACATGAACATAAGTAAATGCTATTATGATTTTTTTAAATTTTATATTTCTGAGGGTATATTTTAGCACAAATACTTTTTTTTTTTTTTTTTAATCCCTAAATGCAGCAGCTGTCATACAATATGAACTTACTTAACTATCAAGTTATCAACATGAAAAATCTGAGTTTAGAAACAGATTTTAGTCTCAAGACTCTCAGGTACTGTTAACAGGGAATAGACTCAGCCACCCAGAAAGAGAACTTGTTTCAGTCTTTTGCACAAGCTGCAAATCAAGCTGTGGCCCTTGCTATGACCATGCCTGGCTTTCTGCAGAGGTGTAAAAGGAATTGTGTGCCCAGCTGCCAGCTCTGTGCTGTACAAGGGCCATTTGCAATAAAGAATTTTGGACTCTGTGAAACACAGGTGTGGGGTGGGAACAAAAAAAATACTAGCTTTCCACAAGAAAGAAAAAATGTTTCTTTCCAGAAGAGCCACTGTGGAAAGGAAATTAATGTATTTAAGAGAAGGCACAAGCACCAGTGTTTTAGCTGCCCTGTAGCCAAGCTGAGAGCTCTTCAAGAGTATTAGATGCTGTTATTAGCAAGCATCCAAACATGCTTTTGTTCCCCTGTGCTTCCTTTGCTTCTGCCTTCCAGGCTTCATCTCTTTTATCGCAGCCTCTTTGTTAAATAGTACAAGGAGCACAGATCTCTTGCTGGGTTTTCGTAAAAACACAGAATTGTTCAAGCAATACAAAGTATGTTTAATAATGATTATACTTATAATACTGTAATTCCCTATTGCTTGTGATACAGTGCTTGCTTTTGATGCTTTGATTGCTGCCAAGAAACCTTGGTGAGATAGACTGAAGTGCTGCAGTTGGCAGCTATAAACTATTTAAGATGGGCCGACAAAGAAGCAGAGGTGTGGTAGTTGTCCTCTATGCAGAAAGTGGGATAGATTGCACAAAGCTGTCTTTGGATGCACAGAGATCTTATTGGTGAAAATTAGAGACCAAGACAAGAGAATTAACTTTGTGGTTGCTTTGTACTATAAACCACCCAATCAAAAGGATGTTGATGAAGAGTACTTTCTTCAAATCTAGAAGTATCACAATATCAATCTCTAACTCTGCTAGGTGGCTTCAACTACTCTGACATTTACTGGAAAAGCAACAAAGATAACTACAAGCAATTCAGGAAACTACTGGAGTATTTTGAGGACACATACCTAGTACAGGTGATAAAGAGCCCAACCAAAACAGATGTTTTGCTGACCTGTTGCTCACCAATGTGGAAGAACTTATCTGCAAGAACTAGAATGGAGATTGCCTGGGTTACAGAGATCAAGATGAATTGGTACAGTTCTTAGTCTTGATGGGTACGGGATGGGCAAAAGGTAAATTCTAGACCATAAGCCTCAAAAACAACAACGACAACAACAACAACAAATGGTTTGTTGGCTGTTTAGGGCACTTGTGTGTGGGATCTCTTGTGAAACTGCCCTAAAAGATAAAGGAGCTAATAATAACAGTTGTGCCAGGGTAATTTTAGGTTGGATACCAGGAAGCACTTCTTTACAGAAAGGGTTGTTAAGCACTGGAATAGGCTCCCCAGGGAGGTGGTTGAGTCACCATCCCTGCATGTGTTTAAAAGCCATTTGGATGTGGTGCTCAGGGACACGATTTAGCTGAGGGTTGTTAGAGTTAGGGTAGGATGGTTAGGTCGTGGTTGGACTTTATGATCTTTAAGGTCTTTTCCAACCTGAACGATTCTATGATTCTATGTAAGAGGTCAGGCTGTAAAGGCAGGTGATTAGCTTGGATGAAACAAGGCCTTCCAGAACCTAAGGGGGCCTACAGGAAAGCTGGGAAGGAACTTTTTATAAGGACAGGTAGTGACAGGATGAGAGAAAATGGTTTTAAACTGAAGGAGGGTATATTTAGACTATATGTTAGGCAAAAATTCTTTACTGTGAGGATGCTGAGATACTGGAACAGGTTGCCCTGAGTGGCTGTGAATGCGCCC
Source organism: Gallus gallus (assembly GCF_016699485.2). Classification (NCBI taxonomy): domain Eukaryota; kingdom Metazoa; phylum Chordata; class Aves; order Galliformes; family Phasianidae; genus Gallus; species Gallus gallus. The sequence goes on from NC_052572.1 coordinate 72,678,505, forward strand.
TCCCTGGAAGCCTTCCAGGTCAGGCTGGATGGGGCTGTGAGCAAACTGGTCTAGAGGGAGGTGTCCCTGTTGATTGCAGGGCATTAGAACTAGGAGATGATTCTGTGATTCTATGATAAGACCTCTTATCCAAATGAGAAATACAAATACATAGTGGAGGTAGAGCTTGTAGTCATTAAGTCCAGGAGTGAAGGGAAAAACTAAAGAAAGCCATGGCACAGTTGGAGCTTTATTTTGCTAGAGATGTGAAAAAGAAAAAGGTTTATTCAGGTACACAGAACAACAACGGAAGATAATTGAAACTCAAATGGACTCTGCAGGAAACCTAGCTACAACCAACATAAAGAAGGCAGAGGTACTCAGAAAAATTGTTGCCTCAGTCTTCACCAGCAAGTGCTCTCGCTACATTATCCAATTCACAGAATCTAAATGAAGAGACTGTGAGAAAGAAGTATAATCCACTGGAGAAGGAGATCAAGTTTGAGACCAGCTAAGGAACCTGAATGTGCACAAATCCATGAGCCCTGATGAGTTGCATCAAAGGCTCCAGAGGGAACTGGCAGATGAAGTGGCTAAACTTTAACCATTGTCTTTGAAAACTTGGTGAAGTTGCCAATGACTGGAAAAAGGAAAACATAAGCCCCATTTTTAAAACGGGAAAAACCAAAGGCTTGGAGAGCTACAGGTCAGTCAGTCTCAGCTCAGTGTCTAGGAGGATCACAGATCAGAACAAGTCCAGTGACAAAGTCGATTAAGGGACTGGAGTGGCTCTCCTGGAGTAAAGAGATCTGGGCCTCTTTACCCTGGAGAAGACTGGAGGGCATCTTATCAGTGTACAGTCAGGTTGTTTCTGTGTTGCCTGGCAACAGGACAAGAAGCAATGGGCTCAAATCATGGCATAGCACGTGAGAAAAAACTTTGCTATGAGAGTGTCAGAGCACTGGAACAGGCTGCCCAGGGAGGTTGTGTATTCTCCTTCTCTGGAGATACTCAAAACCAATCCAGATGTGATCCTGGGCAGTGACCCTGCTTGAAGCAGGGGAGTGGCACTAGTTGATCCCAAGTGGTCCCTTCCAACTTCAACTCTTCTGTGATTATGTGCTTTTGTGATTCTGTGAAGTTGTGTGTACTAAATGCTGTTAGAAATGTTTGTTAGATTGTTTGAAAAAGTTATCATCTCCCAGTTAAAATAGATCTGTGATCCCAGTCTCTTGCAGCACCTTAGATTAGCCATTTTCACTGCATTTGCAATAAATTGGCCTGAATGCAGGATTAGTTTCTGTTTCAACACATCTTCCAGCCAAATACCAGCCATTTCTCCAAATGTCCTGTCTCACACCTGCGATTAGGTGCATAAGCCCTGCAATGCATGTTCTAGAAAAGAATCACTCCTCATTCAGAATCCATCACTTTAATTGGTGTACTGTTTTACTGGATAATCAGTGTCATTTAAAAAATGAGTAACATTTGTCATTTGAATGTGATTGGCTTTAAATTCCAATTGTTCACTCTTGTTATGCCATTCATAGGTAGTTTTAAGAGCTCTTTCAGATGTTTTGTCCCCTTGAAACACCCAACATAATCAAGCTGTCTCTTCATTGCTATGATAAAGTAAACTGATTAACCACTCTATGTTCCTTTCCTAGCTCTGGAGAGTATTTATTTTCATTCTCTGTTTATTAACATATCATCATAGCTACAAGGGAGGAACTATATGTAATGTTCCTAGACAGTACTGTCATATGGCACTCAGAGAGATTAATATGCCTTAATTATTGTTCCCCAATTTTATTTCCTTTTTTATACATGTAAGTATCACCTAATAATTTAAATCATAAAAGCTCACATAGAGTTGTTTGTCTGCAGTAATATTTAAATCCTTCCAGATCACTGTTTTCGAGAATATACATGCTCATAGATGACATAGTGGTTTCTTTTTTTACACCTATATGAGTCCTTTCCTCTCTTTTGTTTTCTTTTCCTTTAAACATTTTTGTTGCTAACATCCATTCTTGTCAAGTGATGTATAGCTGTTGATCAATGTCTACAGATACAATGTACCATTACTGTATTAATATGATATATTTTATTAGAATTTCATGCAGTCATAAGCCTTGCACCGTGCAGTGAATATCAGCATAGTGAGGTGGTGGGTGCTGAGTTTCAGCAGTGTTGACAGTGACAGTCATTTACCTCTGCTGGTGCAGCTTCTGATGAGCATGGTATGCAGGCTGTTTGTTCATCGCTGGAATTTTTCTATTTTAGATAATATGTATTACTGGAAGAGAACTGGAAATCACATCAAATAGGAATGTGTGTTGCACAGCACTACAGAACACTGAAAAGATAGATATATTTCAGTGGAGTGACAGAGGGAAGAAATTAATTTAAAAAAAAAATCACTACTTTGAGAATGTGTAAGTGGAAATATGCCCACTGGGCTCTTGTATATTAATACAGACTTTAAAATCCCTACAATACCAAAATTAAAAGGGGGAGCTGTTCTCTGTGTGAGCTATAGCTGGTCAAACAGATGGAAGACAACTGAGTTCTTTACCAGGCACCTGCCAGGCTATAAATGACATCAGAAAGTCTGGACTGAACCTTAATCAGACATCTGTGTCTCTGAATTTATATCTGCCATACAGCAAGATTGCACATACTGGAACAACCCAAGCCTCCACTTGGACACATACCTGGTCATCACTGCAGTACTATTCACTGTGCCTGAGCTTCAGAGAACGATTAAATGACATTATACACCCACCACTAAGTGCTCATGGCAGGATGGAAAATTTTTGACTAGTTCATGGAACATGACTACTATAAGTGAAACAGATTTGGTAGAATAGTTTCAATTACATACCTAAAGAAAGGTTCTGGACTGAATACATACAACCTTATCAAATGCAGTTTGCTGAGTCTGAAAGCAGCTGTAAATTCAGTGGAACTAAGAATTGCAAACCATGTAATTTAAAAATGTTCATCATCCAGTACACCCTGCAGATTACAGACAAGGCCTTTTTATTTAAACTAGTAACTCAGATGACTCAAAGTGGTGGCTAATCACAAAGGGTGAAACAATCATTGTTACCTATTGCTTTAAAAGCCCCATGCTTTTGCAGTGGTGCGAGGCTGAAAGTTGAATAGTTCTCATTGTATTTACTCCTAGGGCTCGTAAATTTTTACTATTGTAAATGGGGCGAAGACAGAAATAGACATGATGAAAGAAAAAAATGTGCAAAACTTGCCAAGCTCTCTCCCATGCTCACAGTCCTTCTTGGCTTATTCTGAAACATAAGCCTTGTAAAATGGAAAGGAGACCCTTAGGATCTCCAAATCCAGAAAATTAACAGCCTGAACCTCCCCTCTGATATGGAAAGATGTAAGAAGTTCCTGCAAGCTGTACCCTAATGCAGTGAGCAATGGGAATGTGGGAGGTAAAGGAAAGAGCAAAAGGAGAAAGAAGCTCCTCCTGAGGCTTCCAAATGGGAAATTTTCTAGTAGAATCACTGTATTCATCTGGAGGAAAAAAAGGCACTAGAGATCTTCTGCAGATGTCTTTCAAATGCTGCCTTTGTTTTGATTCCAGCAAGGAAGCTAAATTGAAGATGATTAGGGACAAGTGAACTAGGGTTTTCTGGCTTCATGAGTGGAGAGAAGTCCAAAGAAATTACATAACTCAACAGTACTTTTTTTAAGGCCTAAATGAAAGCTACCAGTTCAGCTGAAATGCTGGGGAACACAACTGTGCTGCATTTAGAAGCATAGTCAGCGGATTGAGTTCCTCACCTTCAGTTATTCTTGAAAGGCTGTAAGTAATTTCACAGTGACAAAGAAGTGTTTTTTCATAGATGTACTTTTGAGTTTGTTAAGTATTCTAAAATGTTGTGATCTCAAAAGAGCTGCTTCAGAAGTCTTTGCTTCTAGGTGTGGCAAAAGCAGTTTCTTTGGGAAGGGAAATGAAGAGAAGGCAGAAAAGGTTTCTTAGCTCTGCACTGAATTCAATCACACTTGCTGCTTATGAAAACCAAAAATATGTTTCTAGTGTTCCATGGTATTCAGTGTAATCATATGTAATTAATCAACCGATGGTATTAAAACAAAATAAAAATCTTTTCCTTCTTCATGAAAATAATGTAAATCATCTAAACAATTAATATACTAGATATATTTTACTGGCTACCTTTCATTTTTTTCCTTTATTATTTCAAGGCAGTGCAAATTGGAATTATTAAGTGTTACTTTAGGGAAAAAAATAAGAGAGATTTGGTCCCAGGTTTCTCATCATAGCAATCCTCCTAGATTATCTCACCTATTAGATTGTGAGGTAGACTAACAAGGATATAAACGTGGTACAGTAACTGAAGAACTGGGAAGATGAACATTAACAGATTCAGAACAGAATCATATCATTCATTGCATTCATCACTGCATTCCAAACCCTGTGGGCAAGGTTGCCATCCAGTAGATGAAGTTGCTCAGGGCCCTATCTTAGCTGGCCTTGAGCCAGGAGTGGGGCATCTACAGCTTCTCTGAACAGTATGTTCCTGTGCCACACCACATTCTGCGTAAAAATAATTTCCTCATAATATGCAATTAGTGGTGGGTGTATAATGTCATTTAATGCAAATCCTCCCTTTTTTAAATTTAAATGTTCCCTGTTGTCCTACCACTATCAGACAGTGTAAAAGGTCAGTCCCATTCCTGCTTGTGAATTCCCCTGAAGTACTGGATCGCTGCAATGAGTTACCCCTGCAGCCTTCTCTTCTCCAAATTTAACAGGCCCAGCTCCCTCAACCCTTCTTCATAAGAAGTGCTGCAGCACTCTTGCACCTTTTTGGTCCACCTCTGTACCTTCTATTACAACTCCACAACTTTCTTGCGATGATTGCCCAGGGTGCTGTACTCCAGATGGGGCCTCACAAGAGCAGACTACAGGGCAACAATCATCTCCCTCACCCTGCTGGTCATTCCTCTTTTAATGCAACCTGGGATACAGTTGGTTTTCCAGGCTCCAAGCGCACACTGCCAGCTCATGTCCAGCTTTTCATCCACCAGGACACTCAAGTCCATCTCCGCAGGGCTGCTCTCAAAGAGTTGTTCTCCTATCCTGAACACATACCTAGGGTTGCCCTTGATGAATCCCATCAGGTTCCCATGGTCCCACTTTTTGAGCCTGTCCAGGTCCCTCTGGATGGCATCCCTTCCTTCTGTTGTATCAACTGCACAGCTTATCTTGATGTCATCTGCAGATTTGCTAATCCCACTCTCGAGATCATTGATAAAGATTCTGAAGAACACTGGTCCCCAGGCAGATCCCAGGAGGACACCACTCATCACTGGCCTCCACCTGGTCATAGAGCCATTGACTACAATCCTGTGCCTACAACCATCCAACCAATTCTTTATCAACCAAATAGTCCACACTTCAAAATCATATTTCTCCAATTTAGAGACAAGAATGTGATGTGGGACAGTGTTAAAGGCCTTGCACTCCATCACAGAAGATAACCAAACCGATGCTGTCACTTTATCACTGAAGGTTACCAGACTGGTATAATATGCCCATGATATAGGTATAAGATTGTGTTTAGAAGTGAAGATAATTAAGCTATGTGACTTTATAAATGATTCTGTATAGGGCAAATCCGCAAGAAGAGGGCAAGTCCAGGAATGCCTCAATTGGTTAGCAATGCCTATTGGTGAGCACTGATTTGATAACACAGATGTAGCTTCAGAGTCAGAAATCAGAAATCTTCTGAAGAAAATTCTCAGAGCCAGTGTGAAATAAGTCAGCAAATGTGCTATAAAACGTCATGGAGAGAAAGCTTGCTTGTCCTGTTACAGGGATGACTCTAGGGAATACTGCAGCTCAGGTTTAGGTTTCTGTGCATTCTCTTTTCCTGCAAGTGGCAGATGTCATCATTGCTCACTGAGTAGAGCACTAAATGAGGCCCTGGGTGATCTGCTTTCAATTTCTCTCTTCTCTCAGAGGAATATTCTCACACTATGCTCCAGGCTACCTCCTAAGTGGGGACGAGGAACAGTGAAACAAAAATGCTGTTAAAAAAAAAAAAAAAAAAAGTCAGGATCATTGCAGAGCAGAAGCATTTGATGCATTCTGGGCATCTAAAATTAAAAAGATTGAGTAGCATAAGGTCTTTTGAAGAGCATCAGTCAGTAATTTCAGCTTGCTATTTAAGTACCTCTCCTGTAATAATCAGTAAATATCTGGCCTTAATGGATTTTGATGGATTTTCCATAGCTTACAATCTTGTAACAGTTTTGTAAGGTAGCAATTTAATGCCCTCAAGATTAAAGATGATGTAAGGAATGATAGAATTGCAGTTAATGAAATAAAGGTAATGGAGAAAAAAAAAAAAAAAGATACAGGAAAGATAAAATACATAATTTTTGTGACGCAGACAACAAAGCTGCAGAAGTCAGAGTTCAGGTGTGTATATTCAGGCCAGGACTGTTATATCATGGTCCCTTCAATCCACTGAGAGCTTTGAGAAGTCAACATGATTCAGAGATCACTTACATAGGTCATAATAGGCTAAATTAATATACACAGTGATCAGCATGCATTTCGGCAGAAAAATAATCACATTTACTTGAATTAAATGAACATAATAATGGTCAAGCCTTGCTAGCAGCATACTTTTTCATGACATGATAGACTATTCAAAGACTCAGTGCATCATATCACTTGTAAGATTGCATGCTGTCAGTGTTTCTGATGTCATTATCATAAATCTACTTCTTGCCAATATGAGATAGGTCAATGTATCTTCTAGAGCTGAAATAAGATAGTATTCATACTTACCACTCCAAGCCCATTTCTCTAATCAATTCATCTTGCCTGATAAATACAGTATAAAATTTCAAATCACAGTCCAGTGCAGCACTTAGGTACAGAAGTATTCAAAAAGAACCTCTTACACAGCAAAAACTGTGTGAGAATGTTGGCTCACCAGCATGCCACTGGATGCTTTGTTTAGTAGAATGGAGATTTGTGTACTAGCCAAATTCAAGGCAGGAGTGGCAGTTCTTCCTTGAAGGCTGAGATGTTAGAAAATGGTGTCACTGCTTTTGCTGCAGATCTGGAACTGTTTTGCAAATTTAACTGAACACAGAGTTCAGTGTTACACAGGCAGAAGGATTTTGTTAGATTCTACTGGGTTAATTGCATAAGGTTTGCTTCTGGGTAGGTTATATCTAGAGCACTTTCCCTTCATGATCAGTGAACGTTCAAGGATACAGTAAATTTTTAAGAATTTTTTTTAGATTTATTTTTTGGATGTGTGGTGTTTCTCTATTAACTGGGGTAGACCCTGCAGCATAAAATAATTATTTCTTTGGATGAGCAGTGTAAGTCCCAGGAAAGAAGAACAGCAGTATTACAAGGTTTATTGTCACCCTTAGAAAAGTAAACATAAATTACTGAAGCGTACCTGATATTAAAAGGAAATGTAAGGAATCAACATTCTTGCAAGAAACATATCATGTAAATAAGGATACTCTGTAGTAAAGCTGACAGAAAACATACTTTAAGTTCTACAGCATAGGAATCAGGAATGTTTTGTGCTTCTGTAGTGTAACGAATATAGAATAAAATGTAATCTTTCTGTACAAGGAAGCTGAGGCTGGGAAGAACCAGGACATCAAATGGGTGTTGTCAGTTCTCAGACATACAAGAGGGACCTGAAAAGTCATTTGGAAAGAGGGTCAGCTAAGCTGTTTCACAACACAATATTATGAAGCGCTCTAGAGGGTTTGATAATAGCCAGGGAGAGCCCATTGACTGCACAGTGATTACATCTGTCACTGCGTACACAGAATTGTGACAGCCTGAGGTGTCGGGTGGTATAGGTTGAACTGTTTAGTCCTGTGGAACCATGAGGAAATGATGGTACTCAATTTGTTTTTCAGTAGAAGTAATAAATACATTCCATTACCCCTGAGCAAGTTTAGAAAGTGGGAAAAATAAATTCTGGCAGTTTCAGTTTGTTTATATGGAGACATTCTGAATGTTCTAAAACGACACAGATAAACAGTGCCCACACTTGCATAATTTTGTGTATAACCACTAGTTGTGCATTTCCAGGAAAAGTAATGCACGACAAAATGTTTCACAGGTCTGAAGTTAAAAGATAATATGATATTAATAGCTTGCAGAACCTGATACCTCTTACAAATACAGCCTCTCTCAGAGCTTTCAAGGAAAGCTGTTGTTATCCAGGCAAGAGGACCACATCGTCCCCCTTCTCTTTTTCTGAATATATGTCTGAATTGCTTTCCAAATCACTGCTTAATATTACCTTATCCTTGCAAAGAATACCATAGCTAGAGTGTCCCCAGTAAGCATTTTAGGCAGCACAAACAAATCATCTGTGGTAGAAGTGAAGGTTTACATAGAGGCTCAATGAGCTCCTGCCACTTTAATTAGTCTCAACCTCTCTATACCCAAAACACGACGTTGTGATGTCTGCACCAATGAGAAAAAAAAGAAGCATGTTGCTGAGCTGTCTATGAGACATCAGTTGAGTTCTAACAACATAATGCATATGAAATAGCAGTTTATTTACACAATGAAAACTTTAATATTTAGCTTCTGAAAGGAGATAGAAACACTGCTGAAAAGCACAAGATTGATATATATTTGAAAGATACTTTCAGGTTTTTGACAGGATTCTTTTCATGTGAATTTAAATGACATGGGCAACTTATATTTAATTACACACACAGATGAGATCAGTATAGGCATTAAGTTTGACTGCTGTAATTGATTTTTCTGTTTCCATTCCTCAACACCTCTCAATGGAGAAAGAGTGACTCAGTTCTGCGATGGGGCTTATTGTAGACCTATGTTTTCATTCTTTCAGACTTTAATATTTGCAGTGTATCTTAGTTGTGAGTCCTTTAATTGAGGCAGAAAATTGGATTATCATCATTTGAGCAGAAAGCACAGCCTGAAGATGTGTTTTGTTTTATCCCTGCTGCTGTAACTAATGCTTTCCTACATTTGTGTAATATGGGCCAGGCCTATACAAGGTAAGGGGAGTTATTTGAAAACTTGTTGGAAGTCCTGTCCATTCTCTGAACAAAGCTGATTTGTACGCAGGCAGCACTCAAACAGGCAGTGCATCTGATGTATGTTAATATGCCAACTTCAGGCTCCTGCAGTATGGGTCAGCAAGCTGCTGAGTAGAGTGACTTTGCCTGGTTTGGATGCTAAAGTGGTATTTCAGTATGTAATCAACTAAGTGTGAACTCTGGAGGCAGTGATGTAACTAAGAAAGTTCCTGAGTATAAAATCAAGGCTGTACAGCATCAGAAAGAACACTGATAAAACTTTATGTCCCACTCTGATATTTCAGTAGTTCCGCTAAGAAAAGTCTCAAAAAAGACTCAACCGTATGAGGAGAGCTGTATGTGTGATCTTGAAAGCTATGGCTGAAAGGTGTTCAGTGAAGAAACAAAGAAATAAGCCACAGCTCTTTATGACCATGTCTTCTAAGTGTAGATAGTTGTCTAATTCAAAAGAAAATGTCAGTGGAGACAAAAGAGCTAGAAGGTAAACCTACCTGAGGCCAACTTTTATAGTAAAACTTGTAAAATTAAATATTGGAAGAATATATACAGTACGTGATGGTCTTTTCATCATTTTCAGTCTCGAAGTGAAGGCTGGTTTTCTTATGAAAAAATATATCCCACAGTTTTGATGAAGAAATTACTTTATGATTTTCTGTAGTCTGTGTTGTATGGAATGTGAGCTTATCTGATCATCGTGGTCACTCCAATGGCTTTGAAACCTGTTACACTGCTATAGATTAACTAATCTAGTCAAATGCCACAAAGAGGTACAAGATTTACTGATCCCAAATCACCTATGAGTTCCAAATAGCAGCTAAAAATTGGCAGAATGTATGCATCCTTAGATATTTCAGTGCATGTACCAATACCACTAAGGAATGTAATGACACCTGCATATTCCAATGTATAGGAACATATGGAACATCCTTACAAAGTGACAGTTTACTTAGTTATTTGGATATTTTCATTTAAATGGTAATATCTTTTTTGTATGATCATACCTGAAAATGTTGAGATTCCTTAATTATATCAAGATACTTAACATTTCATAATAGTAGTTTCAGGAAAAAAAAAAAAAGAAAAGAAAAAATGTTTATATACTTAGTTGAAATAATTCTAGCAAGCATGCAGACACAAAGGTGCTGGAACAGGCTGCCCAGAAAGGCTGTGGATGCTCCTCTGTCCCTGGAGGTGTTCAAGGCCAGGTTGGATGGGGCTCTGGACAGCCTGGTCTAGTATTAGATATGGAGGTTGGTGGCCTTGACTGCAGCAGGGGGATTGGAGCTTGATGGTCTTTGAGGTCCCTTCCAACCTAAGCCATTTGGTGTTTCTGTAATTCACAAACCTAATTTACATGTACACAACAGTAATATATACCAAATATATCGAGGTAATTGTATGTAGAACTAGTGCTCTGAAGTATTTCCATGCAAGTATAGATGTACTTAATAAGGTGGACCTTAATAAGGTGAGGACCTTAATAAGGTAAAAATAGTGATTTATGATGTTGTGTTATGCCATGGATGTGAAAACACACACTTGCAAGAAATTAATGTTGTTTTTCTTCATAACTGAACTACATCTATTCAATCAGTTAAGGAATTAAATCATTCTGGGACAGGAAATAAACATTGAGAGCTTGTCTGAAAATGCTTCAAGTGACTAATCCTCTGATGTTCAACAGGTACAGTCTGACTTTCCTGATGCAGAGCAAAAAGCAGCTTTACAGCAAGAAGGCTAATTGGAGTCTCCTACAGAAGCAAGCTAGGATAGAAAGGAAACACAGGCCAAGAGACAACAGCAGAGACCCCCCCCCCACAATCTGGGGCAGTGCTGGGCTGATCTGCTGTGGGTTGAACACAGGAAGATGCACTTTGAGCCTCATACTGGCCCCTGGCAGCCACACTGCAGGCAAATCATCCCTGCATGCTTAAGGCAACCATGGCCTCTGGATTTCTTAATGCTGCTGTTTTGCTTTCTGCTCTGCCCAGCAGTTTCAAGCACACTAAAAGATGACTTTGGTGTTGTCATGACAATTTAATCAACTGATATATTTCTGCTTTCCTTTAAAGTCCTGTTTTCAAAAGAACTGCAGTCACGTGTGAATCAAATTTCCTATTGTAAATCTTCTGTATTTTGCATACAGTTAAATATATGTTCTTGCTCTTCAACAGGGAAAAAGAAATCACAATAATAGTGTGATGGCACTACAATCTTCTGTAAATAACAAATGATCATTGTCTCAGGACCATGTTGCCATAAGCCCATTTTCAGTGTCTGGTCATCTGTATCACAAGTGAACTGGCTAAGGAAGACCTAGACGTAGATGAATCTTTCTTTGATTTTATGAAGCAAAATAATTTTAAAATAAGTTGCGGTGAATGGCACTTTGTCCAGCTAGAGGCTGGTGATGAGTGGTGTCCCCCTGGGGTCTTTCTTGGGACTGGTGCTTTTCAATATCTTCATCAATGACATCAGTGATGTGCTCAAGTGCACCCTCAGCAAGTTTGCCAATGACACCATGCTGTGTGGTGCAGTTGACATGTTAGAGGAAGGGATGCCATCCACAGGGACCTCAGTAAACTCAAAAGGTGGGCCTGTGTGAACCTAATGAGATTTAACATTGCAAAGTGCAAGGTTATGCACTTTGGAAGGAGTAATCCTAGATACATATACAGACTGGGAGAAGAACTCCTCGAGATCAGCCCGGCAGAGAAGGAGCTGGGTGTCCTGGTGGATGAAAAACTGAACATAAGCCAGCAGTGTGCTCTTGCAGCTTGAAAAGCAAATGGTATCCTGGACTCCATCAGAAGAGGGGTGGCCAGCAGGGACAGGGAGGTGATTGTTCCTCTCTACTATGCCCTCATGAGGCCCCATCTGGAGTACTGTGTCCAGGTCTGGGGCCCTCAGTACAGGAAAGATGTGGAGCTGTTGGAGAGGGTCCAGAGGAGGGCCATGAAGATGATCAGGGGGCTGGAGCACCTCCTCTACGAAGACAGGCTGAGGGAGCTGGGCTTGTTCAGCCTGGAGAAGAGGCGGCTGTGAGGAGAACTCATTATGGCCTTCCAGTATTTAAAAGGGGGTTATAAAGAAGAGAGGAATCAACTTTTTACTCAGGTAGATAGTGATAGGACAAGGGGGAATGGTTTTAAGCTCAAGGAGGGAAGGTTTAGACTGGATGTCAGAGGGAAGTTCTTCACAGAGAGAGTGGTGAGGTGCTGGAAGTCCAGAATGGATGAGGGCCTGAGCAAAGTGATCTAGTCGCTGGCAACTTTGTCCACTGCAAAGGGTGGGAACTGGGTGATCTTTAAGGTTCATTCCAACATAAGCTTTTCTATGATTCTGTGATATCCAATTTGAAAATCCATGTATACTATAGAAAATGTTTATAAGGGCTTGTCAATTTATCAAAAATAGGAACAAAGCAGCTGTCACATCAATAATATGTTAAATAATATCATTAACACATATTTCATTATCAAGGATACTCTTCTATTGTTGACTGTTTTCAAATTTCATCTACTGAATATACGTGAGAAACAAAGAATAATTCAAATACAAATTACTGCTAATGGTGTATTCCTTACATTCCTAATATATAAACTCTCTTAAGCTAACTTCATCTACATATAAGAAAATTGAATGTGTCCTGGTACAAAAGAGTTGAATGGAATGTACCAGCTGCAAATAGACTTCAAATGGAAATAAAGAATAATTAACAATTCACGTCTGTAAATGCTATCAGTACACTCAGATGTAAGGTGACACTAAATTCCTTGTCCACAAAAGAAATCCTGTACTATACAGAAAGCAAGCTAGCCCTGTGACTGAACTACTCAGCACTCATCTTTACAAGGAAGTGAGATAGATATCTTGCACTTCTGTGTGCACACCAGTTCCTTGCACAGCAAGCTAGAGAACTCAGACATCATTTGTAACATTATAAGAGACTGGGACATCAACATGAACACAGCATTTCCATGCATCATTCTGTGGGATACTGTAAAATAAAATAAAGACATGACTCAGAAGGGAATTCAAAAAAGGTTACCCCATTAAAAAAAAAGGATAAATTCATTCTGCCTTAATTTTATACTTAGCACCACAACTATTCAGATAAAATGGGATACAAGTTTTAGTTAAAAATCATAAGCACAGCATCAATCAGTGATAATTTGACCATCATTCACAGGCAGGTCTGACTGCAACATTGGATGTTCTTTCTTCTCAGTAGATTAAGCACTAAACTCAGTTTTTAAAAGGAAAACATTTGCTCCTTTTCACCAATAAATGTATTAAACAGAAAGAAATTAAATGTCACTGACAGTCAAACGGACCTCAGATGTTCTTAATATCCCTTAATATTCATATCCTTTAATGCCTAAGGAGGGTTTTTTTTGTTTTGTTTTGTTACAAACACTTTCCACAAAACTCACTGTTCTTAAAATGCTGTGACAAGTCCTTCTTTAGCACTGCAATTATTTTAGGATTCCTTTTTCCTTTGAGTAAATCATACAAGGCATTTGTCCAAGCTTCATGCTCCAGTTTTTTGTTTTGTTTTGTTTTCCTCTCTTATATTTTTGCTTTGTTGTTGTATTAAAAATTAATCATACTTAGTATAATCATCACAAGCTCAGACTTAGATTGCAAAGCTAATGCCATTTGTGAATATGGGTATCTTTGAAAGAGTTTGAATAGACGCTTATAGGCGCTCAGTGATTTAGAGAAATGATCCTTCAAACTGTAATGACAAGAGTTGGTATTTAAGTTTGTGCCTTATTCTAGCCAAAATAATCTCTCTTTCACACTAGCCAGCTATCAGAAGAAAGATAAAACACGTCTGTGAAAAACAATCAGATTACAAAACCAATAAGAAATCTTAAAGCTTCTTAATAAAGTCATATTTTAAAGCCAAACCATGAAAAATATATACATTTTTTAAATGTAACAAATAATTCCTCTTGACATTGGATAACCATTTTCTTTTTTTGCTACTCTTTTAAATGGCCTGACAAAGGTGTCAACAATTTCCTGTTTTCCTTTGATCTCCAATAACAGTTTTAGTAGAATGGATTAGTATGAATATTGAGCATTAGGCTCTTGATTTCTGTCTCATCTTATGGAACAGAAATTAGGTGCATGAATACAGATAATCACAAGATACAAACTCAATTTCTTCATACTTGTTTATGAATACGCTGACAGAAAATAGTTATAAAAACTAGTGTATAAATAGGCATGTAGTTACGTCATAGTGGATTGGGGATAGATGCCCTGGTCCAGGCTGATGAAGACTACTGAAAAGTCCCTTAGCCCTTTCATTTCATGTTTTTGACATGTGCCACATTTAATTTAAAAAGTTTTTGAGAATGTTCTTGGTGGCTATGATCAGATTATTCTCCCTCTCTCCTTCCTGACTTCTCTCCCCTTGATCCATCTGCACACTAGTGATCAGTTAGAGGGGATGTGGCATAGAATTTAAGCACCTATTTGTAGGAGAACGAACTTTAACTATAGAATAAATCCTCAAATCTGATGCCTCATTAACATATACATATTGATGGAATAGATGTGTTGACGTGAAAAGGGGCATGCAGTTGCATTCTCCTGTTATTATAGGCGTCTGTAGATGATCAAGAGATATATCTATAAATACATCTTGTTTCAAGAAATAAATGAATTTTCCGGTTAGAAAAGAATTGGAAAATAATATTATCAGTATTGTTTCCGGGACCATTCATAAAGACTGTAGTTGTCCGCAAATGCAAAGGACAGCAGAGGCATGAGTGTCGAGAAGCTGGTGCAACACTTTTGAAACATAACCCAGAAAATGTAGTATTTTATTAAGGATTAAAATCTATCTGTGTGATGCTTCTCAGTGTTGCTTTCGTGTGTGTCTCTCAAGTGCTACAGCTGCATCTTTTGTGTGAAATCCTCTGCTGTTTCTGCCTGCTCACACCCAAGGCACAGTTGGAAGTGTAGCAGTGAGATTAAGGTGCTGCTGCACATGCTGGATCTTGAAACCATCCTCTACCAGCTCAAAGTTTACATTTTATTTTTCTGAAGTTCTGCTTACCTGCTCAACCACCACCCATGCACACCAATAATCTAGGACTCCCTAGATTGTGCACCACACCTTCAAAGAGGGAGTTCTAGACTGATGGGTTCTAAAAGAGGGAAAAGCCATAGGCAGTAACGCAGTCTCAGTCCTCGCTCAGGCAGCCATTCCAGTATAATGGGACAGGAGGGGAAACAGCCCTCATGAATAGGGACACAGAAAAATATTATATTTTTGGAGCTGATGAGTTTAGTTTACCTGAAAATTAACAATGGACTACATATATGGAGAAAACCTACCTATATCTGCTTTTGAACACAAAGTTTGAAGAGAACTGAAATGCATTCTGAAATCCTATACAGCAGAAAGTGCAAGTGTGTGTATGTGTACTGAGTTAAGGCATCGATCGAGGTGTTGGCTGTGGGACTTGCAGCTTTGGCATCTTTGAGGGCAATTAGAAGCTGCACTGTGACAGCTGGCTCCAATGACCAGCTGCAGGACACAGCTTAACCCAGCAACCAAGCTGATCAAGCTTCAGTGAAAATATGTATAAGAAAGCTTAGAAAATACCAGACAAGCAGAGAATTAGGAGGTGAGGGGGAGATGTTATAGAAGAGATAAAGTGAAGAGGGAGCAACAAGATGCAGAGAAGGAAGTATTCCATGATTGAGCAGATGTCCTCACTGCACCCTTGCTGGAGCATTGGAAAAGTGTGAAGAGGAAAAGGTGGCACTTAGAAGTTTTTTGGGCTTGGTAGGGAGGTTGAGAGAAGGAGTGAAGCTGACTGGGAAAGGAAAGGAGACAAGGTATTGTTTTCGAATCATAGAATCCTTAGAGTTGGAAGGGACCTCTGAAGGCCATCTAGTCCAACTCCCCTGTAATGAACAGGGGCACCACTGGTGGCCAGGATTCTAGTCTTTCTCATGTCCCCGAGCCCTGCACCCCCAAGCCTCCAGATGGGGAGCAGGGGGTAAATCCCCCCACACTGTAAGGGCAGAGCAAGTCCGAGACCGCCTCATGAGGCTGGATGAGTACAAGTCTTTGGGGACGGATGGTGTGCATCCCAGGGTACTGAAGGAGCTGGCCGAGGTGGTTGCCGAGCCGCTCTCCATGATATTTGAGAAGCCATGGCTGTCAGGCGAGGTCTCAGATGACTGGAGGAAGGGTTGTGTCACTCCCATTTACAAGAAAGGAAGCAAGGAGGACCCGGGGAACTACAGGCCGGTGAGTCTCACCTCTGTGCCTGGGAAGATCATGGAACAGATCCTCCTGGATGACATGCTCGATCACATGAGGAATGAGCGTGTGATCCAAGACAGTCAGCACGGCTTCACCAGGGGGAGGTCATGCTTAACCAATCTGGTGGCCTTCTGATGATGAGTGATGGCATTGGTGGATGAGGGGAAGGCGACCGATGTCATTTACCTGGATTTGACCAAGGCCTTTGACATGGTCCCCCACCACATCCTTATCTCCAAATTGGAGGGATGTGGATTTGATGGGTGGACCACTCGTTGGATAAGAAATTGGTTGAAAGGCCGCAGACAGAGATCAATGATCTATGTCCAGGTCAATGGTTCTATGTCCAGGTGGAGGCTGGTAACGAGCGGAGTACCCCAGGGGTCCAGTGCTCTTTAACATCCTTATCAATGACATTGACGATGGAATCGAGTGCACCCTCAGCAAGTTTGCTGATGACACCAAGCTGAGTGGTGCAGTTGACACGGAGGAAGGAAGGGATGCCATTCAGAGGGACCTTGACAGACTTGAAAGGTGGGCCCGGGTGAACCTAATGAGGTTCAACATGGAAAAGTACAGGGTTTTGCACTTGGGCCACAGAGGAACCCAGGCATCTATACAGACTGGAAGCAGCAGTCCTTGAGAGCAGCTCTGTAGAGAAGGACCTGGGGGTCCTGATGGATGACAAACTTAACATGAGCCAGCAGTGTGCTCTTGCAGCTTGGAAAGCAAATGGTATCCTGGGCTCCATCATGAGAGGGGCGGCCAGCAGGGACAGGAAGGTGATTGTCCCTCTCTACTCTGCTTTTGTGAGGCCCCATCTGGAGTACTGTGTTCAGGTATGGAGCCCCCAGTACAAGAAAGACAGAGAGCTGTTGGAGAGGGTCCAGAGGAGGTCCATGATGATGATCAGGGGGCTGGAGCACCTCCTCTACGAAGACAGGCTGAGGGAGCTGGGCTTATTCAGCCTGGAGAAGAGAAGGCTGCGGGGTGACCTCATCGCAGCCTTTCAGTACCTGAAGGGAGCCTATAAACAGGAAGGGAGTAAACTCTTTGAAAGGATAGATAACAGCAGGACAAGGGGGAACCGTTTTAAGTTGAAAGAGGGAAGATTTAGGTTGGATGTAAGGGGGAAGTTCTTTGCCAGGAGAGTGGTGAGGTGCTGGTACGGGCTGCCCAGAGAGGTTGTGGATGCCCTGTCCCTGGAGGTGTTCAAGGCCAGGTTGGATGGGGTCCTGGGCAACCTGGTCTAGTAAATGGGGAGGTTGGTGGCCCTGCCCGGCAGGGGGGTTGGAGATTCACGATCCCTTCTAACCCAAGCCATTCTGTGATTCTGTGATAATGAGGTTGGGTTGCCTAGGGCCTTATCCAGGCTCGCTACCTGAATCCTTTTTCCTTTTTTAATAAAATGAATTTAGTTTTCCCCACATTGACTTTGTTCTGGTACCAATTACCAAGACATAATTGGTAAGTGATCTCCCTGTCTGTACCTCGACTCAGCTTTCTTGTTGTTTTCACCCTCTCATCTGCTTAGGAGAAAAATGAGCGAAAGTCTGGGTAGGCTTTTGTCTGTTAGCTAAAGTTAACTCACTACATCATAAGCACACACACACATTACAAGCATAGATCTTAGTAACTAGGCAGTAAATAAGTTTGTTTTGTCTTGATGAGCAGGAAAACGTTTTTACTTTTATTCACCCAGTTTTTCCATGATCACAGTGTCTTGGTATGTCAGGCTTTCTCACCAATTATTAATACCATGGGCTCTCAGTTCCATTAAAATATCAAATTATTCAAATTAAAATGTATCTTTGGTTCTACTCTTTGTTTTTGGATGAGTGTGATAGTAAAATCTATTTCTTTTTGTACCCTTAACATCCAATTAAGGTTTTAAAGGCTACGAAGAGAAATATACATGGTGTTAATGTATGAAAAAAGGAGTACCTTAAGGATAGATTCATATTTAACACTGGTTTTATGTAAGTATATAGATGAAAACTGCAGCTTGAATTACTAAAAATATGGCTTCAGCAAAATATCATTAGCTGTTAAACATTTCTAAATATCCATGTGTGGATGTGATAGAAAATCTTTTTTTTTTTTTTTTAACCTTTTTCTCAAGTCCTTGGGCTGGAAGCAGACAGTACTGCATAAGAGTGGCAATAAATTTAGCTACTACGATTCTATGCTATCTAGAAAGTAAGATCTGGTTAGCTAAAGCAGGGTTGTAGTCCCAGGTGTTCACAGTGGAAGTCCACACAAGGCAAAGTATTTCTGGAGAGCATGCAGGATGCAGAAAAGATAGCTTCTGTCTCTTCAGTGATTGTAATGTCCTGTTTTATTTGTCAGAATTTAGAGCTCCAAATGCGGCAGCAATGCCCCCTTTCTGACACAAAGGTGAGGCAGTCACAGTGTGTTAAAATCTGCCCTCTGTGACTTGCCAGATTAAGATGCAGTGTTTCTATTGATATCCTAGTGAGAGATGAAGTTATTCACACCAGATGAAGTAGCAGCACCAGAAGAGATTTATTCCACTCTACAACACCCGATAGCCTAATAACTCGTTACATTTACACAGCATCAAGCTGATGTGAGCTTTTGTGTTCTAAATTAAATTAATCCTTTGTGCAGTTGAGGTACTACAGGTTGCTGTATGTGGCCTGAGGTTTAGAAAACAAGCTCTGCAGGCTTCTGGCTGGTGTTGGCGCATTCCAGAATGTAATTATTATTATGACATTATTACTAGCCATGGCAAGTTATTCCACTGCATTTCTCATGTATTCTGTTCATAACTATATTTTACAGATATACATTATGTAAGATTAATTCATAATTAATTCATAACATAGGTGCTTGACTGCTGACAAGGAAAGACTGATCAAAATTAAATCTTGATGCAGAAAAGAACAGTTGGCTTTCAAACTCTCCTTTAACCAAAAATAAACAAAACAAGACAAAACAAAGAACTATATTCCATTCCTGCTAGGGAGTATTTGATGTGTTATAAATGATCCTCGCCTTTTTCTTAATGAATACTGACAATTTTCAGACCTATATGCCGACTACTGCAGCATTCTCAACTGATCAATCTGTCATCAAACTACCTCAAACCTGAAGTTCTGTTGAAAAAGACTGCTAAACTTGGAAGGTTACTGGAAGTTAAAATCTATAAAGAATGACTTAAAAGCTCAGTGAATAAAATAATTACCATGTGAAAAATCTTCAGCTGTTCTTCACCTTGAAAAACCATAGGACTTAAGATTGTACCATCAGATAAATTAGAAGAAAAATACCCAGCTAGAGAGGCTGGATAGAAGTAATCAAGATTCTGTATATGTTATCAAATTCATAATAATATACTTGTGGAAAAAACAGTGGAGGTGATGAATTGGCCAATAAATATGAAGTTTTAGTATAGTACGAGAAAGTTCTGAGTTAAAGATGAGCTGTTCTTTTACTACTCTTTTCAACCTTCAGTCTTTATTTTTTCAGCTTTTTATTCCTGCTACTTGGAAAATAAAAAATATTGAACTTCTCCATAGTAATAATAAGTTTTTCTAGTGTTGTACAAGATCAGATAAAGGAAGTGTGAACACATTACTGAAAAATCGTTGAATTACAGAATGGTTTGGGTTGGAGGGGACCTTTAAAATCATCTAGTTCCGACCCCAGCTATAGGCAGGGACACCTCCCTCTAGACCAGGTTGCTCACAGCCCCATCCAGCCTGGCCTTGGGTGCTTCCAGGGAGGGGGCATCCACAGCCTCTCAGGGCAACCTGTTCCAGTGTCTCACCACCCTCACAGTAAAGAATTTCTTCCTCATATCTAATCTAAATCTACCCTTTTCAGTTTAAAAGCATTTCCCCTCATCCTGTCACTACATGCCCTTATAAAAAGTCACATAAAAATCTCATTATTGCGATTATGATGTCAGTATTGGTAACACTATCAACTTAAATGGAATGTGAAAGTACAGGGCCATTTTCATTATTAGAAGATCAGGAGATATCGGTATACGTAAGTGATGATAATAGCGTTTTTAACTGAATATTAAAATTAGTGGGAAAGGAAAAAAGGATTGAAATTATTTCTTCAGTGCAACACCTGCTGATAACTGGGCACTAGATGTCTGCTGATGGTAAATATGAATCCAATCAACTGGAGAATCTAAGGAGGACCATTCGTGGCTTGACTACCTTGCACAGATTACAGAAAAATAATGTCAATGCTATTTTTCTTTCTAAGGATGCTGGTGTAATGAATGGTTAATACCATTTGATCTATATTATCTTATTAAGCCTTCAGCGTTAATTCCTGTGATCTCATTCCATATGACACATTGACTATCTTTAAGAGGAAATAGATTGCTTATTCTTTCTCCATATAAACACTGTGATCTATTTTGTGGAGCTGCTCTGACATCGTAAGGCTTCATAGAACTGAAAAGTGTCTGTACTGTGTTGGGTGCAGGAAACACTTTGTTATAAATATGACTAATCTATAAAAGTACAATAGTTATCAAGATCAAGCATATTGGTACAATCATCCATGTCTAAGGAAATCTTTGATCTCTCTGTTGGATATGTCACCAGAGATCATCATTAGTGCCAGCTATGCAAATGGTTTTTATGAAATGGACATTTGTCAATTGAAAGTTGCTTAAAATTAAAAACATGCTTTGGTTGTGGTCATTAATCAATTTTTTTTTACTCTGCTCCGTGTTCAAAATAGTGATGAATTCTTCAAAACATTATTCTCTTGCAATGGTAATTAGTGGATTTCCTCCTGTCCAGAAGGACGACAGCTACCAGAGGTGCCTTCTTCTGGCTATTGTGTTCACAGGGAGCAGAAATGACTGACTTTTACTGATTTACATCTTACCATACCGACAGTAAAGACCAGTTTTGTGTTGTCAAAGCGTATTACCATTCCATTTTTTTTTCAGTAGTTGTTAAGGGGGCCAAAATGACCTGTGTAGAAATAACTTTTGTAGATAAAAGGTTTTTACACAGAATACCACAATTTTACAGTACACCCCCAGTAGTGATGCTTTAGTTCCAGAGTAAGAAACTCTTTAACGCTTACTTCCTGAATGGCTTGCATTTGAGAGAGAAGGAAAATTTTATGGAAAAACTGACAAACATTTGCAGTCAGGAGTTGAGATGAAAGCTATTTAGTAAGACAGAATAAGAAGAGAGAAATAACAATTATTATTATTTACATATATGTATGTGTATACCAATGAGAACTGCAAAAACACTAAAATTAGCCCTTTAAATTTTATTTGGTGTGACTGAAATAAAGGAAATAAGGTTTAAAATACTCTGCATTGTAGCATCATTCTAGCTCTTACTAGGCTAAAATTAAAGTTGAAAATCTGGTTTGAGCTTTAAAGAAAAAAAATAATTCAACAAAAGAAATCTACTTAGTTCGTTTAGAGGTGTTGCTTGTTTTTCAAAGATCAGTCTTAGCATTTGAGAGCTAGTAGCAGCAAATAAATGGCATGTTCAAGATAAATTAAATGAAAGAGTGCATCCATAACCCCTTGAAAGAGAGCAGTGGCTGTAAAAATTTGCTGCTAACAATTTGAAACAGCATTTCTTACTTAACTTATAACTGCTTTTTCCTGAAATGTTTTGTGCTGCAATAAAAGCAAGTTTTTAACATCAGACATTGATAATAGATGGGCAACTCCAGGGCTGCAGGGAATTCTGCTCAGTGCCTGGAGCTCCTCCTGCGTTCTTTTTGCACGTACCTTGGAGTCTGCAGGCCTGTTTCATTTTACCACTCTTGTCTTCCAGGTGTTGCACAGCATTATCCCTTCTTAAACACGTTACTGTAGAGACACAACTAGAGTCACCAACTGGTTCAGCTTTAGTAAACAGCAATCCTTTCTGGAGAAGCTGGACCTGGCACTGAGTTGACATGGGGCAGCTGCTGGGCACTGTTCACATGGGCTTCCCATGCAGCCATCCCACTACCAAAACTTTGCCATGTAAACCCACTACAGTTTCCAACACTTTACTGCACTACTTATTATACTTTATCATTCTGAGCAGAGACAGGATTGACAAATTAATTAATACATGGATTCTTGCTCCTCAGGAGATCTGACTTTACTCCAACAGAACTCTTAACTTCTGGCACCAAATAAGTCCTACAGCTTCAGTACAGACATCCTTGAAACTTTCGGCCCTACAGATATGCAGAGAAGGATTGTGAAGGTATGTAAACTTATTTAGCTTCAATGCCTTGGTTGGAGTTAGGCTGATTTATGCAAGGTAAGGATTTGCCTCAGCAGAGCCTTTAATGGGAGATTTGCCAGATATTCCCTATCAAAGGCTCAGAATAATTGCTCAGAACAGGAGCTGGAAGGGGATGCTTGCTACAGAGTTTACTGGACTTGAGATATGGTTTAAGCTGAGTTTCTGTGTTCCAAGAACAACTAGATGTCAATAAATCCTGTGTTGCTAACTGACAGTTAAGTCAAAACTAAGCTGCAATTGCAGACCCCGTAATTTTGTTTCGCATATACATACTGAATATATTTTCACAATCACAACTCTTATGTATATCATCCCCACAACATGGTTGATGTATCTGTAGTTATAATGTCATGGTAATCAGATAACTGTAAAATGAGCACTATTCTCTACATGCATGTCCACTGCTTTGTAACAAAAACGTATTCCAAAGCTTTTGTGTTTTCTTAAATGGAACTAGTGATCTAAAAGGTTCACTAAGTAGAACATAAATGCAGACAGAATTTCCTTTAGTGGGTGGAAGCGTACGCTTGTTCAGTTTGCAACTGATTTAAACAAGGCTTGCAAGTGTATATGTGTGCATAAACACATATGGATTTCCTGGAGTTGTTATGTCATAATAAGAAAAATATTAACACAGTACATAATGTGTTTGATCAGAGCCATAGTCAGAGGCTTACCAAGATTGCTCATAGAGGAAAGAGGATTTTCACTGAAACTGAATTGCAAAGCCAAGAATCTTATTATTGCTAAATGTCAGCGTAAATGCTTTTGTGCAAGACTTCAGAGACATAGAGGTGCATCAAGCACTGAAGCATTTGAAATTGGTTGCAATTATTCAACTGACAGGATACCTAAGGTAATTCCAAATTAGAGATTATATGGACAGATTCAAACACAGTTTGCACATTAACTTGGAAATACTGAAAAAGCAATGTGTAAGATGGAAAATAGAGAGAATATATTTTCTTTAGTGAAATGAACATAATTTCTGCCAGTAATGCAGAACATTTAAAAAAAAAAAAAAAAAGAAAAAAGAAAACATAGGAAGAAATTAATAACATTACACATTTACAATTCTAGATAAACAGTTGTGATAGACTGACAATTTTTGAGCAGTGAGTAAGAGTGATGCTTACTTTGCACTAAGAGGTGCACTGGAGGCAGTGTGTCAGATACCATTTTTGAATTATTGTGCTTCCTTCTTGCCCATGGAATTTTGTAATTTACTGCTCTCACATTCTGAAAGGGAGTCAAACCCTTCCCTTTTCCAGGCTATTTTACATGTTGTGGTCTGGGAACAGGCACAGAGTTGCCACCTGCTCTGTTCTGTCTCTGTGCCACCTTGGCTTCACCTAGAACAAAATGGTGTAAAAAGCCACATTTTCTTCCGCACTACCTTTGTCTGAAAGTGAGTTAATCAGAACAGAGATATTAGGCATAGGCCAAGTCGTAATAGAATTTTCATTAGTTTTAGTTTCTCAAAGATTCTCAACACGTCTCTTACTTTCTAAAAACTTGGGTAACTTGGTGGGTGACATTGGTGAAAGGTGAATGAGACCCTGATCTGATCCTGTTTGTGATTAGGGCACCTGATGTGAGACAGTAATATCTACTGACTCTCTTTTGAATAATTCACAAAACATCTATTCCTTGAAGCTTCTAGTTATCACATCTTCAATCCTCCTCTAAAACTAAAGCAACTTAGGCTGAATTTGGAAAGGCTAGTTCATGTGATAATCAAATTCCCAAGCGCATGTCTTACTTGCCAATTTTTTTTTTATGCTGTCATTAGTCATTTAATCTAAACAACAAATGTAACATAATCTGATAACAGAGTTAAGAAACACTTTAGAGCATCTACAGATCAATGTCCAACCTCTCTGATCAACAGATCAACTCTCTGTATTACATATTCTTTCCCTTCAAGGACTACAAGCCTGCAAAAGTGTGGGGGGAGGGGAGGGGAGGGAATAGGAATGGGAAAGGGGGGGGGGAGGGGAGGGGAGGAGAGAGACAACAACAGAAAAGAAACTGCAAAATTATATGTTAGAACAGGGAATGAAAGACATTTGTGAGGAGCTGAAAGAAAGCACTATTATCTCAAACTGTTCAGTGGCACCCACCCTAGGCCACGATAGGCTGGTAAGAAGAGCTTGTGTGTTTGAGTGATGTGAAAGAATCTGCTCTTGGCTGAAGTTTGCAGATCAAGCTGACTTTTGGGGTTGTTCTGTAGAAAGTAACTCCTATAGAGCAGCATACAAACCCACCAGCCCACCAGGTAGCAGCTGTGTGATTGCTGCATAACGAGCTGCCAATTACCTGCCTGGGCAAGCAGGTGCCGTTTCCCTGAGTAACCAGAGATGCAGGAGAGAAGAACAAAGAGAATAAAAAATGAAGAGTTCGGAGGTAGTGTGGGTACTCCCTCCACTGAACTGCAGCTGTGCAGGACTACAAGATGTCTGCTGACCAACATGCAGCCCCTTGCCATCCAATGAGATGTTGTTGAATCCACGGTGGTGAATATTCCCACTTTATAACAAATTTGCTAGAATTCCTCTCTTTACTACTGCTAACTTCCCCATCTTCTCCACATTCCTTAACTGCTTAGAATTTGTTATAAACTAGTTGGCCTCGTTTGCTGCCTTAGTCTTGCTCCAGGTATACATATATATATATATATATATATAAAACCATCTTCTTCAATAATTGAAGCGAGACAGCATTGCAAATACTTTAGTTTCTTCCAACGTCAGCAGCAAAGGATTTGTAAAGTCAAAATGCACAGAGAAATCACCAATGAGGCAGACAGTTAAATTTAGCAATTGCATGCTAAATTTATCATCAGCCTAATAATCACTCCAAAAATACCATTATTGCTCTGTATTCTTAATCTAAATGGTTGTCATTTCTCTGCTGAATCTGCTGGACTTTCAAAGCTGGAAGCTATAGAATGCTGAAATTTGGCTTCATTGATCTGAGCCAATATTCATTTTGCAAAACAAGCACAATTTTTAAAGACCTCATTTGAATGAAGTTTAAAGATGCAATTCACATCTCTTGGCGTACCATATATACTATTTTAAGCTTTGCAGCAAATATATTCAAAAGCATGAAGGCCAAATACCACTTTTTTTTCTTGTCTATTTTCAAAGTGCTAAGTGAAATGCTTAGCCCATGAAAAACATCTCAAAAAGGCTTTTCAATATACCTGAATCATTTAACATCTTCAAGGGTGAGTGGTATTGGCAGCTGTTTCATTCAATGAAAGCTATGAAGTTGGGAGCTGGAGAAGCAGGTCATCAATTCAACAAAATTTACAGTCTGTGATAAAATGTCAAAGGAGAGGAGAAGGATTTTTGTTTTGGAGCCTTGAGCCCAGCATCATTACTCAATCTATTCCTCATGTGAGGAAAATATTTATTCTGGCAAGTTCCTCTTGCAAGGGTTTACTGAAAAGGAAACAGTTCTTAGCAAAAAAACCACAACATCTATTACTTTTTTTCAGCACTGAAGACATTCTAATTTGGGGCTTCTCTTTTTAGCACACAGAACATTCAATAAGTGTATCGATTAATTTCTTAAACATGATAAAGAAAATCTAAAAATGAGGCAGTCTCCTGTAGTACTCATAATTTTGATTAGAAAATAAATGAATTGCACACAACTTTTTCCTTTTTGGTAGTTTGATCACATTGGATTGAAAAATATATTTGCTGTGTTTTAGAGAAAAGTACATCTCTCATGATTTTCAAATCAAAATTTTGTGTTAATAAGTTTGAATTTTTTCTCTTAGGTTTTGTGCCATAGTAAGGAAGGAATTTAACTAATTTTTCTTTCACAAAAGAAACCCATGGTGAGAGCATCAACAAGAAATTAATTCTATATGAATTGTAAAGGAAACTTGACTTGCAGGTTGCATCAAACAGGTTTCTGGGAAATAAAGATCTCTGCACGAATTACTGTTTCAGACTTATTTGCACTGGAGTAACTGGAGGGACATCCAAGCATCTTTATTCACTAGTAAGTGTATACAGTGCTATTTCTTTGTTCTCTAGACATAATGCCAAATACAGAGTAGTCAGAATTCTAGTGTTAACAAATACCATAACAACTGAATTTGTGGCATGTGCTAAATTTCTAACAATTTTCATCACTGTAGAAGTATGTGCACCCTTTCACTGCCTTTCATTTCAGCCCAGTACATTTAGGACAAAGAAAGATTATTATACCTTTATTATTTTTTCCTGATTAGACTTCTCAGTGCTAACAGAAATTAGCACTTTTGAAGCAGATCTTCACAGATCTGAGCAGGCACAAGATTGAAATACATCAGAAGATCTGAGGAGCAATGTTCAGTAGCCTCCTTTCTTTTAACAGACTTAAAATGGGAGTTTTGTTCAAATGAGAATCTAAGATTAAATAATACAATAATTCTGTTCTGTGTCACACAGTATTAACATTCTCTGCACCATCTGAAGGCCTTGGCACAGCATAAAGGAGAACATGACATCAAGGACCATCTGGCTTTAAACAGACCTGTAGGTGCTCTTTGTAAAAGAGGAAGTTTAAGGAGGCAGCACTACTCTGCAACTGGAGAAAAAAGGGCAGGTTTCTGCCTAACAAGATTTTCAGTCTGAAGTATTTATAAATATGCCATTTGTGTTTTAAACCATATTCAATCTTGAAAATAACCAGCATGTTGCCAACATCATACACCTATTCAGAAAGGAGGAAAATACTTCTAACTTCGGCAAAACAAACGTCACCTCATCTAAAACTTTATCAGCAGAAGGAATAATCACAAGACCCAGCCATGGAGCTCTAATTTCTAATTGATTTTCTTGAGTAGCATACTGGTCAACTTGAGGAAGGACTGGGGCATCTATTTCCAGTAGCTACTATTTTTTCAGGATTAGAACATTATAATTCCTTTTATAGTGTCATTTCTGAGCACATTGAGCTGTTTGAGAGTATTAAGAAACTGTGAAAACAGAACATAATTGTTTAACATAGTTGAATACTTTCAAAACATCTAATTTCAAATTCTTAGTAAGGATAAAATATTTCAATAATTTGATGTCAACCTTGCACTGATTTTTTTCACCAGTTCAAATCGAGATAGTCTTCTAGTGCATAGGTACAGCTCGAGCTCTGCTTTTGTCTCTATTCTCTTCTGCTGACCAGAACAAAATTATTCCGTTTAGTTCATCAGACTATTCCAGGACATAAAACCCAAAATACCTCATGAGAGGAAAAAATTGAGTATGTGTTTTGGATTTATATAAATCATTATACTTTTAGTGGATATATTTAATAAAAATAAATGAAAATTTGTAACGAGAAGTCACTTGCACAAAACAATTTCAATGTCTTCAATACCACGGACATTAATTATTAATTAAAAAATATTTAAGAATAAGCATTTAATTAATGAGTCCACCACTAGAAAAGGGATGCAAATTGGTTTGGATCTGGTCTCAACAAGCATCCTGAGAAACTAATCTGGGTTGCCTTAATTCCCTAACCAAGCATCACTATGGCCCTGTTTTTATCCATCATTTTATGTTGTGACTATTGCACTAATCTGTTGATTTTTCCCTTTCAGCAATCTGTACACAGTGAACTTTTCAGCCAAAGGACAGGAGGGAACTTGAGTGGGTTGGTTGATTATGACCGCCATCACTTACAAGATCAAATACAAAGTGAAACATGAAGATCTGTTGAAGGAAGGAAGCAAGGCCCATAGCAAGGTATCTATATAGAAAGAATTTTCTGATGTAATTTTGTTCTTACTTTATATTTATTGTAATGGTATTTACCAAGTTGAGCCACATGGCAAAATTTACAACAAAACTGAAACATCTGGAAGATTTTGGAAATGAAAATAAATTCAAGAGGTGAGAAAGAAAGAAAAGATGAGCTGCATGCAGCTAGAATATTATACTTTGGAGGGAACTGACAGAGGAGCTAGGTTCTTCTAATTCCCATTCATATGTCTATTGCCTTCTTAGGCATCCCCTGCTGTATGCTTCTTAAGCGTGCTCGGTTATTTCAAAGGAATATGAAGTTCCTTAGTGGAAGCTAGAGGAAGACTTTTGTTGGTTTCAGTGGCCAACTTTGTTGATGAAGGAGGAAAATGAAGCAGATAAGATTCTACATATAAGCAGGCTAGTGCATTTACAGCATTTTGCGTCTGTTTTATTTATTTATTAATAAGTTAGGGAGAGATACAGTAGGACAACAAAATACAAGAGTGTCTATGAATGTTCTATTTAAAAATGAACTGGTTGACATCTTGATGCTTTTGTGTCATTCCAATGAAAATGTTCAAAGACTGTGTTAAAATTCTTTTAGTTTTTTGTGGAAAATAGAAATCCATTGTTAATTCTGGGACGATTTTTCACCATGAGTAATTTTTCAGCTCATCTCTGTCAGAGGACCTTTTCCTTCTACAAGTCCTTAGTGAATACACTAATAAATAGTAGGTAAAATGTTGCTTTGTTATTCTTTTGTGCTGCAAACCAAGAAGACTGCATCTAATTTATAAAAACACATCTACCTCGTTACATTTTTCACATATGGTACTAATGTGAAAGCACAGATGAACTTTTCATTGACCAAAATAAAATTCAGTCTCAGTTCCTACTTTGAGTGAAACTCTGAAATTCCACATAATGTTGACAATACAGCATTTAGACTGGCTGCCAAATAATAATACTCGTGATTGCCACTAGTGTTTGAACTGATAGTTGGAAAGGCAATATTCAAGGAGAATGATTCTTGTGCTGGTAAGGTATTCAAAGAATGACCTGAAGCAGGCAGAGATATCCTTACCAACTCTGGAATTCCCTTTTTTGAGAAAGAAATAGGAGTGATGAAAGTTCTTTTTGAGAATAAGTGTGTTCCAAGCACTGGAAGCAGAAATTACATGATGTTTACAGCCTTGACTCTATATCATTTACATGCAGACTATTATCTGTTGACTTGTTAGCAAAGTCAAGTCAAGCAGCATGCAGCCAGGGTCCAGGTCTGCTTATGATTCTCAAAATCCTTCCAGTGATGTGAGCAAGTTCTACATGGGAGCTGAAAGTGTAGAAAGAAACATAGGAAGTATGTATTTCCCTTCATTACAAAATAAAATATATAAATACTGTATAAAAATTCTAAATACACCTGAGATAAAAGCTAAGATCTCATGACATTCCTTCAACGTTAAGCCATAATCCACTAAATCATCCATGGTGATATTTCACCATATAATGTCTTATTGTACATAGCATAAACTGATCAAATTTTGTCCATGCCTCCGGAAAAGGCAGGTAGAAAGGCAGATTTTAATATTTACTATACTGTGGTGGTAATCATTTAGAGTAGACATAAACAGAGGATAAAAAACGTATTTCTGGGCACATAAAGGGCAACTCAAGTGGGACACTATGGATTTAAAAACCATAAGTAGGAATTTATCTGAATCAAAGCAGCTGTGTCTTTGTTTTACATCACTAAGTTCTGCATAATTTGGTAGGATGTGAAGAGTGCTGCTTTTCCGTGTGACAATGCCAAATGTTTTGCAGATGCTAAGGTTGCTGATACTCATGAGTAGTGGGAAATAATTATCATTTGCAAAAGTTGAAGAAAATATGGAAAGAATTTTCATGTCCATCTTCTCGAGAACTTAAAATAAATCCAAGAGAGTCTCCAATGAGGAGTACAGTTTCTCTTGCAAGAAATAAACTTTTCATTACATTACTTTCCTCTGGAAATGATCAATTAAGATAAACAGTGGAAGAGAGGGTAAAGGGGTCTTGTTTGTTAAATTCCTTAATCTTTCCCTTTAGAAAGAGAGCAAAATCCAATGCTGCTCTACTCAGATTTGTTCCTTTTGTTTGTAAGCAGCTTTCAAATTAATTTGACATTGTACTTTCACTCACTGCTTATTTAGCAGCTGATAAATATTCTTACCCTTTCAATCAGCCTTCCTTGAATAGCAACCTCACATGAAGTTTCAGAACTTTCATTTTGGATTGGCAAAAAGGACAGAAGACAGAACTGAAGGGTAAGATTATGCTGGAAGATATTAACTTCTGAGGCATCTCACTGCTAGGGAAGAGAAAAAAAATGACAGAGCAGGCAGGCAGGCAGGCAGGCAGGCAGGCAGGAAGGAAGGAAGGAAGGAAGGAAGGAACAGAAAAAAGTTTGCTACAGCATAACTGTCTTCACTCAGAATAAAGAAAACATACAATGAAATCAGAGATCTATAGCTACTTAGTCAGGACAAACTGTCACAGAAGAACTGAATGTTATCATGCACTAAGTCAGAAGTTTACTTTGACACAAGACATATTCATCTAAATGGCACTGCATGGATATCTTGAGTCAATAGGAAATGTTAACCTATTTTCAGTAGTCAGTTATAAAGTGACTAAGATAAAGGTAAAAAAAAGTTGTATGCTTTGTATTTGTTGCTGTGTCAATCCTTCTCATGTAGTATAAACCAAACTGAAGTGACTGCAATTATATGATTTTAAACTAGTTACAGAATCTTGGGAGTTGGAAAGGTCCTGTGAAGGTCATCTACTCCAATCGCACACTAAAGCAATTTTCCTGAGGTAGATTACACAGTAAAGCATCCAGGCAGGTTATCTCCAGAGAAAGAGACACCACAATCCCCATGGGCAGCTTGTTCCAGTGCTCTGTCACCTTCAAAGTAAAAAAAGATTTTCCTCATGTTCAGAGAGAACTTCCTAATTTGAAGCTATGCCCATTGCCCCTTGTTCTGTTGCTGGGCACCACCAAAGAGAGCCTAACCCATCCAGTTGAGAGCTCCCTTTAGGTATTTATAAGCACTGATAAGAGCCCCTCTCAATCTTCTCCTCTCTAGGCTCAACAGTCTCTCAGGTTTTCCTCATGAGTAGAAGGGCTGAGAGTGTCCCTAGTAATTCTGTGGCTTTCCATTGGAATGTCTTTAGAAGTTCACTGTCTTTCTTGAAATGAGGAGCCCAGAACTGGACACAGTACTCCATGTAGCTTCACCAAGCCTAAGTAGAGGGGGAGGACATCCTCCCTTGACCTGATGGCCACACTCTTTTTAATGCAACCCAGGATATCATTGGCCTTGGCCACTTTCACGGAGTTATCTCTAGATCTGTGTCCATGACAGGTAGGACAGTCCCGAAGAGAAAAAACAAAAACAAAGGGGAGGAGACAAAAAAAGTGATGATCACAGTGAGATTATGGTGCCTGCCACTGCACACAGACCTCTAGTTTGATGTGTTTTAATTTTGCCTGTTACTTCTTATCTTGTAAGTGGACACTGATGAGAAGAGCCTCTGCCTTCTTCCTTCCTTCCATTTCATGTGACAGACAATATTCTTCTGAGCATTTTCTTCTCCAGGCTGAGAGTCTCAAACATCTTTGCCCTGCTTTACATGGTAGATGCTCTAGACTCTTAGTCATCTCTTGTCTTGAGGGGGACTTACTTTAGTAAATCCATGTCTCCAAGCACACTGGAAACAGCAATTCAGATATTGGGTAGAGAAGGAAGGTCACTTCCCTCAGCCTGTTGGCAGTGCTCTGCCTTATGCAGCCCAGAAGGCTATTAGCTTTCTTTACCATGAGGGAGGAACTCTGTCTTATGGCTAGCTTGTTGTCTACTAGGAACCCAGTTTCTTCTTTGCAGAACTGGTTTCCAGTCTGTCGGCCCTGTGATAGTAATACTGTATTGTGAACATGAGCTGGAGACTCAAAATGAAAGTGTTCTCAGATAGAGATGTGTCCGTCCCTTCTGTCTTGTAAAATTAAATTATTAAAAATATTTAAGGCTTGATATCTACAGAGGGAGTTATTAGAAAACGCTGACTAAAATTTCCATTGCCTTTTGTTTTTGACATTTTTGCATGAAGCTCTTTCTTGTTCACTGAAGCAACTTGCGAAGTTTGTACTTTGCTAATCCATATTCATGTATTTAGGTCACTCTGACAGTACTGTCTCCTATTTATTTCCATGGAAACTACAGCAGATACAATGAACACAATAATGCTATTTGATAGAGCACATTTTTAGCTACAAAACGCTATTTTTCAACATAGTTGCCACCACTGGGAACAGCACTAGCAGAGGTGACCCACTTTTGCTGTGCCACTGCTGAAACGAACCACCCATCACCACGCTGCTCACATCCACAGATTGGCCTCCATAAATGTTCAGCAAGCACTGGTGAATATCAAAGGTGTAATTTTTTTTTAATCATTATTTATTTTTTGTAAATAAGGTGACTTTCACTGGGTTCTTTGCTTCCTTTGGTGCATTTTCTCTTCTACATTCTGTCTTCTCATTTACTCTCACAGCAAAGTAAATTGGCACCTTTTGTATTCTTTCAGCACAGCTTCAGATTAGACTGGGAACTTAAAGACAGTTTGAAAAATAACTTTTGCCTCTTTTTATTGGTCAGTAGATTGCAGTTCTGTGTTTAACACATAATATCTCTATAGAATCTCCCATATGAGACCCATCATCTGCCACTGCTTAATTAGTTGATGTTTCCCATCCATTTCCATTTCAACCCTCATGTGATCTTAAATCTTTTGCAACAGGCTGAATGTTATACTTTTTAAAAGATAGGTTTTACCAGCAGTCACATTTGTCCACTTGTATAACGTGTCCAGTATGATTGTTTGTGTGGCTAAAGAGCTATTTATTGAAACTAAATGACACATTTCATAGAATGAATGACCTATTAGGTTAGTTAGACACAGTGACTTTCAGTGCCAGGCATTAATAATCTCTTTTACGTACACCAGCTTGTGACAGCTGCAACTGAAGGTTTACAGCCTCAGAGCTTTTTTGAATAGATTGTGCCCCGAGCAGGGCTGAGCTGTCGAGCTGGTGGACAGGGATTGTACTCTTTACAGAAGAAAAAAGAAATAAAAGTGCAACTCTGCCTGCTCACTCTCTCGTTCTGTTTATCTACACTTCCCTTTTGCTTTCGTGAAGCTCTGTTGTTGCTAGAAGAGTTTGTACAAATGGAAGGACATTAAAAGCAGAGGGTCTGAAATCTAACACCAAGGGAAGCTATCTTGTAATTCGTTCTTTTTTACACACACAAAAAGTGAGTAAGATCAGGCACTTGTTTCCACCAAAGTGATGTACAAGTTGCAAGGAGTGTTACATATGTGTGTATAAAAATGAAACACAAGTTGTAGAAATAGTTTCATTTCCCTAAAAGTATTTACATAGCTTGTAGTGATCAACAAGTGTTTAGTATAGAATAATAAATTGTTCTGTTCTAAGAGAATTGGTGTTAAATTGTGTTTTCATAAGAGAGACAGAATTCAGAAAACACTGCTATCATAACAGGTAGTGGACAGAATTAAAAATAACAGTTCTTAATCATGCTTGCCTTCTTTTCTATAGGTACAAAAACTTTTCAACCTGAGTTGCCTCCATAGTACACACTTTCTGAATTGATTTGCACTGAAACAACATTAGATTTTCAAAAAACTCATAAATCTTTATTTTGCCACATGTCACATGGGAGTTTCATTCAGCTTTAAGTAGGTGTTATTTATTAAGTAGGTGCTGTTTAATATCAGAAATAGAAACTTTTGCTAAGTGGTCCAATCTAGGATTTATATTCACTAATAACTGAATTTCTATAAAGAAGACTTATGTATTTAGTGAGTTAATGGTCTAATTCATCACTTTATTTACAGGAGTTTTCTTCTCTAACTTCACCTACACTCAGACTACAAATATTAAAGGAGAACATACTACAGTCTCAATATTCTTTAGTTCTATGTAAAAATAAACAATATTCATAAATGCAGCACAGAGAGAGAGGTGTTAGAGAAATATCCATCTCATGCATTTTCTTCCAACAAGAGACTTGACTACTGACCCTATATTCTCTGTGAATGTGCCTGTGCTGCCATTTATTCATTTGATATTTGTCTTTATCTTTTGCACTCTGTGGATAAAGTATTTTTTGCAAACACTTTTTAGGAGGAAAATAGGGAACTTTTTTTTTTCCTCTGAAGCACCCAGAACCCTAAACTTACATTCATTTTATGAGCAATAAAGCACTAAAAATGTTCATTTTATAAAACTAGAGGACAAAAACTGATGAAGAAAACACCTCATTCACTAACCTTGGTGTGTAAATTAGACTAAAAAGGGCATAGATGGCTGTAGGAAACGTAACACAGCAGCATACTGAGGTTAAAATATTTTCAGTATGTTTGAAGGGGAAATGATGTTTCTTTCAAATGAGCTCAGTAGACAGAATGAAGAAAGCCATTTGGGGAAGCTCAGTTATTTCAGTTGCTGATAGCTGCAAAGTTTCCATGCTGCCCTATTCCAAGGTAAGTTATCATTACCAGCGTTTCTCAAGTTGCCATCCTCTTCTAATTTCTGTTCTCTGTCCATCAATAAAACATGAGCCATTTATCTGAAAAAAAGAAAGAGGTGTTCCACAATTGTATCTAAACTGTCATGTGGGAATACTTATCTTCAGTAGCTCACCTCCCAAAATGGTCCTTTGCCTCCTTTCTCATTCATCTCACAAGCCTTATGAGTGCGGGTAAGTAAACTGAATGCCCAGCATAACTTGCAAAAGCATAAATTAAACATACTGTAAAATACATTTTTGGGTCAGTGGGAGAAAAAAGTTAGTGATCATTTTAGTTAATATTGCAGTTTATTTTTCTGTAGCTGCATTAAAATCATCCCTTCATGTAAATATAGTAATTCTAGAGAGTTTTATAGATTTTAAGCCATTAATGAGATAGTTTGTTTTAGCAAGCTTACAGTTGGCTTTGACAAAAATATTTAAGGCTTTCATTCATAGCCTTCTGTTTGAGACATAGCAGACCCTCCTACATTTTTGTGGATTTAAAGAGCTATATAGTAAAACATGAGCATAAACGGCCAATAAAGCAAATTGGAGCTCAATTAAGGTGAAGAATACCACTTTGTACATAATCAGAATTTATTTTTATGCTTAGAGCTTGTTTTAAAATGGCTCTGTGCAAGATAGCAATGCAGAGCTCTGGGTGGGTTTGTTTGTTGTTTGTTCGATTGTTTTATTCGTGTTTGTTTTTTGTTTACTCATAGTTTAAGACTGTTAAGATGTTAGCCTTGGTGCTAGTGAGATGTTTGCTTCTTAATCCAGTACGTATTTATAATGCATATGTTATCCAAACTGCAACATGAGCTCCTGAATGTAGGCTGCCTTACATATTAAAGAAATGTTATACTGTTATACTTACTGCAATGTGAGCATAGTAAAAATTGAACACTGCTACCATTGTCTTTACGCTATTGCTCCACATGTTATTTTTCTTCTTAGCGTTCCCTGAAAAGCACTTTTGTATCTGGACTAACAGAAAACCATAGCAAGTAAGATAGCATAGATGTCTTTTTGCTATAACTTATATTTTTGAAAACTTCAGAATGTTTCTTCTTGGTTTAGGTGAGATAGGCATCTTGCTGCATCTTTCCACTTACGAGCATGGCTGTGATTTAAACCCTTAATTAGGAAAATATTTAAGCCCCTATGCAACCTCAAGCACATGTATAGAACACAATAAGCTACTTTCTTCCAACACTCATTCACTTGAAGTACTTTAAAGCACATGGATGAACCCACTCACACAACCCAAACCATCATTTCCTCATCAGCCATGTCCCACTCATGATATTGATATTTTATTCCTCAGAACTTTCTATACAGCTCAGTGCTACGTACCGTGGCCCTGTATAGGGAAAGCTGTTAAGGGAGCTCCCAAATGGGAAGCTGAACCTGAATCTTCATAAGATGAGGACAGGGTGTAACAGACCCTCAAGTTTTCAGATATATGGTCCTGCTGCTTAGCTATTTCATTTCCAGAACACAGAGCCCTGCTGTGCCCAGGTGTAATTTTGTTTAAAACTGACATTTTCTTCTGCCAGAAGGAGCGCGTTGGTTTGTTATTTTTGGCATTCTGATCCATCTCTACAGTATATAAAACAGTGGTATGCAAGTATTTAACCTCCCCATGACTAGGCTTAATCAACACCGAGTGTTTAATTGTTGAAGCCTAGGAAAAAAAAACAGGATGCCAAGAGGTGAAACTAGTAATGCCTAATGAACTTGAATTTTCAGTGAGCAAGCATTTTTAGGATAGCCTGGGAAACTCTGGGGATGCAGATCTTGTTTTTTAGGTATCAATCTTGAGCACACATATTTAAAAGCAACCTAAATATTTTATGGAATAATATCAGGTAACAGACTAAGACAACAACAGAGCAATTACGCGGCTATTATGTTTCTTAGGAGGTCCCCTCCCATCTAGTCCATGCAGCTGAGGATATAGCAAGCTTTCAGAAGCCTCTGAGAAATTCTCCATGCAGACGTTGACGAGGCACAGAGCCATGTCCTGGTTACAGGCAACTGCTGGTAGAATTATTTCAGAACATTCTTGACGGCAACCATCCAAATGAAGGTTTAATATAAGGCTAAAGAGTGCTCTGATTTTTTTCCCCCTTCCTTAATCACTCAAGAGAGTCTTGTATAATCTTTCTGTCTCACTGATTTTTGTCATAATCAACAAATCCAAGTGAAAGAATACAGTCATTCTTCTCACAGTAAGATGTTATTACTTTATTCCTAAGTGACGCTTTTAATATAAACTTTCATGTTATGATACATACAGGCTAACTAAACTGGTATTTTACAACAAGAACATGTCAGAATTGGGAAACTCTCAACAACACATAGTCATATATTTTTCTGTAAAGAATCACTCAGGATTTTACTGTGCCAGCCAGCAGAAAGTCAGCAATCCTGCTATGGTAATTTTCAGCTATTCATCAACCCAGTAATGCACACCCACACTTGGCATGGAAAACGTGGTGTGAAACAACAGCAGATGATGGATTATGATGATGGTAAATAACAATGATAACGGCTATTGATTTTTTTTTATTTTCTTTTTTTTTTTTTTGGAGGAACCATTCACTGCATAGAGTATGTGTAGACAGTAATGGAAACAGCTGGTGTTACTAGATATGGTGAATTCACATAAAGAAGCTGGACATTTGCAATTTTTTCTATTCATGGAGGTCAGAAAGGTCAACTCTCTTTCTCATATGAATAGAGGTTAATATATCCTGTATTGCTTTTCTTTCCCTCTCTGGTTGGAAACCAGGTATTTTAAGAAGTTATTTAGTAAAAAAAAAAAAAAAAAAAAAAAAAAAAAAAAAAAAAAAATTGCCAGACTTTATCATTTCAGCCATCAACATTTTATCATAATGATTTAGGAATTCATTTGAATGTATTTCCTACTGCTGAAAATTAAAGAAAATTCTACCTGGTTTTTGTGGGGAAGTTGTTTGCTTTAAATGACCTTTCTTGCCATGTCAGATTCTTTAATTTTTAAGTTTGCCAGTAGCACATACATAATGATCCCCAAATGTTAAGCCAGTAGCTTGTATAATATGATATGTACATCAAGCAGCATTCAAAACCAGCATATGCATGGCTAGCATGTGCTTCAGATGAGACAAAAATTAATTGCTATGTGAAATTAAAAAGAACATCAGTTTTCTTGGTTAATTCCTAGACTTTTCAAGCTATAACTTCAATGGTTCATTCTATCTGACGTCAGAAGGACAGCTTAAATGAAGGATGTTAATAGAGGTTTAGAATATCAGAACTCCGTACTACCTAGAACATACCTTCTATTTCTTTGCCTTCACCCTGCCTGTTAATTAGACAGCATTTGTTTTACTGATATTGTTTTGAACCCTGAGCAACTGCAGTTATTTCCACCCCAGCTGTAAATCACAGGTCTTGATTTTCTTCACAGGGCCTAATTTCTTTCTCAGTGCACTGAGGCTTAGTGCTGAGCTGGGGCAAGATCCATCTTCACTTTCTTGCTCTTACATGTAGTATGAAGAGAGGTAGGAGGGAGTTTTTTTACCTGATGAAGTTCAGAGTCTCTCTAGGCAATGGAAGAAAGTTTCCACCACTAACATGCCACACTGAAAATGTGGTCAGTCCAGAGGGGATAAAATCCAGTACGCCTCAACAAGCAAATGCTACAGATGTGTAACAACCCTAAGTGCTCACATCAGCCCTCAAACTTTTGAAAACACTGGGGCAAACAGATTTCCCACGTTAAATGGAAAACAAGTATGTTGAAAAAGTGCAGCATTTCCCTATTTCCATGGGAGAACAAAGATACTTGACTGCAGCTCTGCTGGTGGCTGACTACTTATCTATTTTTATGGATCTTTCAAAGTGGCTGTAATCTTTGATGTATTATCATTTCCTATGAATGCTATGAAAACTGTGAGACTGTATTTGCCTGTATTGCTGATCATCTACTAAATTTGTTGCTCTTCCTCACATTATGTACTAGGCAGAGAGACCCTTTTTATAAGACAAATGCCCATGCTCTGAAAAAGGCTATAGGCTTTATGCAATGTTTGGGTTTTTTTTTAATTTATGTTGCCTATAATGACAAGATGCTTTTCTTTTTCTGCATTGCTACTTTATATATCCTGATATAAAAAATATTTGCATACTAGGTGATACCCACGACTACATATATTCCCACAGATTTCCTCTGGGAAACATTTAGGACTATGAATCTGCGGCTGACACTTCTCTTGGAATCACTTTGACATATCACAAGATACAAAGCAGCCATTGGGTAAAAAGGTATTTGTAATTATTGAAGAAATCATGCATGAATATATATGTATGCAAGGGATGAAATTTTCTAAAACTGGTCTCTGGATGCAGTGCAGGACTTCACACACCATTCTGCATGCAAAAGTTGTCCCATTAAACCAAAACATTCCTTTCTGAGTGAAACAAGTGCTTAACGATTTGCTGTTGGTGATCTTAGTTTCAAAAGTATAGAGATATTTAAAAGTATCAAAAAGGCAGTGGAAACTAATCTAGCTTTTTTGGTTTCTGAAATCCAGCTGTTTTGCTAAACAGTCACATCTTGGTTCCCAGCTTTAAGAATGACCTTTGGGGCACATTTTTCTTAACATGCGTGGTGAGAATATTTATATGCCATATAAAACCATGCTTTTACTAAGTATGAACTCAAGTACTCCACAGTGGATGACTCACTTTTGAAAGCTTTCACTGCAAAGAAGGGAATCTCAGATCAAATAAGAGAGACAAAAAATTATTTTGCCTGTGGACTTTAATTATTACCTTGCTTTCAAGAGAAGTCTGTAGCATTCTCATGTTTTCAAGCAAAGGTCTGACATTTTGTAGCTGTTTCTCCGAAAAAGAAAAAAAACAGAAGAAAACAAACAAACAAAAAACCTAAATCTCATCTGAGTTGCAAGGATTTGCAAATAGCAAACCTGAGGTTGCAGGTGATCAGCAGAGGTATACTAGAGGTTGGCAGCTAAATTTTCCTGAGATTTCTGCTGCTGCAAAGCTGTGCCTGCATAGGGCATGGGGTGCTTAGCAAAGCTACCTGGCAATTCTTCCAGCTGTCAGTCAGGACAAATTAATTATGAGCAGAAAAAAGTCTTCACAGTCCTCCTTCCCAGTGGGTGGGGGAGCAAAGTGGGAAAATACAAATCAGAGTGAGAAAGAAAGTCCTACAGATCAGAACGACATGAAAACAGACTGAAGAAGGAACAGGAGATCTGGGAGTCAATATTGCCGGGAGGCAAGGGAAGGACAATGGTAAGAAGCTGTGAGGAGCAATGGCACAATTTGTACCGTAACAGAGTGGTTAAATCTACAAAGTTTTGAATAAGACCTCCAAGTCCATAGATTTCTTTATTTTTGAACTGCTCTCGAGTGGTTATAGAAAATGTGCATCAAGCCTCGTGGGATCTATATTACACTTGCTTCCAGTACTGGTGCAAGCATAAACAGGAGAGGGTTGTGATTTACATCCAATCTGAAGGATTTTAACCTGCTGATGTGGGAGTCAAAGCAATTCTTCCCAGGAGAATTCTTCCTCCAGAAAAAGATATGTATTTATATGCTTAAAAGAGCCAAGAGGGTACTCTAAGGCTGCCTTCAGAAACGCAAACCAACCACGTGATCAATAGTATAACAAAAGGTTATAGAAGAGGATGCATACGAAACCAGGAAATGAGAACTGTATGTGAATGACCTCAAAAGAGAGAGTCCTTAAATTTTAATACCTTTACTTTGCAGCCTTAATATTTTTCAAGTTGTTTTTGTGTGCTTTGTTATGCGTATATTCGTAGGCAGAAAAAATGTATAGAATTGCTTAGTAACTACTACGAAAATACTTTCTTTTTCCCATCTTAAGCAACAGAATCAGGTGGTTGGCAATGTCTGCTTTCCTGAGTGTGCCATGAGGAAACAAAATGAATGAACAGATTGTGTTTTCTCAGTTAAAATATTGATAAAATTAAAAGCAAGGTACTGCATTTTGCTTTGATGTATTTCAGTTGTTTCACATCATGGCTTTCAGTTAGAACACCTTTTTCTTTTTTTAATATTTAAATTTTAATTTTAACAAATTTGCTTGCTACTAATTCTCAGTTTGTTGATGAAAAAAACAGACATGAACATATGCTCTGAAAGACAAGATCCTTTGCGTTTGGATTTCAGAGAGTTTAGTCATTCCTTGAGCCCAATAACCTTACGAATTAATTCCTTTTGCTTGCAGTGACATCTGTTGGTGAGGGCAGAGCTGATTAACTGCAAGGCTGGCTACACTGATGGCATCAGTCAAGAAGCTGTTTTTAAATGCAGTCGATGTTTCTTCTCTCTTCCCACCATCCCATTTTCAAGAGGGAAGAAAATGTTTATGGAGGAGTTGATATATTCAATTCCAGCAGTGAAATTTCATTCTGAACATGGTCTTTTTTCTTGATGTTCTTTTATTGTTAACCTTAAAATTTTAATGAGAAGAAATTTTTTGTTACTGTGATTACAAATTAAGTGGAACAAGACGTACATCTATGCCAATCTCACACAGAGTTGTGTTCTGCACCTTGATGAGCTGTACAAGGCTGTGTTTAATGGGCTCGGCTGTCAGCTTTCAATTCGCTTGTTCAAGGTGCAGCTTCTAAATACTAATAAAGCATCTCTGATGGCCCACAGCAAAAAAAATATTAAAAGATAAGGATTGGGAAGGGGGTTGAGGTGGGAAGGGGGGAGCAGAGGGCAAGAAGCTGCAGGTATTAAGCATCAGCTAAACAATTCCTGTTGACTCTGAGCTTCAGTGCACAAACAAGAGGGACTGCACATGGGAAGGATGTACTTGTGTCTTTTAACACACAGCAAGACATGAACACAGCTGGAGGACTCAAAGAAGTTGAGTTTTTTGTAAGATTTCTCCATTGTTAGGCTATCCTACAAATGACTGAGATATGAGCGAGGGGAGTGTAAGAGTCTGTATACTATTTCAAGAGTGTTGCAATCAATTTACTTTGCTGTATTCTAGAGCAGTTCGCCTTTCCTGTTGTTAAAAAATAAATACATACATACGTATATACATAAAAAGAACGCAAATGTGAAAACTATTCATGACTAGATGACTTCTTTTCCTGAACAAATAGCATAGATAAAAGTTCTGCAGCTTGTCTAATTTAAATCTCAGTACACTAGCAGTTATTTGAGCAATTGTCTAATGCAATTGATTTGACTCTAAGCGCGCTGTGCATAATGGTATTGGGTTATTTCATGTTACTAATTAAATTATAGCCCAGGTTCTCTTCCAGCATTAAGAAGTGTTGAACCTGGCTGGTGAAACATGAATATTTGGTACTAACAGAAGACTATGGTCTTCATTCAAACTTATCCTGTAGGATCTTCTCTACAAAAGTCATTGACAATGACTTTTTTACCCTACCTGAACTTTGCAGCTGAAATACCTAACAGGCAGTCAAATGTATCAATAAAGAGCTATTCCATTTTCTGGGAGGACATGTTTATGTAAATGTCAATGAGTCTAAGTGCCTACTGAAATGGAATATTGACATTCACTTTTATTTGTTTATTTATTTATTTATTTATTTTAAAGAAACCATAGTTCTGAAGGAAAAAAAAAAAAAAAAAAAAAGGAAAAAAAACCCTGAAACTCAAAAATCGTGGAGGTCACACAGGCATGTTAATAGAAAGAAATAAAAATGACTGAAAGCTTAATAGCCAGTCCTCCGTCAACAAATATCACAGACAATTTATTCATCCATAATAAAGTTCAGCATAAATTGTCATCTGCATGCGTGAAAGCGCTGCTTCACTTTTTTTTTTGTATTTCACAGAGCAGAAAAAAAACAGGAGATTCAAGGAACTGCTCTTTAGCCTTTTTTTGCTTGAAGCTTATTTTAAATGGCAACAGGATTTAATAACTTGATTTACTTTCCACCAAGATGAAACAGTACGTATTTCTAAACATCTTAGGAATTTGTGTTCAAGTTTTGATAACATATATTAAGGCCAAAATATCAAAATGATTTTGAAGTCATACATAGAGGCTTTACATTAATTTTTCCAATGTGCTTAAGCTGAACAGGCCCTTAAGAGGATTCCAAGGTTCATATCCCTGCTTTTGTGTGCTCTTGCTGCAGGGGCTGTTGTCACAGTTAGCTGGCTACTCGCAGGAAAATAAATAGGGATTAGATTGCAAGAAATTTCACTGTGACTGTTCCAAGACTTGGAAACTTGCCAACGGAAAGCAAAACTATTGTAAACTTTTTTCCTTAGTGGACAGCTGGAGAAGTTTCAAGTTCAGTAGAACAGCAAAAAGTAAAATGTAGTTTGCCACGTTGCTTAATTGAATGTTTGTCATGTCTGATATTTTTGCCACCTTATTATGGTCACTCTAACTGCCATGCATATCTGTTCAGTATGAGGGAACTCAGTAAAGGAGAGGATGTGGCACACTCCTACACCCCATTGCGTACAGACACCAGCTGGTGAGGTGTTTGGTGACTCCTCTTTTCCAACATTTCTTATCAGTTGGCTCAGGCTTACCATCAATCAGCTTACTGCGATTTCAAAAACCTTTAATTATTGAATGAAAGCCTCTCTCCATTTCTCTTTCCACTGAAGACAATGCTGTGGTTGTCTCCAGGATGTATTTCTTAAAGCTGTTCATTAATTTGTGCTTCTTAACCAGCCTCAGTACTACCTGAATACTGGTCCAGTTGGTGAGTGCTTTCATTATCACAAAGTGTGAAATCCTTCTCAGAGCATGGCATCTTCAGACCACTACTTTCATGTTCACTAGGTCAGCCAACACAGCGTTGGGTGCTTGTGAGATGTCTGACGGAGTTGGCATCTGGGGCTATCTCCCTCCAAATGCAACTGGATAAGATTAAAGGCTGAAAAAAATGAACACAAAGTAATTGATGGAGATGCTCAGCAATTTTGTCTGAAGAACTACTACCACAAACAGTCTTAGATTTCTGTGAGTCTTTCTTAAGCTACACTGTTAGTAGC
Organism: Gallus gallus; assembly: GCF_016699485.2. Lineage (NCBI taxonomy): Eukaryota > Metazoa > Chordata > Aves > Galliformes > Phasianidae > Gallus > Gallus gallus. Next base: position 72,722,612 of record NC_052572.1, read on the forward strand.
TGCTGAGAATTTATATTTTTTTTTCTGTATTTTTATTTTCTGATCTTCAGTTCTTTTTTTTTTTTACTTTATTTTGTTTAGTTTCCTCACAAAAGGGAGAGGGAGAAACTGAAAACAGTATTGTTTTCCATTTCCTTCCCTTTGTCAGCAGAGAAAGGTAAAGCGATCCTTTTTTATGAAGTCTGAAAAGAATGTGGACATTTTCAAGACATTTGAAACTAGTATTTCAACACTGGCCCATTCTAGGAAAGAAGAGTGTGAGTTATTTCTGAAATACAAGCTCAACAATTTCATGGATAAAATACTTTGCATATTGTATACCATAAAGAAGAGATGTTACCCATCAAGCAGTAAGTTCCACTGAAGTTCCCTAGACCAGCAACTTTCTGTTGCTGTCAACAAACTGTTAAATGGGTTGAGTAAGAGATAAGTTTGTGCTTGCCTGTATAGCTTCTCTCAAAATAGGTCAAACTGACATCAAAACACACAATTTGCAGAAGAGATGTGAAACATATTTATTTGGTGCTGTAGGACAATTACAGAGGTCATTCTATTGGCTCAGTGCTGCTAGAAGAGAATGAGAGGGAGGAGGTATAAATGAAATACAAGGCTTTGGTCTTGTTCACTTTTGACCTAAGAATTTAGAAAATGTTGTGACAACTTTTAGGTAGTCAAAACTCACTTTCAAATATCACATGATAGTTTCTGTGTAAAATTAGTTCATCACAAAGGTAGTTTTTTGGTTACACTTACGATGTTTTTTCAAATATGTTTTATTAAATATAAGATATTCAACATTACTCGTCACATAATTTCAGTGGATAAATTAAACCATATTTTAGGAAATGTGTCTACTACTATATGCAATAAAGTGATGTATACAGTTACGATAAGGTTGAAGAAATGAAAGAAAAAATGTCAACTCTTCTTAGATTTCAACAGTATTAGTAAACCAATCTATCCATCCTCAGAAGCAGTTGGGGTCTTCTGCAGTCCCCAGAACAATCTAGCATTAGAAGAGGTTAAATCCTGCATGATCTTTCTGCCTTGAGCTACGAATATTCTCTTTTTAGATGTATAAGTCAAGAACAGTATACCTAATTTCTTACATATTGATGCAAACAAATGTGTAATTATCTTAAATCATGGCATCAAATTCCATCAAGGCCCGTAGGATATGAACAGATTCATAATCTTCTTTATTAATATTCCTCACTTAGGACTTGACACTTAGCCATCTGACCATTTATTATAGAGAAGTAAGTTCCACTGAAGTTCCCTAGACCAGCAACTTTCTGTTGCTGTCAACAAACTGTTAAGTTTTAATTTACTTAAGAGAACTGGCTTAAATCTGTTCAAGCTAGAAACATGAAATAAGATCTCTTGCAAAATAATAATTAATAATTAATAAAATCTCAGCTTCTAAGAAAGCACTGGTTTTGTCACAGACTCTCCATCTTCCACACGGTTATATTAAAGTTATCTATTATCATTTACAGATGCATGAGCACAATATGTCTTTTTTCTTTTTCTTTCTTTCTTTCTTTCTTTCTTTCTTTCTTTCTTTCTTTCTTTCTTTCTTTCTTTCTTTCTTTCTTTCTTTCTTTCTTTCTTTCTTTCTTTCTTTTTCTTTTTCCTTTTTCTTTTTTTGGTAATGAAAAGGGTAGGTATCAAAAAATTGTAATTCACACACGAATGAACTCAGCAACTGAAAAGTAAAGAGGATGAGTGATGTATTTTAGGTTGGCTTGTACAGTTAAAGCAATTCAAGTTGCCAGAAAAAATATTTCAGTACAGGAAGGCATGAAGCCAGCAAAACTCCTTTCTCCTAAACTCTCTTCTTAGAGGTGCAAATGCTCTCACTTCTAGGATTTCTCATTTTCTGGTCAGGAAAAAAAAATACACAGTGACTACTGAAATCCTACCAAAACATCCAAAAGTATATTTGTCTCAGGAATCTCACACCGATGTTTCTCAGGAAACGCTGCTGCAATCCAATGGACACACTTAATGTTTATACAGGTGGGCTCCTGCTGCCTTTGGCAGAGCGAGGAAAGAATGTCTCTAACTCCAGTTCTGATGACTTCTTTTCAGCTTTTCAGATTAATTGGAGGAGGAAGTTGGAGAATGGGGTCAAGAAACGTCTGTTTGTTAGTCATTATGGGAATAACAAAATGGTCCATGTTTCAGCAATTTTTATATTCAGTAAATCAGCTGTTTATGTTATATGTATTGAGCTCTCATAGAATAGCATTCCAACGCTGATCTGCAGGTCTAATTGGCATTTTGTCATTATATAATAGCATACATCTCTTATGCTTGTGTTTCTTACTGCTGCTACAATTTTTAAATATTCCATCACGCCAACTAACCAAACGTTGTCTGGATAGAGTTTGTCACTTCAAACTTTTAAACGAAGAGTGAAGGTCTAAGGATAATAACAAAGATTATCACCAGATAAATGAGAAAGCAATGTTAAATCTCCTTAGGCATGAATGGGTCTTTGCTGCTTAATCTCAGCTTTTCTATATATCTGTACAAAGAAGAACATACTTACAGTGTTGTTTAGCAATATCTGATCTAGTCACTTTATCAGAATTCAGTTTGCTGACTTCCAAGACACATTCCCTTTGAAATCCTCTGTTACTTTGCATTACATGACATTTCTGGCAAATGAACTTGAATCAGACAAACCTACATTCTCTGACTCAGCATTTGTTTAGGTTTATTATAGGTTTATTATACTTCCTTTTGTTCTTCCTGGTGAGTGTAATGGGAAGTCAGGAGGTTCTTGAACCTGGCAAGACATTTAGTAGGATTGTTTTATTCATAAAGGCAGAATAGAGCAAAGCTCCAGCAGCTAATGCCATGGGCAAGGTTCTTGATGATACTGAACTGGAAGTCTCATTAAATGACACAAGGCAATGTAATCAGATTAAGAATGACTGGAGTTAATTAGGGACCTGCCCAACAATGGAGTTCAGAACACATTCGCATACTCATCATTCTAGAGTAAAGAATTACAAGGTATGAAATAAATAGTAGCTTATGGTAATAAGGCAACAATGAAATAATATTCAATGAAAATTACAGGAAAATACTGTGTTAAATTATATCTTCAATACTGTCTGCAGCAATGAAGGAAATGGCCAAGAATACTGCTTGGAGAATATATAAAACAAAAGGTTTGGCATAAAATAAACACTACCAAGAGCTGTGTATAGTGCTTCTCACAAAGGCTGCATGTATCTATTGTATCACTATGCCTCCCTTGATTCACATTGTCACAAAAGATTGAGAAAGTTTACTTATTTTTAGCTGGGGAAGAGGAAAGCTTTACAAGGTCTTAATTCCACACTACTGAAAATGTGAAGGGACTGTTAAAACTGATCCCCACAGTGCTCAGCAGTTACATTTCTCTCTTGGAGAAGCTTGCAGTCTAAGGAGTAATAAATTACTAAAGTTCATCTCATGCCCCCAACTGCTCTTTATTCAGAAACTGATTCTGAAATAGAGAACATTTAAGCAATTATCTCCTTCTAGATGAGGTCTTCTCTCCGTTGTTTTCCAGACTTGTGTCTGATCAGCTGAAAGTTTTAATCCTCTCAATACTGCCACATGTTCTGTTTCATGTCTGGCAGTTTAAGTGAATGGTTATCATTGGTTCTGGTCCTAACCTTCACACTAAAGTGGATAAACTCACAGGGTAATGATGCAGCAGGGTAATGATGCCCCAGGGTAACGAAAAGCAGCATCTTTGAGATACTCAGCACTCATTTTTGGGATATGATAGGAAAATAGATAACCAGAGTGGCATGCTGCTGTCTAGAATCACCTGTGCCAGAGTAAACTTTCCAAATTTTCACAGTGGAAGTCTGTACTATTTCTGCTCCCTCCTGACATTTGGATTGCATCCTGTACAGTGCAGGAGGGATTCACGTGGAATTGCATCGCTGTAGTTAGCTCTATACAGATCAGTATCAGAAAAACATTTGGCAGGGGATATCCTACAAACCCTTTGATATACACACAACCTATAAGAATGTTCCTAGAACATTAAACCATGTGCATTTATCAATTCAGAGCCCTCACATGTGTGATTCTGCAAAAAGACTGTAACTAAATGGCTGTAAACAAAACGAAAATAACTTACAAGAAAGGCAAGGGTTGAGCAAAGGTAATTTATGGAATGGACCATGGAGTGGAGCTTGGAAATCCGTAGCGTAAGGACAAAAAAAGAAAAAAAAAAAAAAAAAAGATAATAATAATTGCCTTAGCTAACTGTTCACATACATACCATTACATCTCTGAAATGCATTCAGTATCAGAAGGAATAACTGAGAACACAAATGGATTTTGTTTTATGAAAAGGGATGAGCGATCGGTCTGGAAACCATCAGCTCTCAGGAAGTGGAAATGTGATTCAGTTTTTCAACATCATTTTAGAATGTTAACATTATTTTTGCAGCTTAATTTACTTTTAATTAGAGTTTCTACTCCAGGAGTTTTTAGGAAAACAGAAACATAACATTAAATATTAAAGTTTCTGAAGATGTGATACAGCTTTAAGAGTGTGTTTCTATTATATGTCTTTTCTACTTCTTCATATGGCAAGTAGAGTTATATATAGAGAGAGTATATAGAGAGAGTTATATATAGAGAGATATATACACATCATAGTATTAAATGAAGGGATGGATATACCATCTTCTCTGAGTGACCATTACTTTAACAACTAATTGCACTGATGTAAGAACTCATTTGATGAATATCTGTCAGTCAGCATGTATTTTATGATCATAGCATTTAGGAAGAAGGGTTCTCACTAGGATTATTTATGTTAAAAAAAGAAGGATGAGTCTTATGGCTGGGGGGGACGACTCTATTTCCCACTGGCAGTTAATTTAACCACTGTATATTACAAACGCTGAAGCTGACCTTCCTTTTAAATCTTTTTTACTACATTAACTTTTGTATATTTGTTACTTCCTGGAAGCAAAACAGAGACTGAACCCTAAACCAGTGACAAATTTTCTTTAAAAAAAAAAAAAAAAAAAAAGCTGAAAACCAGATTTTTCATTAACAGTGAGAATTTTGACTTTATACATTTTATTTATTAAAATAATTATATATTATTATATATTATATTATATATTATAAAATTTTATTTATTTGAATTTATTCAAATTCAACCACTTTCTCTTTCCCTATGCTCAGAAAGATCTTTCACTAACCTCGGACAGCTGACTTTGCATAAGATCTGAATCTGGGTCTTGTTCAGAAGTGGTAAGAAGTATTCCTGTGTTTTTTCAAGGGTGGCAGAATTACAGGCCAGAAGTTGCCAGATGCTTTCTTTAAAGTTGCCAGGTGAACCCATATTCCTGTACTGCCAACCAGTATAATGTCAGAGAGCTTATCACTCCTTCATTCCTTCTGTCCTTCTTCCTTCATTTCTTCCTTCTTTCCTTCTGTTCAGGTACCATTTATTACTGAAATTACAAGCAGATCTTTGCACCAGGCTAAGACATCTCCTCATTGCAATAAGTATGATTTTATACATAAACAAAAATGTTATCGGTAACATAGAGTTGGTGTTCTTGTTCTACTCACAGGCAAACAATTACAAAGAATATTTTAGTATAATATAAAAATGTTTGAGTGTACACCAGGTGTTGAAAAGCCTGTGGAACACCCATTTTTAGTACAATATAAATCACTTCACTGCAATCAGTCAATCAGCATTAACAGTTTACAACAGTCAGCAATCTTTACCTAAGATTCTAAATGTTTAATAACTGTAAATACATATATTTATATATTTATTTGTAATTCTCACAACTATTATTCTTTTTTCCTCTTCCTTTTCTTTATCTCAGTAAATAGTTTTTATGCCAATCCACGAGTTCTACTTTTTTTTTTTCCCCTTTCCTACTCTCTCTCCCATCTTACTGAGAAGGAGAGGATGGAGCAAACAAGTGTGTGGTGCTCAGTCACCTGTAGGGTTAAGCCATAACACTGTGTCAAACATCCATGCCAACTTACTAGTTGTGGAATATTTATTTTGATATATATAATGAGTAAAATGAATGAATTATGCTCCCCTATACAGTAGCTTCTGTGCCACATCTGGAGCATTGTGTCCATTTTGGGGGTCTCTTACTCAGGAGAAACACCAAAAGAGTGGGGAGTTGTGATGGGACCTGTGAAGACCCCCAGAACTGGTGGTGGTTGGGAGCTCAAGGCCCAGGGCAAGAGGGTGAGGGAACTGGGCTTGTTTAGTCCGGAATGGAGAAGGCAGAGAAAAGCTTTTCTCTTTCTGCAATCAGGTTAAAGTTGGGCCTGAGAGAAATGAATTTGTAGAATAATTATTACACTTATGTAAAGGAATCTACAGGGAGGAGCACACTAAATCTGCACTGGAAAAGTGATGCTCACATAACTCTGCTCTCCCATATTTCATTTCTCCATACATAAGAACTTCTTAATATGTTGTATCTTTATATCTTTATATATTTATGTTTTTATGTATTTATATATGATTTGCATAACTATTCTTTTTTGCTCTTCCTTTTCTTGGTAAATAGTTTTTAATCTCAATTCACAGGGTGTCCATATTTCTGTGATACACTACCAACCTCTATACAGGAAATAGGAAATAAATTCTCTATTGTACTTGATGATTCTTACTACATATTTTGATAGAAAATTTGGAAATACCAATGAAGAGCTTAGTAATTGCACAAAGATTTTAATAGCTATGCAGGCATGCTGGCAACTCAATTTTGCAGGAAACCCAGGATGATATCAGAGCAATATCACTGTTCATGACTGCACAAATATTATTTTAATGATTTAAATATATTAAAAATTCCCCGTCTAATTTTACACAAAAGTCGAGGCAATTGAATTTTGCTATTTAACAACAAGATTAGCTACCTACATTCAGAAATAATTTAAGTGTATACTGTACACTTGATCAGTGTAAGTACATGAAATGATAGAAACTGAATTTCCTACATGCTAACCTAAAATGTGAACAAGAACTAACAAAGCAATCAGAATAACATACAAATATTTTCATTTTAAAATCATTTAAATTAATCACAAATCCTTTGAGCTTAATTTTTTGTTTATTTAGTATAACTTACTGAACTATATCTATTCATTTTCAAAATATTGTTTAACTTTTACAACACTGTTTAAAACAATATAATGGCTAAACTGAAGAAAGATTCAAGGAATAGTAGAAATTGTATTAAATTTATTCTTTTTAATTGAAAGCATACACACAATTGTGACATCATGATCAGTTTCATAATTACTTTCTTAACTAGTGAATGTTTGAAGTTTGTTTCCACAACTACTTTTCTCTGCTATTCTCACTTCAGAAGATCTGTCAGCCATCAGATGTAAATTACCCACTTTAAATAATAAAATTTGGCTCAGAATGTAGAATTCTATGAAAATCAGTGTTGATATGTCTTCAAGAAAATTGTCATCATGTAATATAAAGTGACCACTGTCGAAGAGGTAATGTATTTGTATTCACGGTGCTCCAGGCAATCTTTTTTTCCATTTCCCATTAGTTAAGCAAACATGACATTTTTAAATTGCCATATTGTGATTATCTGTGGTGTTAATTCAAGTCATCACGCTAATATTAATTCCGAGTAGAAACAAGGTTAACAAGGTTGCACAACACTTTTTTTTTTTAACCAAACTTAGACTGAGCATTCACAAAAGTGTTTGAGTGACAGTATTGCAAAATGCAGTATAAATACTAGAGTTATGGGCCAAAATATATTAAAAAACATTTTGCTGGGTAATTGACCTTCCATTACTAGTAAATAACATAATTTTTAGTTCAGTCTGCAAAGTCTGAATCTCAAGCTTTTGTATTTGCTCCAAGAACAGCACAAGTTTGAGTTTAAGGACCAATGAAACACTGGAACAGGTTGCCCCAGGAGGCTGTGGTTGCCCCATCCCTGGAGGCATTCATGGCCAGGCTGGATGTGGCTCTGGGCAGCCTGGTCTGGTGGTTGGCGACCCTGCACATAGCAGGGGGGTAGAAACTCAATGATCATTGTGGTCCTTTTCAACCCAGGCTATTCTATGATTCTATGATGCCATGAAATCATAGACAGATGATATACTTCAGTTCCTTTCTCTTCCAGAGGTCAGGGACACATGGCTGATTAATATACAGCCTTCTGAAAGACACAGACTTCCATTTTCTAGAGAACTTGGGCCATTGAATGATGTGTGTGATTCTAGGTGAGTAGGGGCTGTTGCTTCTCTTCTCCCATCTGCAGTCACCACTGGCTAGGACCTTGTGGATGTGGTGTAAGCACATGTGGTGTTCCCAGTTGTCCTCTCTCCATCGCTATCACACAGGTATCACAGCAATCTTATCACTTTCATTTCAGGAAGCCTGGGACAGTCTGTCCAATTAATTTCCATGTTGCCATCATTTTTACTTTGGGAAGAAACCCAGTACTTCAAGCCGTAGTATCGAATTAATGAATTTGATTTGTATATGAAGGTGAGAAAAGGGCAAATGTACCAGAAAGTAATTTAAGACTATCACAAAGGAAATATTAACTTCAGTCATCTCAATGAATAATTAAAATAAATAAATAAATACATAAATAATACCAATAAAATCTCTTCTCTACCCCCTTCTGAGGTCAACTGCAGCACACTCTGTCATGATATATTTATTATCACCAATATATGTCTTATATATTCATAATCTTCTTACACTCATCTTTCACTTCAGCAATTACTGAATCTTCTTTTTCTTCTGCCTTAGCCCTCAGGAATAATTAGCCATGCTTAGAGATTCCATGTTTCAGTCTTCCTTTTTATATTTGCACTTCAAAATACAAACAGACTAAACTGTTTGCAACTGCAGTAAGTATTCTGTGATACTGCACAAAGAAATTAAAGTTAACCAGGTTTGTGGTTACCAGTATATCAGGATAGAGGATTTTGTAAAATAGATTGTAATTCGTGATTCATAGTTAAAATTTATTTTAAAAATAATGAAAAAATCAGAAAAACAAGCATGGATACACTTTTACTCAGTGTTCATTTTGGCATTTTGAAACATCTGGATGTATTACTGGAAATGACTGAGTAGATCAGTAGTACAGTCTCTGGTGCCCTGTTCCAGTTAGTATTCTCCAACCAAATGTAGAATGATGCTTTTTATTGTTTTTGCCAGTGATAAGTGGCAATTAATTATTAAGCTAATTAAAGTGATTGAGACTTTAGTGTATGACAGCTTGGAGACTAATAAGTGACAGAGATTAAGTTCAAGCTATCAAGCTAATTCTCTTTCTACTGATCCGTGTTTTCAAGATGATCAGGACAATCTTCTGTAAGCAATAGTTAGTATGATTATAGGACCTACCATTTGATTTACTACAGCACTTAACATTTGCTTTTGGTTTGGGGCATGGACTGCTTCCAAGGTTCTAGTATCAATAAGGATTAATTTTATGGTTGTTTATTTCTGAAGTTACTCTTGAAGATGTCCTGTCCCTAGAGACTCTCAGGGTGAAGCTGGATAAGGCCCAGGGCAACCTGATTGAGCTGTGGTGTCCTTGTGCAATGCAGGGGAGTCGGACTAGATAGCCCCCAGAGTTCCCTTCCAACTCTAAGGAGTCTCCATGATTTTGTATGTCTCATACTACAAGAACCTACCACAATAGGTTTGTTCTAAAACGCTACAATTCTGTGGAGCCGGCAGATTCTGGATCTATCATTACTTGTGCTACACACTCAAATTTTAAATATAATAACCTTGGCAGGACTATTGCCAAGGCAATGTCTTTCACATTCACCTGTCGAAATAGTAGCTTATAGTAAAGAGCACAGACAATTTACCACTAGTTCACAAATAAAAAATTAAACAAGAGGAATTTAATGTGAGGATATGAAAGGCTATAAGGACCAACATTTAGTTTATTGAGAATGGCTTTATTGGCATGGAGTTATATGCCTCGTTGTAAAAATTTCTGGTTTATTGAAATTAGCCACTAACCACATTTCATTGCTTCTTTGATCCCTTGTCTTAGAAAAAAAATGGCATTGATAAGTCCAACACTCTAATGCAATTGTCAGTATGAATCACCAGAAAACCAGAGCAAGCCTTTGGAAGAACATCTGAAACTAATCTGGCAGCTGAGGCACGTAACTGACACCTAGAGATAAAGGAATAGAAAGCTATAAACCCCTAATAAATGATTCTGCATCACCACAGATATTCATTCCATTTACTCTTAGCCAAAGAACAGCACAAGGCTTTACACATAGCAACAGCTTAGTCATGCACTATGTATTGCTTGTTTACATGCTAGAGTATAAGAGAACAAATATCCAGGAAGAAAAAGTAGCTCCCTTTATTCTAAGGCAGTCACAAAACTCTGTTACAATATCTTTGTATTTTCACCATAGCATTTCTGTGTAATTGCTGTAAGATCGCGAAAGAGAGAAAACTTTAAATTCCTTTTCTTTGTGATCATTCAGACAGAACCTTCATATCAGAGGTTTCTCCAGCTTTTCACTCTGGATGTGTTGCTTGGACTGTTTCAGGCTAAGATTCACTTTTATTTATTTATTTATTTTGAACTGGCCAGTGTCTTTTTGCACCTTCTTTCTGTTTTTGAAGTGTAATAAAGTTTGGGGACATAAAAAGAAAAAAAAAACAACACATGGTCTCTCCTGTTTATCTACCAGCCATCAAATACATGCTCCTTACCTCTGATTGCAACATACAGTGTTTTGGATTAGCTTTTCCTTGATGTTTTCAAATAATGGAGAGAAATAGCTGTGTCTGAGATACTTGGCTTCAGGTAAAGAGAGAAAGCTATAGCCTGTGTGAATGCCAGTTTGAGCCAATTATAACTCAAACGATTATTCTTGGCATCAGAAACAACAACAAAATCAATGCAAATTACAAATCCACACCAATTTACTTGTAATTCTCTAGCTCTTCTGGATGGTGGTTTAACTGATACTGGGCACATGGAGGAGAGATTTTATGTTTATTTAAAATAGATACATTAAATATGGAATATATTGATTTTTAAAAGCTTGGTAAGATAAGAGGTAAAACTACTTAAATAGGGTGTTCTGCCATGTGAAAAGTACAATACAGTTTATACTGTCACTTATTTGAGGTATGCCTAAAATACATTTTCCACAGCTTTAGTAAGTGGCAGGAAATGACTGATTTTCCATGCATGAAACACATTGCCAATATGCTCCATCTACATCTTCTGATTTCACCTGTTGTAGATCTAGAAATGTTTCAGTTGCTATTCTAGATGTATTAAAAGAAGTGATTGTCTCATCTCATATGAATTTAGTGCAGAAAAATCTTCTAAGAGTTTGTAGCTGATGATACTAGGAGAAAAGCAATACTTCGAAAATTATGTACATGTTTGGTTTTTTGAATTGTTATTAACTTTAACCATATATATTTTGGAAACAATTGTCCTTCAGTTGACTAAATCTGATCTATTAGGAAAATTAAATTGGATACTCATTGCTCTGTTCCTACTGAATCAGAGTAGGATTATAACTGCTATACATAACAGCAGATTGTTACAGTCATACTTATATGTAACTTATATTTACATGCAAATTTTGTTAGCAGAAAAATGGGATGAGAAGAAAATAAATGATTTGCTTATTGCATTTTTTTATTTAATACACGTGTACATTCACTCAATACAGAAATTATAGCCAATGTGGTGGGTATATACAAGGGCTGCTTCAGAAGTAATACCTCTTATTTTATCCATGATACATCAGAGGCGGATGTTGGTGGTATGGTAGTAGAGGTTGAACCTTCCCAACAATATTCCATTACGTGTTGTTGCCATGTGACAGATGGCAGCAGATAGACAGTCTGACAAAACAGCCTCTGACATGGAAATGTGTATGAAGCAAAGGTGTGGAATGGAATTCCTCCATGTGAAAAAAATTGCACCCATTGACACTCACTGACAGTCGGTGAACAATTATGGAGACAGAACAGTGGATGTCAGCACAGTGAGGCAGTGGGTGGTGAGTTTCAGCAGTGGTGACAGTGACAGTGGGTCACCTCTGCTGTTGCAGATGTTAATAAGAGTGGGATGCAGGCTTTTGTTTATCACTGGTGAAAATGCATAGCTAATGGTGGTGACTGTGTTAAAAAACATTGTTTTGTAGCTGAGAATTTGCTCTATCAAATAGTGTTATTGTGCTCTTTGTATCTGTTGTTTCCATGAAAATAAATAGGAAGCATTACTTTCTGAATGATGTATATAAATAAATAATAGTAGTGTCATCTAGAACCTTAGGCTTAGCATTATTGGGGTATATCTATGTATGTGTATGTATACATGTATATAGATACAGAGACAAGAATACATAATCTGCATGCATGCATAAATGCCTAACCATATATATACACATGTAAATATGTGTATATATATATAAACATATATATATATAAAATATGTAAATATATAAATATATATATACACATACATGCATCCACATGAATATAGGTAGTAAGGCATTAAAAGTGATCGGTAGTTTAGGATAGGAAACAAAAAATATAATCAGTATTTAGTAAAAGACAAGCTATTAGGAATGAAGGCAGATGTTGATTAAATGATTTTGTTAAGTACAAATACCACAGTTTACTCTAGGCTGTTGTTAAAGAAACTACCTTTTTTCAAGTGTGTGGTGAAAGCTGCAGCTTTTCAGTACCCCAGCAAACATCATTACCTTAATATAGTGAACTTAGCATATTTGTCTGTCATTACCAAACCTTGCAATATTCTGATTAATGATGCATACTGCAAGTCTCACAGATGTCAGCCAGATGTTCAGAGAAAACCAATGTTTTCTGGCTTAGGAATAAACATATTGACACACCTAGTGGAACAAATGGAAGGTATTCCTATGTGAATTCGCTATCTACCTTCAGTTTATTCTTAGTTAGACTATATATATGACACAACACCCCCTGCACTTCAGCCTTCAAGATTAAACAATAGATGTGAAGACTGTACAAATAATTAGAAGCAAAAGCTGGCCTGTTACTGGGATAACTTTTGCTATAAGGTACTCCCCTACCTCTTCCATCTGGCTTTGTCTCAGAGCAGGAGCCTCAGTACTTTCCCAGTTGGTGGAAAGAGGAAAGAGAAGGAAGAGATGCTGTCAGCGCTGATTGCATCCAGAAACAGGAGCAGGCAGCTCACAGTCACAGTCTTCCCTTCTAATCTGTTTTTCTACTTGTTTATAGACTTCTGCTGTTGCAAAGAGAAGACACTGGTTTCTTTTCCGTGCTGTTAACCAAATTCACAGCATTAACTGTTCTACCTGCACAAACAAGTCAGTAAGTTTATGCTGGCATGTTACTTCAGGAGGCCAGAGTGCTGTAATGGTCAACAAACTTTTCAACTCTAAAGAAAAAGAAAATCACTTTGTCCATATGGTGAGAAAAATAAAATGATGTACAGGGTCTGCATGAACTCAAATCCTGCAGTTATGGACTGCTTGAAGATAATGCCTGCAGGTTGTGTAGTATGGCAATCCTGAGCTTTAGCTGAGTGTTGTTTAAAAGTCTTATAGATATTAAAGGAACAGATCTTTCTTCTGAGGCTTCTTCTGTTGGAGCAACAGCACATGTTTGGTTTGCAAATTTACCTTACCATGTTGCTCCAAAAGGAATGCCTCCTTCTTATTTCCACAGAAACTACAGGAGACATCAAGAACACAAAAACACCGTTTCAGAAAGCTACAAAACACTCTTTTTCAAAATAGTCACTACCATTGGCTATGCATTTTCACCACTGTCAGTGATAAGGCGACCCACTCTTGCTGCCACCACTGCTGAAACGCACCACCCAGCACCTCACTGTGATAACATCCATTGACTGATTTCCGTAAACGTTCAACAGACATCAGTGAATGTCAGTGGATGCAATTTTTTTTTTTAATTCACATGGAGATATTCAGTGTCACACATTTGTTCCATTCACATTTCCACATCGGACATCATTTTCCCAGACTGCCCATCTGTTGCCACCAGTTGCAGAGCAACAAAATGTAATGGAATACTGGTGGGAAGGTTCAGCATCTACTGCCATACTACTAGTATACACCTCTGACATAAAATGAATCAACATAATACAATGGGAGGCATTACTTTTGGAGCAGAAATCAAAGATATCTGGGGCAAAAATTCTATTTTCCAATTTATGAAGTTTCTGTAATGCTTTTGCAATAGAACATTTGCTCGCCCTCTTTCAAGGAGTAGTGACATAATACAGATATGCGTCACAACTTTTCAATCTACTGACAAATGTGAACAGTGTTCCTATGAAGTCAAAGGTAAATTTCAGTGTTCTGTATCTTCTCTCCATGTTATTTCTATTATCTGTTAAGAACCCTTCTGCAGCAGAACAATGTTCTCTTTTTCATTGTCGTTTATATCGTTTACTTAAAAGAAAAGTTGCTGATTTCAAAACATCATCTGGTCCTGTACAAATTTCTCATAACATCAACATCATAGCTGCTTTCAGAAACACACTCACTATTTTTCCAGAGTTCATGTTGGACAAAAGAATTTAATGAATCAAGTTTACTAAATGTCTTTTTGCTTTACTGTTAATATTAAGGTATCTGTCTTGTAACCTTGGGTACTGAATGAAGCAGTCTTGAGTTTGGTTTCAACCTTAATGTTTTTGGTAGTTTTAAGAGGAAAAGAAAAGTTAATATTAGAAACACTGGTGCCTTGTGCATCATTAAAACCTGCATTTGTTGCCATAATTACTCCCCAAGTTTTTACACAGGACAAGACTTACGCTCCATGTATAACAGACGTGTGAATGAACGTCTTTCACAGTAGCAGGTTGAAGGAATGATGACTTCCCATACCTCTGTAGAAGACTGGTCAGAGGACATAAAATGTGTAATGTAATGTCTAAAAAGACTGCAAAATTACTTTTTCTTTCATGTATGAATTCTAGAGTGAACAGGACACCCTCTGGACTAGTCCCGGGTCTCAGACTGAGTTAGTTGCAGAAGTAGCTCGAAGCTAAGGTATCTCATGTCTTTAGTGTCTTAGCACTGCAGCACTTCAGAAATGACCCAGCTCAAATGCATGACTGCATTTCCGTTGAATTAGACAGAACACTGCATGGAGCTCACCAGGCACAATGGAGTTTGCCTGCATTAAAATAACGTGTCAAAATGTTTTGAACAAATTCGAACTCACAGGGTGAGTTAGGCAAATGCAGGTTTTTCAGTCTTGTTGGGAGACATAAAAATGGATAATGCTGACCTACGTCCTCAGTGAGAGATTCTGCTTCCTTTTCTTAACTCACAGGTGCTTCTCTTACTATCTCATTTTGTATAAAGGGACAACTGATAGAGATGAGCTCTAATTCAGCTGTCTCGTTAATCTCGATTTGAAAACATTTGATATCTTCTAAAGATCTACTGGTCTAAACTCAGGGAAATGGAGCATTGCATTTCTTATTTGGAAAATTAAGTTTGTCCGCTCTTCTCTCTTCCTACCTTGGAGCAATGAAAAGGAACATACATTCCAGTTTTTAACATTCTGTAAGGTTCCAGTGCCATTCTGTCTCCCTGAACTGCTAGACAAAAGACATCCTATCTTTGGATAGCTCAGCAAGCTCTGCTGTGTACACAGTGTTCAAGGGGTTGACAAACACCTTTCCGTATATTTGATCTATTGATTTGTGCACTGATTTCAATAGTGTCTTGCTTTCAATAGGACCAGAAAGCCACAGTTAGATGGATATTTGATGGACTGCATGCAGAAATGCTAATCCAGCCCCAACACTGACTGCTCATCTAGGGAAGCACACAAGAAAGCTGTAGCAAGAAGCAGGCTATTCTAATCAAGAGAAAGGTGACTTACATGTGCTAGCATGCCAAGCCTTTCTTCTCACAGTGCTTCTCATGCTGAGGAGGTGCCATCGAGTTTGTTAGGCCGCAGTTGTGTCTGGCCTTTATAGAAATACAGACTCACCAGTGGAGAAGATTGTTTTCATGTCCACACACAGATGCGCGTGCATATACTAAACACAATCTGAAATTCAGCAAAAAAAAGCACTTCATTGAGCAATCTGTGTTATGGTCTCTTAGGGTGGGTAAATGGGAGAAGTGCATAATTCTATCTCATAAATTCTCCAGATAGCTGTGTGACAGCTGAAAGCAACATCATTTTTCTATTAGTTAAACTTCTGTTGTCATCTGAGAGTACTAAAGGTCCAGAGAAGCATGACGCTAGAGTACACAATGTGCTATGATGCAGTAGCTGAATTCATTTATCACTTCCTCTTTACCATTCTTTATGAGGTAAGGCAAGTTTAATGGCTTTTTCAACACCACTCACACACCTTTCCCAGGATCTGAATTTCTTGATTTCAGCAGCCTTAAAACTGTGCTTTGGTAATATATTCCCTAATTCAGGGAAAAAGTTGTATATGTGAGCTTTTTAGTATGCAGTTTAATCTTTTTAAAATATTTTATAGTTCTTTTTTTCTGTTTTCTAGTTGTATACTCATTTCTATCTAATCTACATAAACTATTTTTCATGTGTTATAGCTATCTTATCCAACAGATGGTGCCGTGTATAACAATTTTATGATATTGTATAACAAAAATATATATTGCAACTAAACTGTACATGTAATTATTTTGTTAGGTAATAAATGTAAAAATTGAAGTTCACAGTAATAAATGGTTATCATAAAAATTAGAAGGAAAAACAATAAGTGCTGAGAGTCACTGATAAATGTTCACTTCAGCCTGCAGATGGGGAAAGACAGAGTTACATACATAAATCTGTGTATGGTGTCAAAGCTACTGCTCTCAAACAAGAAGATCTTTTGCAAAATCAGGTCTGCAAGTTGGTAGGTTTTATGCACACTAGAATTATCACTATCTGGTCTGATTTCTGCTCGCTGGAACCTATGCATTTTATCTGAGTCAGAACATAAAAATGTAGTAAGCTATAGGTGCACATATAAATTCTATAGGCCTACTTAAGTAAACACTTTCAAAATACGATTTTAATTAACATTCACTGGAATTATCATAGTAAATATATGTATATGAATCTATGAGCTCTAATTTTTTTCTTCCTGATTCACTCCTCCATCTCACTGGAA
Organism: Gallus gallus; assembly: GCF_016699485.2. Lineage (NCBI taxonomy): Eukaryota > Metazoa > Chordata > Aves > Galliformes > Phasianidae > Gallus > Gallus gallus. The sequence goes on from NC_052572.1 coordinate 72,739,819, forward strand.
GGGAGGGAGTGAGCGAATGACAGTGTGGTGCTTAGACACCTGCTGGATTAAACCACAAGACTTGGTCTTTCTCCTTATGAAAAGGATGAGAGTGTCACTGAATAACACATAACAAAGCAGAATGTGGTAATGCAAGTATTGCTTCAGAAGAAATTCCTTCTATTTTATTATGTTGGCCCAACACATCAGCGGCAGGTGTCGGGTGTATGACAGCAGAGACTGAACCTTTTTGCTAATATTACATTACATTTTGTTGCCATAGAATCACTGACTCAAGTTGGAAAAGACCTTAAAGATCATCTAGTCCAACCACAACCTAACCATACTACCCTAACTCTAACAACAATTTGCTAAATCATGTCCCTTAGCACCACATCCAAACGGCTTTTAAACACATGCAGGGACGGTGACTCAACCGCCTCCCTTGGGAGCCCATTCCAGTGCTTCCATGCAATAGGTGGCAGCACAGGGGCAGTCTTACAAAACAGAATCTGACATGGAAGTGTGTATGATGCAATGGTGCAGAATTGAATTCCTCCATGCAGAAAACAGTGTTATTGTGCTCTTCATTTCTGTTGTAGTTTTCGTGGGAGTAAGTAGGAGGCATTACTTTCCAAGCAATGTATATTTGAGTTTCACCAAGTAGCTAATTAGCAGCATAATAAGTGTTCACAAATTCATGATTTCTGTATATTTACATATCAACATGGATACATCTTTATTTATCCAACAATGCATTAGCAAAATATTGCTTGTCAACACCAGCACTGCACTTTCATAGAATTGTTATCAATATCAGCTGTGTACTCTCTTTTCTTTCAAATGCAGACCTTTTTTTAATTGCTCTGTTCACCTAGGTGATGGTTTATCTTGTTTATCCAGCCACAGTCATCTTGCTGAATTTAAACTAACATGTATTTCAACCAGCGTTCAAAATATATCCAGAAAATCTGGATATTTTCCAACATAAAAACAAACAAAAAAAAGTCATTTACAAGCATTCTATATAGAAAAACCATGCACTTAGATATTTGTAGGAATTTTATAATAAAACTTCATCACTGCTGAATCACACTACTTGCATAGTGCACAGCACACATACGTCAGTGAACGCTGAAAGATGCCTCCAGTTTTCCAAATATGCCCTTGTTTAAAAGGTCATACATATGTTTCTAAATGTAGAAAAGTCTTCAGTTTCTGAAAGGAAACCTTTGAACTTTGGGAAAGCAGCCTTCTTTTTACATTTTCAGTAAAACTGAATTTCTGAAGACATTTCAGCCTGTTCTACTCTTCCTGCGTTGTTCGCACACGGTTATAAAAATGAGTACTCCCAGTCAAATATTTGCTCTTTGCTGTTAAATAAGATTTAAAATGGACATGTACAATATAGTGACGAAGAACAATGATCATTTGATAGACTTGCAATTAAATATTCTTTTTTTATTCAAAAAAACCCATCTGCCTTTTTTTATTTGACTTACTGACGTATTTTATTTTATCTTACAGTGATTAGTGAAAACAAATAACAGTACTTCAGTTATTTGTTTGTATGTTGACAGATTTATTAATTTAAACTCAATTGCCGGTGTACTAAGCTGATTTAAGGAAAATAGAATATGTCATCATTTGGAAAAAAAAAAAAAAAAAAGAGCACAGTGAAAATGATGCAACCTTCAAACCACTTTCAGGATTGCAACACACAAAATACTTTCATAATTCCCTTCCCTCCTTCCCACTCCCACTCTTTCCTCCTGTGACTAGGGGAGTATTGAGTTACTACTTTTCAACTCTTTTCAATTATTCTGCTGCAGTCTTTAGCTCTGGTCATGTACAGTTTGTCGCAAAGAGTTCTCAGTGCTGCTTTCCTGTGATGATTTGGAAACAAGGGAGACTAGCTGCTGGTGCTTAGGTTAGGGGTGAATGATAGTGGGTTAGCTCTGGAAGTGAACTATCTCATTTTGACACAAGAGGACAGTAATCTGGAGAGGTTCACTTTTAAAGGGAAAGAAGCAGAAACAGCTTAGTCCGTAGAAGATTTTTATAAGAAAGTAAATACAGAAGCCTGGGAAGAATGCTGGAAGCAAAAATTATGTAAAATTGGTGGGATGTCACAGGGTACAGTCACCTGAGTAGAACTCTTATGTTTTTCTTTTTTTCAGCATCAATGGCATACCATTGCTAGCTACATGAATTGTACATTGCACTCTGCTGAAATACACTTTATACCATCCTCTTTGTGTCTCACTATGGAAGAATTCTATTGATGTAAAGATGATTGTACTCCTTAGCCTTCCATATGCCCTAAAACATGCTTGGTTTCTCAAAGCCTATGTTGAATTTATTCTATGGCTCTGTATCCTGTCTCTCATACTTGTGGAGCACACGGGGACAACATCAGCCTCAAGATCATCTATAATTGTTCACCTGGGGCCAGGTACACCAAGAGGTGGAAATCAGAAAGGCATCCACTTCTTCATTACCTTGATAGTGGGAGCACAAATGCTGCTTACTTGCATTTGCTCTTGCTTGTTTACAGAGGAGAGAGATTACACTTCATATCTGAGACCAAATCATCTCCCACACCTAGAAATCTGATCTGATCTAGTTGTGAATCTGTAGCCAGGTAGTCCTAAGATCTAGCGGCAAGAGAAAATGGTTGTAGTACAGGTTACTCTGCAGCATACACATAAGAAAGATGATGCAATATTTCTCCTTTATCACAAGACATAATACAGTTACTCCAGTTACTCTAACCAGGATGAGAGCTCTGTGTGCCCCATGTAGGAAAGGAACTCATTAGCTTCCAAACTGCAGATAGAGCCACTGCCAGAACTTGTGCAGCTATATTCTTCCCTGTTCCTCTGCTTTTGTTTTTCCACCCCTTTTGGTTTCATTATGTTCATACGTGACTCAGATTCCTTCATCTAGGAAACGGCTACCATCAGTATGGAATGTGCTGCCAGGCTAAACAAAGGTTTATTAACAGCCTTGTAAATGAAAGTGTAGGCAGTTTGCTTGGAAGCATTTGGATGTTTATTCATAATATAGCTTTTTTCTGAGAGATGTTTCATACTGCCAAGAACTACCCTCTACCTGAGTTGCTCCAACTTCATTATTTCTTAAAAACAATATTAAGGTCGCTGATTTAAGGTTGTCTTGACTTTCAAAGAGAAAAAAAAGAAAAATCCTTTGCGTTTGGAAGACATGAACTGAGTTTTATTATAAGAGTTACTGACTAATTATTACTGTCTACATGAACAGATATTCAATGATTCTGATGACAAAAAGGAATGCCTTAATGAGAAAAGGTCTTAGTTACAACTGCCATTCCTCATTACATCATCTTGTGGAACCCTAACAGCAGCACATACAGGAAGAATTACAGGATATCTTGAATCCCCTGTAAGCTGGATACGAAGTGTCAGCAACATTAAATCACAACACCACTGCTTTGTCAAAGTTAGTTATGTATGCTATTGTGTTGAGAATATTTGACTGATACGGTTGCCTCTAAAATTAGGAGTCTGTCACAATTCAATTATATATTCATACCACTTTTCCAAAGGTTGATAAATCAGATAAACTCCCTGAGGGCTGAAATGTGCCATGATAATTAGTGCAGGGACAATTTTGTTTATGCGCTGCTGTCCATTACTTTGTTAAAGGATTATTACAGAAATAGGGTAGGCTCATTTATAATCTCATGTATTCAGAAAGCCCTTACCTCAACAAAAAATTGGAGTTGATATTTTCAATGTTGGCTTGATTATCTTCTCATGGAAGATAGAGTTTTATCATCCATTTCACTATCACAGCAACATCCTGGCACTGCTTAGTACTTTTAAAAAGCCACTTGAAATATCGAAGCACTATATCTCGCTGTACTGAACAACACTATCACAATGGATGATGGAAGGAAAAAGAAAAGAAGATCGAACTTTAAAATGCCTTATTTGTGAAAGCCATTCTCAACTGAAACTCTTAGAATATGTACATCATGTCAGTGCACAACGTAAAGAAGTTGGATAAGATGCAGATTCGTTTAAGTAGAAATACATCTTTGGGGCTTGTTTGTGGAGATTGAACAATTAATGCTTATTCTTCAGTTAAGAGCCTTTAGTAAAAACCATTATGGATCACAACGAAGCCCTTAAAAAATGCAGTGATGCACAGATGTGCTGTGACACTCTTAAAACATGAGCTAAGATTAAAAGATTCTCACTGAATATTAAACAACCTTGGAAATTGCTGCCCAGAAATAACATTTTGTTTTCTTTTCTCATTGAGAAGCTAGAGTGTTGAAAGCTGATTTTGTCATAACAGGGGCAATTATTATTTTTTTCATCACTAATTATTTTAGCCTGAAAGGTAAGTTAGTCTATTGGATTTGTACTTATTAGTTGTTACTATGTATGAACTAGTGCTATTCAGACTGTGTCTTGAAGAATAATGACTCTTTAAAAGTTTGCATGTATTCATCCATTAATATTGGAATATATAAAAGTGCAGACTGTGTGACATTGGCCCATCCCCATAGGCAATGTGCTAGGGGCAACTCCTTTGTGCAGCCTGACTGCTCCTTGTGGCACCCTTCCTCTACAGTGACAGGGAATTATTGACAACATGGGAAGATGGGTCAAATAGATAAGAGAAACAAATTGTGAGAGAATAACATACATTTATATATTGAAATACTGTTTTCATTCCAGCAATTTGAATACAAACTGTGTGGAGGTGTGGGGTTTTCTGCTTCTCAGAAAACTTCTCTTAATGGAAGCCATATCTTTAATCAATATTTCTCTTTATGTGGGTTGTCCTTACTGTTAGGAATAGAAAAATTGTGAACATAGCGGAAATTTTAGCAAAGAGGCTGTGAGGCTGATTAATTTAAGCAATAATAATTTCCAAATAGGCAACAAAGGTATGATGCAATGTTATCTCTGTCCTAGGCAAAAGACTCTGTTTTACAGGATTAGAGCATAGTATTAAACTACAAGCAAATTCCTCTTTGTTCTTTTTGTCTGTATCAATACTACTCACCAAACCAATACCTCCATATGGTTTGAGGATAGGGGCTAATCTCACAATGTAGTTGGGTTTGGCCAGCCCAGTTTTTTGGAAGAAGCTCAAGTACACACAGATGAGCTCTGCTGGACAGCTGGTCCTCAAACCCAGAAAATTGGCCTTTGTCTATTTTATCTATTTCAACAAGCATAAACAACAATATCAAAATCATAGAGATGAATACTAGGCAGAATTGAGAAAGGAAAGGAAGATCACCTTCTTGAAAAGATGATTTCTGCTTGAGTAAGTAGACGTATTTACTTCTTTAGAGAACAGAGTGCATTGAAGTTTCACTTAAATTTAAATGCCTGCTTTAAAGTAGCATCTGAAGTAAGATCTTTCTGTCAAGATGTATTATAAGTACATTCAAAACTGTACAATTTCTATTGGACTAATTATGAAAAATAGGATTTTTTATACAAGATTTGCATCTCTCCAAGCATAGCTCATCTGTTCATCCTTTCAAACACAAAAAGCTTTCCACATAGAGAAGAAGAAACTCCTTGTACCACTTCTTGACATCCTGCTAAGAAGCAGGAGAAAGACAAAAAGTTTAATTTTCACATTCCATGGCTTTAATTATGTTGCTCAGAATTTCTTCTAACTTCATTAAAGTATTTATTATTTTATTTGCATTTAAATATGGTGGAATATTCATTGATGAAATTTCAAACTTAACCTTGAAATATAAATTTGATATGCACAAAATTATTTGCCTTAAACTTCACCTCTTCAGCATCTCTTCTACCCATCTTCCAACAGATTTCAGAGATGCTTCCCCTTCACAATCCCTTTGGTTAATTGCAAATAGCATTACAAAATTTCCTTGCTAATTGATAAAATAATTTCTTCAATATGTTTTTCATTGTTTTTGCTGTTGTGTGTTTTGTTGTGATTTTTTTTTCCCCTTTAAACACATCTAAAGACCATATAAGCTCAGTGTTGTGCTGGTGTTTGTTTTACAAGTCCAAATTTTTAGTGCCTGCATTTGTGTGCATGTCCATGTGCATAACTCAGCCTGAGCTCTGTTCCCAGAAAATTAACAGAATACTTCTTTCGATATTCAGTAATAAATGACTAGAATATCAACTGCAGCCACTGATGTTATCTGGAGAGACAGGTTTCAGTTCTCCAGAATGAAGGTGATTGAATCCTCTGACATGTTTTAATGTATTCTAGTTTACAGTGATTGGTTTACAGTTCTTCAATCTACTCTGACAGAAAAAGAGCTTCTACTAGATTGAATGACACCAAGCTGGCTGGAAGTGTTGATCTGCCTGAGGGTAGCAAGGTCCTACAGAGGGATCTGGATAGGCTGGATAGCTGGGCTAAAGCCAATGGGATGGGATTCAACAAGACCAAATGCCGGGTCCTGCACTTTGGCCACAATAACCCCAGGCAACGCTACAGGCTTGGGACAGAGTGGCTGGAAGACTGTGTAGAGGAGATGGACCTGAGGGTGTTGTTTGATGCTCAACTGAGCATGAGCAAGCCCAGGTGGCCAAGAAGGCCAATGGCATCCTGGCTTGTGTCAGAAATAGTGTGGCCAGCAGGAACAGGGAAGTAATTTTCCCCTGTACTCAGCACTGGTGAGGCCACACCTCGAGTACTGTGTCCAGTTTTGGACCCCTTGCTGTAAGAAAGACATCGAGGCCCTGGAGCGTGTCCAGAGGAGGGCAACAAAGCTGGTGAGGGGTCTGGAGCACAGGTCTCATGAGGAGCGACTGAAGGAGCTGGGATTGTTCAGTCTGGAGAAGAGGAGGCTCAGAGGAGACCTTATTGCTCTCTGTAACTACCTGAAGGGAGGTTGTAGTGAGCTGGTGGTCAGGCTCTTCTCTCGTGTGACTAGTGATAAGACTAGAAGGAGTGGCTTCAAGCTGTGCCAGGGAAGATTCAGGCTGGATGTTAGGAAATACTACTTCTCTGAAAGGGTGGTCAGGCATTGGAATGGTCTGCCCAGAGAGGTGGTGGAGTCACCGAGCCTGATGGTGTTCAAAGTGTGTTTGGATGTTGTGTTGAGGGACATCGTTTAGTGAGAACCATTGGTAAAGGGTGAATGGTTGGACTGGATGATCCTGTGGGTCTTTTCCAATGTTAACGATTCTATGATTCTATGATTCTATGATTAGGCTGTTGTGTGCTGCTCTCCTTGGCTTCCCACAAAACCATTCCCACGAGACACTCTTCTACAGTTAGCTTCAATTCAGGTGTTCATGGTAGGATGACTTTTCCTTTCATCGGGCTTCAGGCAAATAAAGAGATGGCAGAAGGCAAATTAATTTTTTGTTTAGTACTTTGAGCTTCAAGCTTATTCTCTTAGAGCATGGGTGTCCAATCTTTTGGCTTGCCTGGGTCACACTGAAGAAAGAGGAAATGCCCTGAACTGCAAATGATAGATATACATATATAAATATATATAACTATAATTAGTGTATATAAATAACAAAAACTCATTTTTAAAAATTTTTATTAAAATATAAAGAAGAGTGCAACAAAGCCATAAAAACAGTGGGATATTTCAACTTGTTTTTGAGAAACTGATGCATCAGTCTGATGGAAGTGGTTAGTGGCAATTCTCAGTAAGTTCTCAAGGTGTTTATCGGAGATTTTTTATGAAATTTTACTCTTTAGTATTTCATGCTTGAAAACAGTTGCTCACGAATGTATGTACTCCCAAAATTACATGAATAAATTGTGATTGTGAAGTGAGGGATATATTTCCCTGGTAAGATAGGACATATAAAAATCTAGCAGAGAGACAAGATCAGATTTTTGAGTTGGATATCTGATTTCAACTCTGCACAAAGTTTAAATTCACAGGCAATGCATTTTTGTTGACTGAAAATGGAGTCACAAATATATCAACAAATTGAAAGGATTATTAGTAATTCCTATTTGCATTGTGCTTTTCCTTCACCACATTGAAGCTTTAGAAATAAGAAGAAGCATTCTGAACACAAAATGTTTGGACTGGAATGAATTTTCATATTTGAGATGTGCTTAGAAAAACATGTTTTCTTTGACCATTATAAGGAACTCTTTTCTAATTTATTTATTTATTTATTTATTTATTTATTTATTGCTTATTACATTATTTGCACCATGTCTTTGTAAAAGTCCATCAGCTGCTGTTAGTGCATTGACTGTTAAGAGCAGATTAGTCTCAACTATAAAGCTAGTGGTCTACTTTCTCATTAATGTGCTGCAATACGGTACAAAAAATGTGTACCTTAACATGGCTTGAAGGCTGAACAACTGAAACAGGTTATAAACAGTTTGTCTGATGGCTTTCATTACTTTGTATACCTCTAAATGCAATGCTCATCCATGTGGACACTTAGACAATTTGTAGATGATACAGTTTTTTGTCCTTAGTATATTAGTCAAATCAGAAACTTTCCTGCTCATAATCGCAAGGCACAATGGCCTGGACAATGCAAACTTTTGCAGAGCAAATGAGAGAAAAAAACTAGGTTCACATGTATGAACAGTTTGAAATATCATGGGAAAGTGGGAATAAAAATTAATCAACCAGACTTACTTGGGCTTAATTGTTCTGTTTCTTAATTACACATGAGTTAAAGGGCATACTACACCTTTAGATGCATTGCACAGATACTCCATGGTACCAAACATGGAGGAGTGGTGCATTTATTGAAGTTTCCCATGTTTTTTTTTTTTGGTGAAGTGTATAGTTTTAAACATTTCAAAGTACAGCTACTGAAATAAGTAGCTGTGAGGAGTTCTGTGAAGAGCTACTTCAGAAGAGCAGAAGAAGTTCTGTGAGGAGTAAGAGTGACTTGGATAGTCTTAGTAGTTTGCAAACATATCCACATGTAGAAGGCAGTATCTCCAGAGTAGTTCCAATGGAAGGAAGATAATGCAAGCCACAGGTACTTTTTATTCATGCATATAAACCAAAGTTATATGCTGTGTTCCTATACTATTGGAAAAAGATGGTTGTACAGCTCTGATCAGTACTATGTTCTACCAAATCATAGAATTACAGAATCAGCAAGGTTGGAAAATATCTCTAAAATCATTCGGCCCAATCATCCACCTACCACCATTATTTCCCACGAAACCATGTCCCTCAGTACAGCATCTAAATATTTCTTGAACACCTCCAGGGACAGTGACTCCACCACCTCCCTAGGCTGCCCGTTCAAATGTCTGACTACTCTCTCAGAGAAGATTTTCTAATGTCCAACCTGAATGTGCCCTGGTGCAACTTGAAGCCATTCCCTCTCGTCCCATTGCTAGTTACATGGGAGAAGAGGCCAACTCCCACGTCACCACAACCTCCTTTCAGATAACTGAAGAGAGCGATAAGGTGTCCCCTGAGCCTCTTCTTCTCCAGACTGAACAATCCCAGCTCACTCAGCTGCTCCCTTTAAGACTTGTGCTCCAGACCCCTCACCAGCTTTGTTGCCCTTCTCTGGACAGGCTCCAGGAACTCAATGTCTTTCTTGTACTGAGGGGTCCAAAACTGAGTACACTACTAGAGGTGCAGACTCACCAGGGCTGACACCAAATAAGCAAAGTATCTCTCTTGTTTGTTTTTGAAAGCGTTGTTATTTAGATACTTTTTCAACACCCAGGAACAGTAAACTGTTCAGGCTATGTCATTCTTTTTTCCAGCCATGTCATCAAGAAAGTCACAAGTATTTCTGCTGGCATTGTTCAGAACTGTAAATGGCCAGAACAGGAGAGCAGCAGCCTTCTTTGGCATGCTAAGAGGAGAGGAAGTTTGTCCAGCTATTTTGTAGCCAGAATTTGTGTTTCCTACACCAAGACATATTCTAGGTTGTATG